>NC_086171.1:96494512-96837845 GCF_023053635.1 Elgaria multicarinata webbii | reverse complement strand
AATTGTGCGCTGTGAAATCAGACCTGTGACCAAGGCCACGTTTGGGTGGGCATGCACCCTTGGGGGCTGGACATGTTGGTGGGCACGCTGCTTTGGGGCTGGACATGTTGGTGGGCACGCCCCCTTGGGGGCGACCATGTTGTTCTCTGTTTTGGTTTCCAAAATATGGAATATTGCATTATTACAATTTTTTTTGAAAATTTCCATTTCTTCCCCCCCAAAATGGGTTTTTTGCATGGCTTCAAAATTTCCAGAAATTTCACATCTCTAGCTACTTGAAAGATGAAAGTTGATAGGTTATTTGAAAGACTGTCTTCTCCCTTATGAGCCTGCCCATGCTTTGAGATCTTCTGGAGAAGCCCTTCTTTCAGTCCCACCATCTTCACAGGCACGCTTGGTGGGAACATGGCAGAGGGCCTTCTCGGTGGCTGCTCCAGTGCTCTGGAACTCTCTTCCCGGGGAAGCTAGGCTGGCTCCCTCCTTGATGGGCTTTCGGAAGCAGGCTAAAACTTTCTTGTTCCAGCTGACCTTTGGAGAATAATCTGTCCCTCCATCTATGTTAATTGACTTATAATTTCGTTGTGTATTTTAAACGTGTTTTTTGTTTTTTCCTTTTCAATGTATGTTTTAAACTTTGTAAGGCCGCCTTGAGGCCCAGTATTGGGCAAAAGGCGGGATACAAATAAATATCATAATAATACTTCTTGGGGGCGCTGAAGGCAAACGCTGCAGCCAAGCACGGCTATGCTTGAAATTCGAGAGTTCTCTACTTCGTTGCAGGGTAGTTTCCGCTTCCATCCCGGAGACCAACAAAAAGTAACTTTCAAAGTTAACCCGGAAACTGGGCGTTTTGTGTGCGTCTACTCAATTTGTGGGCTCCACCCCTTATCCTTGTAGGAGCCCTGTCGCTTACAAAAGGCCCTCTCAGGCTGTCTTTTAAAATGCCTGGTTTATGAACGCTATTTGAGCTCCCATTTATTCGCGCCCACCTTTCAGAATGCCCAGATCCCCCAGTATTTTCTTTCAAAAGCCAACTGCTTTACTAACTGTGTATTGTCCTACAACAAAAAAGCGTTCACAACGCCGATTGCGTTCCCGGCGTTGACGTAACCACCCCTACTATATCTCCCAGGCGTTACCAGCGGGGACGAGAGAGCGTGGTCGTGGAGAGGGGAGGGGGAAAGAAAAAACGTCATCCAATCAGCAATCGCTTTTCGAGACACGGCGCAGGTATTGGCTGGTGGCGGCCGCCATTTGGACGCTCTCTTTTGAGGTAAGTGGGCGGGGCGAGGGCGGAAGGTTCCACGCGCAGGCGCGGCTCGTTCCTTTCGCTCTTACTTTGGCCCGCTGTGGCTGACGCGTCACATTCCGGCTCAGCGCGTCGCGTCGGGGCTTGTGCGAGAGGAACGGCCGCCGCCGCCGCCGCCGCCTTGCGCCGAGAGGCAGGAACCGGGTCGAGGGGGCGCCTGGGCGGCTGCCGCGGCCGCTGGCCGGTCTCGTGGGCGGACGCGCCTTCGCGCTGCTCCCTCCCTCCCTCCCTCGGTCGCTCGCAACCGACACCAACCGCTGCCGGGAGGATGCGCCGCCGCTGCCTGGCCCGAAGAGGCAGACGGGGGAGACGATGAAGGAGCTGCCCCGTCGGCTCCTGTTACTGGCCTCCTGCTTCCTCCTCGGTTGCCTGCTCGGGTAAGGCCCCGGGCCCTCCGGATCTGGGGGGGGCAGGGCTCCACCCTCGGGGCGCCTGGTAGTGCCGGATGGTGCCCCGGGCTTGCGCCTTCCCCGGCCTCTCCCCCTCGCCCGCCCCCGGGCCTGCTCTCTCTCGTTGTCTGCATTAGCGCGCGGAGAGGGGAGAGTACCGGGAAGGACGAACATAACCCCGGGCTTTCCCTTTTCACACGAGTAGCGAAGCTCCTGCTGTTCGCCTCTACCGCTGCTTGAGCCGGAGCCTTCAGATTCCTCCAGCAGCGAGGGGTGTGGCGCCCCTGCGCCTCGTGAGGCCTTTCAGGACTATTGGACGTGGCTGAGGCGTTTTCACTGTGTGATTTAAAGGCAGAAAACAACCGAAACGTCTTACTGATGGAATTAGTGGCTTAAATGGCACCAAATAGGCTTTTTACTGCAGAGATGGGTAACATTGTGGACCTCCAGGTGTTTGGCCTACAGCTCTCTTCACCTTCTCACCATTGGCTGATGAGAGTTGCGTCCAACAACGTCTAGAATGCCCCAGGTTGCCCAGCAATGTTTTACTGGTGGAAGGGAACCAGCGGGGTACCGCAGGGCTCTGTCCTGGGCCCAGTGCTGTTCAAAAATTTCATTAATGATTTGGATGAGAAGGTGCAGGGAATGCTTATCAAATTTGCAGATGACACAAAATTGGGTGGGATAACTAATCTCCTGGAAGACACAAACTTCAAAGTGATGTTTTATTAGGGATAAATGCCAAGTTCTACACCTAGGAAAAAGAAACTAAATGCACGGTTAAAAGATGGGGGATACTTGGCTCAGCAATACTACTAGTGAGAAGGATCTTGGAATTGTTATAGATCACTAGCTGATTATGAACCGACACTGTGATGTGGCTGCAAAAAAAAAAGGCAAATGGTTCCACTACAATGGAAGCAGTTACCTAGGGAGGTAGTGGGCTTTCCCACACTAGAGGCATTTTAGAGGCTCCTGGGCAACCATCTGTCAGGGATACTTTAAGGTAGATTCCTGCAAATGAGCAGGGGGTTGGACTCGATGGCCTTATAGTCCCTTTCCAACTATTCTATGATTCTAATTCTGCATCTTATATTAAAACAACAACCATTCATTTTAAAAATATATGTCCTGTTATACCGGTCAAGTTAATAATTTCAATGGCTTTTTAAGTGATTTAGTTTAATGTTCCAAGTATAGTGGTGAACCATCTTGCTGGGAACATCCAAGGTTGGGTAACTGTTATTGAAGGGGTATTAAGCTTTTGTGACTTTGAGAATGCAAGCTATCATGGATATGGCACTCGATCTCTAAGCATAAATTAAAAGTGGGGAGTCACCCAATTAAAGAAGCCTTAGTTGATAAAACTACCCTATTTCTTCGATTCTAAGACACACTTTTTTCCACATATAAACATCTCTAAAAATGGGGTGCGTCTTAGAATCGCGGGTGTGTCTGAGGGTTTTCTTTCCTGTTGATGGTACTGAAATTAGTGTGCGTCTTACAATCATTGGCGTCTTATAATCGAAGAAATACAGTAATTTTGATGGCCCTCTAGATGTTGGGCTCTAAATCCCATCAGCATGGCTAGTGGTCAGGAATGATGGGCATTGTATTTCACAGCATCTGGAGGGCCACAGGTTCTCTATCCCTGTTTTAGATGGTACATATATGTATTGTTGCAGGTGCCATCTTGGTATTATCTCCTGTGTGAGACTGAAGAGTGCCTACCACCTTTATAAGTAATTCTAGTAAAAGTAACATTTTTGTTAATATGTTGCCTGATCAGGGTTGCCTTTTTAACTTAGTGGGAAAGGTTTTTAAGATTTAAAGGTTGCAGCTTTAATTGAAAAGGATAGAGTTGTTAAAAGTTAATTAGACTAAATTAAGTAACCAAATTAAATGACATTGGCCCCATTCACAAGCATACGAAGTGTTGGTGAGTAGTGGAGGGGTAATGGAACCATGACAAGTGGGCCCATCACACAAACAGGAACCACACTGTGCTATGCACCCCCTCGCCATAGTTTTATCATAGTTTTAACATGCAAAAATGACAACGATTTAGTTAGGAATATAAAGATGAATTTAATTTTACTAACATCTAGTTTACAAATGAACAAATTGTGACCTGTCGAGCAGCTACTGAACCTAAATGTGATGGGTGAAATCATTCCTCTTTTTGTCCTGAACAATCCCTTCCACATCCGGTTCAATATTTCCTACTTTTAATCCCAAAACTGGATCAACATCGAGCTGATTTCTGTGCTTGTTCTTCATATAACAAAATGTTGAAAATATTTGTTCACAAAGATATGTGAAACAAAAGGGAACTAGATATTTCAAAGCTTTTTCACCTAGCTTCTTATAATCAGGAAAAACCTTCACCCAGAATTGGTCCAGTCTATATTCTTTGAGAAATGATTTCAATGAACCATCACAAGTCACATCAAGTACATCTTGCTCTTCTGCAGATAGAGTTGGTAGTTGTACATCACCACATTCAAAAGGGTTCCTTCTCCATGAGTTTTCAGGATTAGGTGCAGGGAAGTAATCTCTGAAGCTAGTTGCAAAATCACGCAGGTGCTCAGTGATTATATATTTTACTTCTGGTAGGAATTTGTTGTCAGTGGACTCCAGAAATGAATGGTGAATACTGTATGTGAATGGTGCCACGGACCCCCTAGGTGGGTTACGTGGACTTTATGCTTACAAGTAGCATGCTGGTGCACACTGCCCAGCTTAGAAAACCTCAGACCTTCAATTCATGGTTTGTTTAGTGCAATAGGCAAACCCAGAACTCTGGCCGTCTCTCCCCTGATAAGCCAGAAAAAGAAGCCAAGAACAAACCATGGTTTCTTCCTCTGGCTTGTCAGGGTAGAGAAGGCCAGAATTCCAGGTTCTCATGTTATGCTAAACAAATCATGGACAGAAATTTGTGGTTTGTTGAGCTGCTCCCGTTGCAGGCAGGAGCAACTCAACAATTGGACGCCATGCACGAGCACACTGCTTGTAAGTGCTAAGCATTGTGTGTAACCTGGGTCAGTTTCTCTAGTACAGAGTACCCCAGTTGAGGTCTGACCTAGTGCAAGATAAAGTTATTTATCACCGCTTGGAAACTGTTTCTATTGTATCAGCTTTTTTTGTAGCTGTATCTCTCTAAGAAGAGCTGTGCTGGATCAGACCAAAGCCCTAGCTAGTCCAGCATTCTGTCCACATAGTGACCAACAAGCTGTCTGTGGGAAGCCCTTAATTGGAACATGAGTGCAATAGCTAAGGCTGCATGCATTGGAATTGACTAGATAATTTTTGGAGGGTACATCTTGACCACCCTTGCCCCTTCAGAGCACCGACTATGATGTAAATGCATCTGCTAGTCCATTTGTATAAAGTGTGATTCTTACTCTTATTTAACAGACTTCCCAGCTGGTATGTCTTTTGTAAAGAGACTCCTTCATCTGCATCTTTGTTTTCACCGAATGAGAACTCTCCCTTGGCAAACATGGATGAAAACATCCAGGAAAAGGTAACGGCATGTAGAGCAAATGGAATTATGTTCTTGGAGAATTAAACGCAATTGTAATTTTTACACAGGATATTAATGCATGAATAAATGTCCAACTTACGGAATTCTATAAAACTGATGTAAAGTCAGAAGCAATATTTAAAGTAAAAAATACCTTTTTCAAATGGCTTTCCTTCTTGCAGATTTTGAGATTATGGAAACTAAGTTATTGAAACAGAATTACACTTATAGCATTGCTTTAAAATGTCTGAAGGTTCATTTGCCAGTTCTCTTAAAGGCATGCAGTAGCTAGCTCCATTGGGTTGTATCCAAAGCAACCCTTGTGTAAAGGTTCTCCATGTGCTCTGAAAAGCTTCTTCTGAGGATTGAGACCCTCAGAAAAGGCCTGGGATGTGGGGATGTTTCGTGTTCCCCAGCCTCAATCCCCTTCCAGTTCCGAAGAGGACACTGAGGCAAAGGAGACGCCTCCTTTAATCTAAACCCTGTTACTCCAAGGCCTTTTAGGCCAGAAGACATGTCTGTCTGATTCCTCAGGTGCAGAACTCACTCCCCATTACAGCCTTCACCATGCCATACTGTATGAGTCAACAGCTACAAAATCAGGCAAATAGCTTCTCTGAGGGGTGAGGTAAACTGCGGGTTTTGATCTGCTGGCCTTTATGAGGCTTCAGAAAGCCTTTGACTGTTGCAGAGACAACAGCTCTCCTTGACTGTCCTGCAACTAGTTTGGAGATATCCAGTGTTCAGAAAGACCTTTCCTGGTCTAAACTTGCTTTGTGATTCCACAGACCATACTTGTTTGGAGCTGATGAGATTGATTGGCCTTGAGCCTGCTTTCGCGCACGTAAACCTGCCTTGTTGGTTTCGGCACCTCTGGGCACCTTGAACCAAGCCAGAAGGGACAGGGTGGAAGAGGAGATCTTTGACCAATGTCCCATATGCACTACAATCCTTTGCCCTCAGGTTTTTCTTCAGGCTCCCTGGACCTTTAGAGGCTTTGGGGTGTGGTGTCAGGTGGCTGCAATGGAAAGGAGCAAGTCAGTATTTACACTTGTGCAACTGCTGCTTTGGAAGCACTCCATTGTAAATTGAAATCATTACTAAAAAATCATTGTTTGGGTGTAACCAGCTGATAATCTCCAAATCACTCAAAGTTCCTGCTGTTTAGTCTCACCAAAAATTACATGGCTTAGGAGAGAGGCAAAAGCTATGTAAATGCTCTAAGGTGGTTAAAAGTAGAAAAGTAGTCTACAGTTACAGATCCTCAACTCTTAGCTAGAGAAGGCGCCACGAGAAGGGGTTATAAGAGAGCAGGCAGTCCTCAAAGTACTCTGGTTTCATGTCATTTAGGACTTTAAATGTCAATACTAGCCGATTTAATTCATCCTGGAAACAACTGGCAGCAAGAATTGTTCTTGATGCCGGCATAATACGGCCCACACTTCTAGCAATAGTTCATAATCAAGCAGCTGTATTAAATTAAAGTTTAATACAATTAAACTATTATATTACCAATTAAAATTCTTGAGTTGTTTTCAAGAGCAGGCCAATGTAGAGTTGAATTCTGATTATGGAGTAGGAAGCACTTGGAAAACAATGATTGTTACTGCATATCAGTGCTTAACATTTTGAAATAGGGCCCATGCCTAAACTTCAACTTTTAGAACCCACTTGTAAATTAACTTAAAACGTCAAGTCCTACTTTCCCCCTCTGCAACAGAAAATACAAGTATACCACATTGGCACTGAACAAGTATATATTAAATGTTATATTTGTAATTTAATATTTGCAGTGTCCGAGTTTGCACATCACAACAATCCACATGAATGAGCAAGAACAAGTAAGTATGTTGGCTCTGGCTGCCCAATTGCTTCTGCTGCAAGCGGGAGAGGTAACTGACTTGTTTAGCATTTTGTGCAAAATGGGAACTTTGGGTTTTTGTGGGGGAGAGAAAAAAACCTGGGTTCCAACTCTGTATTGTCTCTCCCCCAAAGCTAAGCACCTCAGGGACAGTCTCCTTAGGTTGCGTAGCCTATCCCATTTGTAGGTGGCGGGAGCCAGCATGCATGCTTATTCCCATGCTTGGTTGTTGTGACATGCAAAACAGACCATTCTGTATCTGGATAGAATTTTAAATATGACGCATAGGGAGGCTGTCTCTTAAAGGCACTGTACTACAACTGTTAGAGGGCAAATGAACAGTATCAACAGTGAGGAACAGAAGGATGAGGTGTGAGCACCCTGTGCTGGGGTATGGGACGCAGCAAGTTCCTGCTGATGGTAACCCCTTAACATTAAGAAAGCCTTAATATGATTTTAATATTTATATAGTTTGGTATTTGAAAACTGAAAGTTTATTAAAAAAAAGTTAGGATTACAAATAATTCCATCTCAAAGGTGGTGTTTCCATGAAAAATGGCATCTATTTAAATTTGTCTTTGCATCTTTCAACTAGGAGGAGACTGATGGATCCATTGGAACACTGTCTTTAGAACACACTGATTCCAGCATAAGCAGTTATCATGAAGAATGTTCAGTTGACTGCACAAAGCAAAAAGAGGCAAGTCTTTTTCACTCCACTTTTTTTTTTAAAAAAAATAAATAAATAAAGAATGTCTTTATGGATTGTCTACATGCACTTCTCCAATATCTCCAGGTAGTACTTAATTTGGTGAAGTAGGGCTGCAGCAGTATTCAGTTAATCTATTACTTCTAGGCTAATCAAAATTGGTAACCAGTTTAAGGCAAGACAAAGGTCAATGCATTCTTTTTACTCCATGGTGGCAAAGGCAGCAATGGATCACTGCTTCTCTGTTCTTCCAGCAGATTTTTTTTACTGTCTGCTGGAAGTGTTAAATCTGCTCTATTCAGAGTGAGGTGAAATTCTCTATCCTGCTCTTATGCCAACAGCATGACAAATCTGACCTTACTGTCTTTCCCACATGAAAATTGGCTGGCACCAATATGGTTATCTTTCTAGGGCAAGGCAAAGACATATTTATTTTCCCAGGCATTTGCACAGTAAATATGGTCCGACTCTTGCAAGTTGCTTTTGTGGTGGTCTTACTGGGTTGTGTGGGAGGTGGGAACATATTTTGTTGTGGCATTTTGAGTATTCTGGATTAACACTTATAGTATTGTATTACTTTTCGATTGTTTTTATTATGTTCACTTATATTTTTGTTGTATTATATTGATTATGGTTTATATTGACTTTGTCAAACTAATAATTGATTTTTGTCTCCTTGTGTAAGTCACTTCCCACTGTGGTGGGAAGTTACGCACATCTATAATAAACAAATAAGTAGCATGAGTATGGGGAGCAGTATGCAGAGCATCGAGAGCTTCCTGCTCAGCCTTGTGGTTGTTAAACCTTGCAATGAAGAATGGATTCAACTTGTTTGCCTGCCCACTGCCTGACATCCTACACTTCCTGCTTTCGTTCTAGTTAAACATACTGACTATTCCTAAAATCAAAATTATCTGCTTTCATTCTAGTTGGACATACCATCCTATTGACTATTGTACTTTTTATTCGATAAAATATTTAATGAAGTCCATGGAGTTTCTCATTTATTCTGACCTAGTTAGTGGCAAAGCCCTTTGAATCACTGGCCATCTTTGATCACTGTCTGTTCATATTCAAGGTTGTTTGCCTGGAAGTGATCATCTCCATGAAAAGGGCTAGTGAACTCTTTGTTCCAATCTGCTCTACCTAGCCCTTAATAGAGACAAAGCAGAGCTCAATCCAGACCTGTCTTTTCTGTCCCGCATAGTTTCAGTGTTCCATCTGAACCAAGACTTTACTGTCCCAGTGTTTCCCCTGGACTCTTCATCATCCTAGAATACATGCAGTATGCACTCAATTACAATCGAGCCCTGGAAGTTTACACTGACAGAGGTCTGCTTTGATCTTGATCTGTCCTTCATCTGTTGTAAAGGTCCTTGGACAGGCCTGCCAGTTGAGCATGCTCCTGGAGGGCTGGCAGCAAGCATCCCACCAAAAACGTTTCATTGCCTAGAAGGTTCCATACATTGCTCTGCACTAGTGCAGAACCGATAGGTGGGACTGCCCAAGATCCCCGCTCAGACTGCAGGTACAAATAAGCAACCTAGTTTTACTGATGCTATCAAATTACATTTTCTCTTCTGGACATGGATAAAATAATCATTTTTTAAAAATTGCAGTCATATGCACATTTAAACCGGCCCGTTAGAATGTCTAATTAGCTTGCAGTTCTCGTGTAGCACAGTGGGTGGTGCTATCCTCCAGATGGAATGTGAAATCCAGGATTTGATTATAAATTCCTTTTGCTTAAATTAAATGATTTTTTTTTAGTTAACTTCATTATAAGTTGATTAGACTTATCAGTATATAGAGAAGAAATACTTTAAGGCTCCTTAACTTGAAAATCTAGCATTTGCTAGGTAAATTTAGTTAACTCCCAAAATATTGAAACAGTACAAATGCACCTTGAAATACCATTTGGGTTAAGTAGTTTGAGTAGATTTAATCGTTAGTTGTTAGTACTCATTCCCCTGCACTTCTGAAATCATTCTGTGTGGTTGGCTTACCATATGAAATAGACTTGTAGGGTTAATTATTCTTTTCTATGCTCAGAGTAGTCAAAAGAAGCTCTGCAAAATTTGCAGAGCCTTAACTGATCCTTAAGTTTGTAATTACTTTTTTTGGACAGAGCGTGGAAATGGGGGAATTAAGGATGCATGAAGTTGAGCCACAGTCATCAGTGGATTCAAATGAAGCTTCTCTTAGCATAGCTGATATCCCTGGGAATACTTTCAGCATATCTACCTCAGAGATCTCACCAGTCTCTCAGCCAAAGTAAGCCTTTTGTTTTGTTCAGACTTGTATCATGTTATTAATGTATCTAGACGTTCTTTACGTTGCATCTGTTCTCAACATAAAGTAGAAGTGTGGGCTGTAGGACATGCAGCCAGCTCTGTACATCTTGTATTCTATCCTCTTTCCTATCTCTTGCCTGTCTATTTATTTATTTATTGCATTTCTGTACCGCCCAATAGCCGAAGCTCTCTGGGCAGTTCAAAAAAATTAAAAACATTCAAAGTATAAAACAACAGTATAAAACCACAATATGAAATACAATATAAAAGCTCAACCAGATAAAAACAGCAGCAATGCAAAATTACAAATTTAAAACACCAGTTAAAATTTATTTATAGACTGTTAAAATGCTGGGAGAATAAAAAGGTCTTCACCTGGTGTCTAAAGGCATATAATGTAGGTGCCAATGGGTGTCTAACCCATTCATTCATGGCACGAATCTGATACCATATTGAAGTTGGCAAATTGCATTCATTTGAAGTTACTTGAATTGAGAGCGGTACTACTGCTCCATTCTGAGTCCCAATGTTGACACATCTAAGACTGTGACTGGAGTATCATAAGAATTGTCTATTTTTCATAGGGAATAGTCATTTGAGTTCTCAGAAGACTAGGAGAGCTCACAATATATCAGATATAATTTCCCACAGAGGTGGAGCCAGTTAGAGATGTGAAGGCCATGGGGAGGGGGGGAATCTTTCAACCCTTCACATTTCTACAGTTGACTGGAACGTGGGAGAGGGCCTTCTCTGTGGCTGTGCCTAGGCTGTAGCATTCCATACCACAGGAGCTTTTGCTACTCAGTAAAGACTTTTGGGGGGGGGGCAAGAGCATGATTCCTTGATTTGAAAGTTGTTCTTATCTGTTGCAAACAGACTCCTACTCTTATTGCTTCTATTTGTGGTTTGGATGGCTACTAAACTGATGTAAGCTCTAGTGGTGTTACAGTAGAAAGATATCCTTTTAATAAATTCAAAATTGTAAACAAATTGTCAATTAAATGTGTCTAAATGTTCCAAAATATGCTATAAACCTTGAGTTTGTCCCCCATAGGAGACTATAGTTATTGGACTGGCTTTCCAAAAGCTCAGTCCATTGACAGCCTTAGCTTCAAAAATTGTCAATATGTGGTTGACAGGCTAGGTGCCAATCTTTTCCTGTCTTGGTTTGTACCTTAATCATGAAGCCAGAATGCCGCATAGTGTAAAGTTAGTATCCTTGATCTCTCAGCGGCTTTCAATACCATCAACCATGGTATCCTTCTGGAATGACTGGCTGAGTTGGGAGTGGGAGGTACTGCATTGCAATGGTTCTTCTCCTACTTGGCTGGTTGGCTCCAGAAGGTGGTGCTTGGGGAACATTGCTCAGTTCCGTGGATTCTCCAGTATGAGGTTCCACAGGCGTCAGTCTTGTCCCCATGCTGTTTAATATTTACATGAAGCTGTTTACATCTGGAGTTTTGGAGTGTGTTGTCATCAGTATGCTGATGACACCACTCTACTTCTACTTCTCATCTTCATCAGGTGAGGCTGTGGATGTGCTGAACCAGTGCTTGGCTTTGACAATGAGCTAATAAACTTAAACGCAATCCAGACAAGACTGAGATGCTGTTAGTTGGTGGTTCTGCTGACTGGATGGGGGGTGTTCAACCTGTTCAGGAGCAGGTTCATAGCTTGGGGGTTCTCCTACAACCATCTCTGTCACTTTAGGCCCAGGTGGCCTTGGTGGCATGGAGTGTTTTTTACCAGCTTCAGTTGGTGGCCCAGCTAAGCCCCTATCTGGACAGGGATAACCTGGCTTCAGTTGTCTATGCCCTGGTAACCTCCAAATTAGATTACTGCAATGCACTCTACGGGGGCTGCCTTTGAAGATAGTTCGAAAGCTGCAGCTTGTGCAAAATGCAGTGGCCAGATTGATAACCAGGACCAGAAGGTTCGAGCATATAAAACCAACTGGCTCGCTTGCATTGGCTGCCTGTATGTTTCCGAGCCCAATTCAAGGTGCTGGTTTTAACCTATAAAGCCCTACATGGCTTGGGACCACAATACCTGATGGAACACCTCTCCCGACATGAACCTACCCGAACACTATGCCCAACATCTGAGGTCCTCCTCTGGGTGCCTACTCCGAGGGAAGCTCGGAGGGTGGCAACAAGAGAGAAGGCCTTCTCTGTGGTGGCCCACCAATTGTGGAACAATTTCCCTGATGAGGCCTGCCTGGCGCCGACACTGTCATCTTTTCGGCACGAGGTCAAAACTTTTCTCTTCTTACGGGCATTTACCAATATGTAATGAGCCTGGGTCTGTTTTTTGGACTCATCGTTTGTAAAGTTATAGTGATTTTCAATGTATGTGCATTTTGCATGTTTTTATGGTTTTTAATTTTTGTATATTGTTTTTAAGTGTTTTTATCTTATGTGAACCGCCCAAAGAGCTTCGGCTATGGGGCAGTATACAACAAATAATAATGTTGTTGTTGTTGTTGTTGTTGTTGTTATTATTATTAATAATAATAATAATAATAAACGAGATACAGAGTGTGAGTGTCAAAAACACTCACATTGCCCCTTCTCCAGCAGGCTGCTGCATTTCTATGCTGGATATGGAGGATGGGGCTTCTCTCCTCTGACAGCCCACTTTGATTCTATGCTGGACATATAGGAGTGATGGAGTGACCTCCTCCTCTTCCAGCCTACTCACTTGCTTGTATGAATTCTATGTTGCCTATGTTGCTGTGCTAAAATACAAGGTTGCTCTTGAAACACAAAGGAATCTCTAGCTGTTGAGAAACATGGTAATAGTGGTCCCAGATGAACTGGCTTACTGCTTCCCTAATGTCCTGTTCTTCTCAAGCAGTAGCTACTTAAGTGGAGAAGGACACTGGCCCCTAAAGTTCATCTATGTATGTGAGTCCAGTCTGCAACTCATGTTTCTACTTCTGTTTAGTTGTTTGAATGCCACACTATTCTACTCAGAGGTGTAACAGGTGAATGATCAAATTACCCTTTGTAGGAAACTATGAAAGATACCAAAAAGGTTCTTGTCACCTCTTCCACACACACCCAGAAGGTATGTTGGCACTATTCTTTGGCATAAACCAAAGGGTACACCAGCAGCACTGATTTATTTCCTAAGTTCTATTTAGGCTTGGCATTCTTTTTATAGTTTAAATGGCTAATGTCGCTATTTCCTTTATATAATCTCCTTTACAGCAGGGATGTGGAACTGCTGGTCCTCCAGATGTTATTGAACTCTAGAACTCCCATCAGTTCTGGTCAGCATGACCATTTGTCAGGAATGATGGGAGCTGTAGTCTAGCATCAACTATAGAGCCAAAGGTTCCCCATCCCTTCTTTACAGAAAGGTCGTTTTAAGAGAAACTTCAAAAAATGGGGCAATAGGTGTGAATGAGTTACTCCAATAGAATAAGATTATTCAAGTGAAGAACCAAATAGTAGTAAGGGGCAAGGTCAAGACATTGCTTGCTTGTCACCAAAACTTTAGCTAATCCACCAAAAGAAGGAGTACATTGCTCCAGAGTTCAAGAGCTGATTCTCCAACTTCATGTATCATAGGAAGGCATTTATTGCCAGAGCTACACATAGCTAGAGCATGGTTTGCCACAGCAACTTTCAGAGATGCTCAGTAAAGTACAAAATGAGGATTTGAGCAGGCCAGGACGTCAACTCAATTATCCCCAGATTCTTTTAGAAGCCCAATTTTGAAAGATGTTTATGTGAGAGAACCCATCAAATAGGGAGAAAGAGTACTTGCAGCTATTTAATTCATTACTTTGGCTAGTAAAGTATTAGCAATTTCAAAGAGGTAAACACCATGTTTGTGTTTCTCCCTTCAGTGCAATAGAGAATTCTAGTGCTGATATCCCCGTAATCAGCTCTGCTGAAGGTGAACAGTCAGCACCTGATTGTGATATTGGTGGGGTACTTGAGGCTGACCCTCAGAGTGAGCCTTCCTTTCTTGTCACTTCACCAGAGAGGTGAGTATTAAAATAACTGAATGTTGCTCTTAGTTATATGTTCTAATAAGATATTTTCGTGGTCTTCATTACATGTATACGTTCATGTAAAATCTGCAACCTAAAAATATTTCAGATTGCCTCTGGAGGAGTTTCTAATATTGGCATATTTTTAGCCTTGTAGGTCAACATATAGAAAATATCTCTTCACATAGAAAGGGAAAGATGACTAAATCAGAATTTGACCCCAAAGTCGCTGCAACTGAGCAAAAGACAGATCCAAAATCTGCCCTGAATGCTTCTGGTAACGTAAGAGGAGAGGTATGTCTTAGAAAACAAAGTATTCTGGTAGTACCTGAATTGTTTAAGTGAACAACACAGTAAACAATACATGTTTTGTTCACGGCACCATTTTGAAGATATTTTGCAGCTTCTCAGCTTATGTGTTGTAACTGCCTACTTTAGATAGATGCTTAACTATTTCACTTCTGTGATAGTTCTCTTTCAGCTACTAGCAGATAGGTTAAAAACAATCAAAATACAGTAACTACATAGCAATAAAATATTATACAAATATTATACAGTAACCAGCAAATAAAACTCACCATCCCAGGTTTTGAGTCGAAAACACTTGTTGAAATGAAGTGGTCAAACAGGGCCCTTTAGAAATCTGTTTTACAACTTAGGACACCTATTGGAAAGGCCCTTTCATCCCCACCAGCCATTTTTCACCTGGTTACAGGACAGTGGAGAGGACCTAAAAAAAAAAGTGCAGGTCTTGGGCAGGGTCACGTGGAGGAGGTGATTCCTGAGAGATCCTTGTTCTAGCCTTTTAGTGCTTTAAAGGCCAAAGCCAACAGCTTGAAATAAGCCCAGAAACAAATCGATCGCCAATTAAGCTAAAATAAAAGCAGTGTGATCCATCTTGCTTCCCAAGAAAAGTCTGGCTACAACATTCTGAACCAATTGAACTTTTCAGACTGTCTTCCAGGAAAAGCCCTACACAGAATGTGTTAAATCAACTTAACCTTGAAGGCAGAGAATAGGGTTTGCCCTTTTATAACTTAAAAACAAATGAAACAGAGCAGGAAAATCAGTGGAAATGCAAATAGAATTTAATGATTTTAAAAACCTGCCTGTTTAAGGCCAGAGTTAAGACTATTTCCTGTTGTCTGAAGCTCCACAAAGCCAGGAAATTGGAAGCTAAGGCTTTTACAGGCATGCCTTGTGATAAGTAATGATGTTGTGCAATGTCACAAATTGTGTTTGCTTACAACTTTCCCACCGTGCACCCACACCTTTCCTTGGTCTTTCAGGCCCAAATCCAGAGGGAGAGGATAGAGTGCCTGAGACCAGCAAAGATGACCCACTGGTTCTGTATTGTCTTATGAAGCAACGGAGCCTTCCTATATTGTTAGAGGAATCCTGTGAGTTGGCCTATGGTTGTGTGTTGCTTGTAAGCAAGCACAAATTGTGACATTGAACAACATCAGTACTGATTACGTGTGGCATGTCTGTTAAGGTGTCAAGTCTTCGCTTCTAGTGTCCTGGCTTTGTGGAGTTTGAGCCAACATGAGAATAGGTTTAACTCTCATCTTAAACCAGCAGGGTGTTTTTTTATCATTTACATTCCCTGATTTTTTAAAAGAAAATGTATTATTACAGTATTCTGGAAAAACAAAAATACAAACTAAAAAACAAAGCATAAAAAGGTCATTAACTGGGTAGATGTGTACAAATGGAAAGCTCTTCTTCATGGCCTCTGTGCATTCCTATGTATGGGCTCTGCGCTGAGTCTAATTTGGGA
Organism: Elgaria multicarinata webbii; assembly: GCF_023053635.1. Classification (NCBI taxonomy): domain Eukaryota; kingdom Metazoa; phylum Chordata; class Lepidosauria; order Squamata; family Anguidae; genus Elgaria; species Elgaria multicarinata. The sequence goes on along the minus strand of NC_086171.1, from coordinate 96,821,974 downwards.
AACTTCTGTAGCTGAGGAACATTTTGGCAGGAACCCTCCCCCCCCCTACCGTACTGTGCATGTCCTGGGGGGTTCCCGCCTGTTCCCTCAGTGCTCTTTCGACCACCTTGTGAGTCACATCATGAGTCACATCATAGGGAATTTCGTCCGTTTGTTTTTCTCTCTTTTCATGTGGTTAGCTGAGTTTGTGTAGTTTCTTTGACTCTTTGTATTTTTTCTCTTCTACTGTTGAAAAAAATCAATTCGTTTTTCTTCATGGCCTCTCTCATGGCCTGCGATTATTTTTTCCTCAGGTGCATTGCCCTAAAAGCACCATTTTGTAAGTGCTTTTGTTGTGGTAGTAAGCTGCCACTGACTGATTGTCATTCTCTCTGGGTTTTTTTGTTTCGGAGAGGCACATGTTACTGAAGTTTGTTCTCTTTGCTTATCCTTTGTGCTGTAGGGTGGATCCCTGCATTGAGCAGGGGGTTGGCCTCAATGGCCTTGTAGGCGTTTTCCAACTCTGCTATTCTATGATTCTAAGAAAACATTGTGCGGCTTAAGGCAGAACTTTGGAGAAGGGCACTTGAAGCAGTGGACTCACAGAAGCCTTCTGCTACATCACCCTCCAAAATACCTCCACAGGCCTCTACTAGCCAAGCTGATCCACCAACACCCAAATCACTTGTTGGCTATTTCAGCAGCTAAGAAGCTAGCAAAATGGGATAAGTCTTCAAAGCATACTTCGGAGCTGGCTAAGAAAAAAAAAGAAGAGCAAGGAGCCAAAGCACCCTGATCAAGCATCGAGGCCACAGGTCCTGACACCTTCTTTGCTATCAAACCCATCTATTCAGGTGCCCCCAGAGGATCCTGTACAGGCTCTGGTTATAGAACCGATCTCCACAGCTTCGGAGAGTGAGATTTGTGATCTCGCACCCCCAATAATAGCACCTCGAGATCAAAGACATTCATCTATACAAGTACCGCCACCTTCATTACCAAGAGAGAATCGTCAATGTCATTGTTTTCTTGGTGCTGAGTGGGAGATATGCTAGTAGGGCATATCCATGTTATGGAGACAGAGATCCAGGTCCCAATGAGAGACTGGGACTGTTAATCTGATTGGTATTTTCCACCACAGTGGTCGTATGCACTAGATGAGTGGCATTGTCTAGTGCATACCATACTCACTATCTAGGGGCAATGTCCCCCTGCTACTGACTGTGCCCATCAGCCACAGTGTCCTGACCAACAGTTGAGAATACTTTTGTGCATCCTTCACCGATACCTGCCCACTCAATTTCTTTGCAGGCATCACAAGCTAGACCTCGGACAGAGGCTGACCCAAGCTCATTGGTAGAACATCCACTGCCTTCTCTGCCCATATAGTTGGGTGGTGGGAACAATGTAGCAGCTACATGTCTGGATCTGTCTCCATTATCTGCTGAGGACTATCAGTCTGATACATCCTCATACTCATTAGTAACACTATTGATTGCATCTCTGGATGACATCATGAGATTGAGGGACAGAGCATCTAGGTATTGATGTTCAACAACCTGTAGAGCAGATTTGTGTTGCAGTATTTGATGTGGTATAATCAGAGTCCCCAGCACCAGTGGCAATCCCATTCCCACCAGAACTATTTGAAATAGTCCAGCAGATGTGGAAAGCACCATTTTCAATGGACCTTACCTCAAAAAGACTGGAATTGATGTATAAGATTCAGGAGAAGGATGCTACCTTTTTATTTTCTCACCTGCGACCAAACTCTATCGTTGTGCAGTCTGCTCAGGGTCGGTCCCAGAAGGTGAACAAGGAAGGATGAAGGCGACTTATTGGGAAGAAGGTTATACTCCTTGGCAGCACTTGGCCTGAAGGTGTCAAGATAACAATACTTCCTGTGGGAGAAAATGAACTCTCTTTGTGGCTGTCTGTCTGAGGTTCAGAGAGAATTAGCCTGAATGTTTCAATCTGAAGCAGTGAGACTTTTGCGGCCGCAGATCAACACAGCCCTCCATCAGACTGAGTGCAACGTGAAGTCGATAGTGTGTGCTGTTACCCTAAGGCATCACGCTTGGCTTAGGTCAGCGGGATTAACCCCAGAAGCCCGCTCCAGGATTGAAGACGTACGTTTTGACAGAGAGGGTCTGTTCAATGTGAAGACAGACAAACAGATGGACTCTGTTCAAAAGGCCAAGACTACACCAAAGAAGATGAGCCTGGGTTTCCATAAAAAAACCCAAGCTTACAAACCAAGACGCTGGTTCAGGCATCAGCAACCACCTTTTTAGAGGTAAGCATTCAATAGATTGCCTCGATATCAGCCACCACAGAAACCGCAACCATCAACATCAAAGTACCATCAGAGTCGCGGAAGGCTGAATTGGCCTCCAAGCATCATCTTTAACTTTTTGATTCAAACATAATTGCGAAGTGCATGGCCGTAGTATGCACATTCCTTCAACTTCGAGGAGTGGAAGTGGCTGGAACGACTGGCTCCTGGTGGGCACATATGAGACCTCCCTGAACTCAACAATCCAGTTTGTCCTCAGCCATCTTCAGGCACTGGGTCTGCATGTAAATATTGAAAAATTGACTCTTCTTCCTACACAAAGGATTCAGTTTATAGGCACACTTTTGGGCTCCATCAAAGGTTGCACATACTTACCCCAAGAGAGAAGACAAAACTTCTGCAAACTCACAGAGAGACTCTATCAAAATCATCTCACCAGTGCACATATGATACAGACACTCTTGGGCCACATGGTGGCAACAGTGTCGGAGGTTTTGTGGATGAGGCCCCTGCAAAATTGGTTCCTTTGCCTCTTCCTGGTTGATGCAGATGCCCCAAAATTCCACTTAAGGATTCCATACAACATTCCTCAATTCCTAAGGTGGTGGATGACCTGAAAAACCTTTTCTAGAGCATTCCATTTGTTCAACCTCCACCATCTCTTACCTTGACAATGAATGCTTGACAGTGGGGGGCTCATTGCAAACCCCTTCAGATCCAAGGACTCTGGTCATCAGAGGAGAGCTGACGCCATATAAACCAACTTGGCCGTTTCAAAAGCCCTTCGAGCCTTCAAGGTTGATGTGAGGGGCAGGCAAATCCATTTCCTTAAAGACAACTCTGCTGTCCTTTGGCACATCAACAAGTTGGTGGGTACTCATTCATCCAGCCTAGTGACATTAGCGAGGGTAATTTTCAAATGGTTGATACTGAGAGGAATCTATCTCACTGCACTGCACATAGCCGGTTTCGACAATCTCTTAGCAGATGCTCTAAGTTGGGAACATTGAATCTCCCACAAGTGGGAAATGTCTTCACCGCCTGTTTTGCAAATGGGGATGTCTGACTGTTGACCTCTTCATGACACCGACCAATACTGCCTGCATGAGGTTTTGTTCAAGAGGGGGGCCTGGGGTGAACATCAGTAGGGGATGCGTTTTGCTACCTTTGAACTCTTTTCTATCTATTTCCCTCATTCCCACGGGCCCGTACCAGGATATGACTTGACGAGACAGATTGTATCCTCATTGCCCTGTGGTGACCCAGGCAGCCGTGGTTCACCACCCTAGTACAACAGTCCAACAGAGATCGATACCAGATCCCATCTCTCAGGACCGAGGCAAAGGAAGCATCCAGACCTATTGACACTGAAATTGCCAACCTGGAGTATCCAAGGAGGGACAAATCCTCTTCGATGCCAATGGTCAGATTTTGCTAATAATTTTGATCCTGTGACTCAATCCAAGATGTTTTGGGGGTTTCTCCGTCATTTATTTGATAAAGACCTGAAATGCTCCTCCATTAAAGTTTACGTGACGGCTATTTCTGCATTAAGAGATCAAGTGTCAGGATTTTCATTATTCTCACACTCCTTAGTCAAGCAGTTCATGAGATGGTTAAGAAATCTGACCTCGATCTGTTCTCTGAACCAACCATGGAGTCTTTCTATTGTGCTTAATTCGTTGATGACTAAACTTTTGAACCCTTAGTGATGGTGGACTTGCAATTCCTAACCTGGAAGGTTGCCTTTCCAGTGGCAATCATATCCTCTAGACAGTTCAGCGAACTTTGTGCCCAGCATATCTGGTGTTTCATAGAGATGAGATAGACTTGTTTCCAGATCTGGCTTTTTTTTTTTTTTTTTTACCAAAGTTGCTCACAGTTTTTCATATCTACCGACATTTTTCTCAATACCGATGTCTGCTTTAGAGACTAAGCCACACATGCTTGATGTAAGGTGAGCACTGGCCTTTTACAAGATGTGTGGAGTGAAAGTTAGCAGTATGCAACATAGAATAGTAGAGTTGGAAGGGGCCTATAACGTCATTGAGTACAACCCCCTGCTCAATGCAGGAATCTACCCTAAAGCATCCCTGACAGATGCTTGTCCAGCTGCCTCTTGTATGCCTCTAGTGTGGGAGAGCCCACAACGTCCCTAGGTAACTGGTTCTAACAGTCAGGAAGTTTTTCCTGATGTCCAGCAGGAATCTGGCTTCCTGTAACTTGAGCCCGTTATTCCACTACCTGCACTCTAGGATGATCGAGAAGAGATCCTGGCCCTCCTCTGTGTGACAACCTTTTAAGTATTTGAAGAGTGCTATCATGTCTCCCCTCAATCTTCTCTTCTCCAGGCTAAACATGCCCAGTTCTTTCAGTCTCTCTTCATAGGGCTTTGTTTCCAGACCTGATCATCCTGGTTGCCCTCCTCTGAGCACGCTCCAGCTTGTCTGCGTCCTTCTTGAAATGTGGTGCCCAGAACTGGACACAATGTTCTAGATGAGGCCTAAGCAGGGCCAAATAGAGAGGAACCAGTACCTCACGTGATTTGGAAGCTATACTTCTATTAATGCAGCCCAAAACAGCATTTGCCTTTCTTGCAGCCATATCGCACTGTTGGCTCATATTCAGCTTGTGATCTACAACAATTCCAAGATCCTTCTCATTTGTAGTATTGCTGAGCCAAGTATCCCCCATCTTGTAACTTGCCTTTGGTTTCTATTTCCTAAATGTAGAACTTGGCATTTATCCCTATTAAATTTCATTCTGTTGTTTTCAGCCCAGCACTCTGGCCTATCAAGATCACTTTGAAGTTTGTTTCTGTCTTCTAGGGTATTACCCTATTTCTTTGATTCTAAGATGCAGTTTTCCCCCCATATAAACATCTCTAAAAATGGTGTGCGTCTTAGAATCGCGGGTGTATTTTAGGTTTTGTTTTTTTTCTGTTGGTGGTACTGAAATTAGTGTGCGTCTTACAATCGATGGCGTTTTACAATCGAAGAAATGTGGTAGCTATTCCACCCAATTTTGTGTCATCTGCAAATTTGATAAGCATTCCCCACACCTCCTCGTCCAAATCATTAATAAAAATGTTGAAGAGCCCTGCAGACTGAGCCCTGCGGTACCCCACTCATTACCTCCCCCCAGTTTGAGAAGGTACCATTGCTAAGTACTCCTTGAGTCTGATTCTGTAGCCAACTGTGAATCCACCTAATTGTTGTTCCAACTAGCCCATATCATGGGGCGCTTTGTCAAAAGCTTTGCTGAAGTCAAGATATATTACGTCCACAGCATTCCTACACCAAACAGTCCACAAAGGAGGTTACCCAATCAAAAAATGAGATCAATTTAGTCTGACAGGATTTGTTCCTGACGTATCCATGCTGGCTTCTAGTAATCACTGCATTATTTTCAAGGTGTTTACAGATTGACTTCTTTATAATCTGCTCCAGAATTTTCCCAGGGATGGATGTCAGACTGACTGGTCTGTAGTTCCCAGGTTCCTTGTTTTTGCCCTTTTTCAAGATAGGGACAATGTTAGCTGTCCTCCAGTCCAGCACCTCACCCATCTTCCATGATTTCGCAAAGATAACCGACAGCAGTTCTGAGAGTTCTTCTGTTAGCGCCTTCATTACTCTAGGATGCAGTTCATCGGGCCCTGGAGATTTGAACTTATTCAAAAAAAATTAGGTGTTCCTTGACCATTTGTTTATCATTCTCAAACTGAAATCCTGCCCCCTCAACTTTTTTGTTTTTACTGTTTTTAACTTTTGTAAACTGCCCAGAGAGCTTCGGCTATGGGGCAGTATATAAATGTAACAAATAAATAAATAAACAAACTTGTTCTTCACTTTTTCCAGGAGGGTCATAGACCTGCTTTTGGGAGAAGACTGAGCCAAAGTAGGAATTGAGCACTTCAGCCTTTTCTTTTTCATCTGTTATCAATTTGCCATCGTCATTAAGCAGCTGAACCACCATTTCTTTCCTCTCTCTTTTACTACTCATGTATCTGAAGAAAGCTTTTTTATTGCTTTTAGCATCCCTCGCTAATCTCAGCGCACTCTCAGCTTTAGCCTTCCTGACGCCATTTCTGCACTTCTGTGCTACCTGTCTGTACTCTTCTTTTGTAGCCTGGTCCTCCTTCCACTTCCTATATGTATGCTTTTTTGTTTTCAGGTCATCGCTAAGCTTTTTGTGGAGCCACATTGGTTTCCTCTGTTGTCTTCTATCTTTTCTCCTTGTTGGAATTGTTTGTAATTGTGCCTTTAAAATTTCCTTTTTTAAATACTTCCACCCATCTTGCACTTCTTTTCTCATTAGGGTCACTTGCCATGGGACCTTCCTTATCATAGTTCTGAGTTTATTAAAAACAGCTTTCCTAAAATCCAAAATACGTGTATGGCTAAACTCAGCTCTTGCTTCTTTTATAATCAAGAATTCAAGTATGACATCACATCTTTGTTACGATGGACTCTGTAAGGGCCAACCTGTCTCTTTGCAAAGACTGGCATCTTGGTTGGTGCAGACAATCAAACTAGCATATCAAGTGGCCAAGGTGGAATTACCCCAACCAATTTGGGGACATTCCACATGAGGCATAGTGGCATCTACGGAGCTTGGTTGTGGAATACCTCTGATAGATCTATGCCGAGCGGCAACACAGTCCAGACCATTTACCTTTGTGAAGCATTACAAGCTTGACATGAGGGTGAGATCGGATGCAGCATTTGGGAAAGCTGTCCTGTATTCAGTTTTGCACTGAGACACCTACCCTCCTCTGATAAGTCTGCTTGTTAATTGCCCATATGTGGGGAATGCACAGAGACCACGAAGAAGAAACGCAGGTTGCTTGCCTGTAATTGGGATTTTTCGAGTGGTCATCTGTTCATCCACACAAACACACCCCATCTCCACCTCGATTTCAATGTCAATGCTGATGTCAGTTCCAAAGTGATAGTTATTCCCTTGGTTTTGGGGCCACTTTGGTGGTCTCGAGAACTGAGGGAATAGGTGGGAACCCACCGGGGCATGCATAGTACAATGGTGGGGGAAGGTTCCCTCTAAAATGTTCCTTAGCTGTAGAAGTTTCCCGAATTAGGCTCAGTTTAGGCACAGAGTCCATATGTGTGAATGCACAGATGACCACTTGAAGAACTACAGCAACCTGCATATATGTTCAGAGAAGCTTACTTAAACCTGTACAGGCTCCAGCATAACTTTTTCCTTCTCGTCATTAGTGATCAATCTGTCAGGCAAAATGGCTCAAACTTCAAAATTACCTCACTCTTGTCTCAGTTGACTTTCCTGGTCTCCACTGTCAAGAATACTGACAGGAGAACTGCACAGGACATGCTTGAGTTATGTCAAGTTTCAGGATTCAAGTATAGAGGAGGCTCTTCTGTGGAGATCACGCCACAAGTAGAAGGCAACAAGTGCAGAGAGGGAAGGGAGGGATGACAGTGGAGTCATCCCCACTCTCACTCCTTGCACGTAGAGCTTACGCATAAGCAGAATGATTGAATAGGGGAAGATTCTCACAGCCATCTTAATGAGTGCACCTAGAGGGAAGGGGGACTTGTGCTTCTGTGCTGCATTTCTGCATTCAGGAAGGTGGTATGAGGCCCTGGTCCTTCTGCTTCCCCCTTGTGTATTCCATCCGCTTCCTCAATTCCCTGAGAATTAAACTACATATCACTTTAAAGATGTAACTTAGATTTTTCCCCTTTTTTACTCAGAAGTGCATGTGCCTAATATGGATCCAGACTATAGAGTTGTCGAGGCACAGGGGGAGGGTTAACCTTTTGGCCTATGGTTTGCAATTTACATTACAGCTGGATGCCTTTGGAGGCAGGGAGGAGGTGATCCAGATTGGGACCACAGTGGATAGGTGGGGTGCAAGTATTAAAGTCCTAGCACCCCCAGCTTCCCCCCAGTCTGTGTAGTAACATGTAGCCTCTCCTTGTGTAGGTTCAAATTCCATAACGAAAGGAATAGGCATTAAACATCGAATAGAGTAGATTTTGTCTGCAACATATGAAAACATTAGAGTACTGGCAGCATTCTAACTTCAGAATGCAACTGAGCATACATGACTTCTTTTATCAGCCATTGAATTTTGCAGCTTATAAAGGTGGAACTTTTTTGTGTGAATCAACTTAACTAAAGGGGAACTCCTGTGCCCTTTTAATGAAAGTCTTATTTCCCACTTTTAATATGTTATACTAGCTTCTGTTTTGGAATTTATGATTATAAATGACTGGATTATCCAGGATAGTGATTGAGAAACTACTTATTATAAGATTTCAAAGTGTATATCTATATCAGGACAGACGTTTGATTTTTTTTCTCTAACAGTAACACTAGCTTTTTTCAATTAACTTCTAAAACACAAGCTGTGTATGCAGGTTTTTCATAAAACATTGCATTGCAACAGATTTGTTAAACTACTACCAGGCCTACAGGCGGTACACTGTTTCCCTTTTAATGTTCCATTCCTTATAAGCCTTACCCACTTTTGGTGCTTGCCATATTGCCTACATATACTGAGTGATCCTTTCTTAATATCTAAAACCCTAACACCCTTTTGCTGCCTTGTGCAGAGGAAAGCAGGAGATATTGACCCAACTTCTGTAATAACCCCAAAGGACCCAGGCGATATTCCCACATTTGACGAGTGGAAGAAGCAGGTTATGGAAGTGGAAAAAGAGAAGAGTGAGTTCAATTATTTTTTCTGACAAACTTTGAACAGAATTTCCCCTTAAAAATCTAATATTTAACATTGGCTATGTTTTCTGACTTTAGAAAGGGTTTTGTAAGTTTGCTTTCAGAGAAAGATACTCTAGTTTTGTTAACAGCAGCAATTTGGTACTAATTCAGTTGAGCAAAAAATAAGTCTTTCCTTGTTCTAAGATGCAGCATTCAGATTTCCCTAGGTAAACTTACTCTGAAGTAGTGTCAGGAGCTTTGCCGTTCCAGTGACCAGTTTCTCATAGAAGGGTGGTCTTACCTTCAGCGTCTGCTTGCATCATAACTGCTTACTGAGACTTACAAGTATTTCAATCCCGTGGAATTGCCTACTTTCCTGACTGACTAGGTTTAAGGTGGTTTTTTTTGTTTTTACAATAGGCTCTATAGGCATGAAGGTGGGTACTGGGCAGGAAGATCTGTCTCTCTGGATACAATTCATCTGTGACTTGTCTAGAGCTACAAATAGGCAGAGCTGAACTGTAACGTTAAATACTATCTTGTGCTGCTTTTGTGTATCTATTGGCCGATAATCTGTATTCCTAAAAAGTCAGATAGCAAGTAGGTAATGTTGGTTTCTAACTGTTTGTTTCTGAAAACCAAGACACTTGCAAATATGCTGAATGCACGATCTCTTGTGAAGACAGGTTGCTGTCCTGGATGTTTCTCCATTTGGGGACAAGATGCTACCTATTGTCAAAAGAAACTATCCTTTGACCCATCCTTCTTCCAATTACTACCCTGTCTCTTATCTACAGTATGTTTCACCTCCAAACCTCTGGAGCCTGCTGCTGTTTATTCCTGCTGTCTTGACTTTTTCCTCCAACTTAGCTGTTTATCCCTTCCACCCCACAGAAATTGACTTTACTCATTGCCAAATCTTTAGATTGTCTCTATCCAATTATCATTCCCCTTGGTCTCTTTCTGCTGTCTTCGATTACAACTGGTCACTTTCTCCTGCTTAAGTCTCTTCATGCCTTAGGTATCTGTGAGTTTGTCCTCAGATAGCTCTTTTCCTACCTTTCTAATTGTTCATTCAGTGTTTCCTTAGAGGGAAACTCTTCCTCTGATAGTGCCCCTCAGGCCTGTGTTTTTGACAGTTTAGAGCCCTTTTGTTCTGCGTACTGCCCCTGGCTGATTTCATCAAATCCCATGGCTTTCAGTGCAGCCTATACATATAAAGTGATGACTCCCGGCTCTAAAGCTCTATCCCAGGACTTCCCTTACCTGTATTTCCAACTGTCTCGGATATCTCCAACTGATTGTCATTTCATGGAAAAATTGGCGGTATTCGGATGATCACCGGGGGTGGGTGGGGGTGTCTTGGCTTCTCCCCTCTGCCCTGCACATCTTGCACACTATTATTTACATAATTACCTGCACTGGTAATTATGTAAATAATAGTAGTAGAGATGTAAAATTTCTGGAAATTTTGAGGCCAGGGAGGGGGAGAGCTTTTTTCCTTGGTTTTTTTTTTTTTTTTTTTTTTTTTAAGGGGAGGGGACACAGGAATTTTTTGGGGAAATGAAAAACAACCAAAATCTATTTTTAGTCATATTGTTGCTATAGGACAGCCTTCCCCAAGCTGGTGCCCTCCATATATTTTGGACGTCAGCTCCCATCAGCTTCAGGCAGCATGGCCAATGGTCAGGAATGCTAAGCACAGTAGTCCAAAACATCCAGAGGGCTCCAGGCTGGGGAGGGCTGCTTTTCTGTTCCTAAAGTTACTTTATGTATAACTTAGTTTGCTCATAAAATTATCATTATGTTTTAAAACTTTTTAAAGTAAGGTTAGTTAATAAATTTGTAATTATTGTCCAAATAGAACTACATTAAATGATTGCTACAGCATCAAAACAGGATTCCATAGAACAAAATCCAAACTGTCAAGACTGCACAATGGTGACTCTACCCACATGTTGGGAGACTGAGCATAAATACCTATCAGTAAAATATACTTTTTATCAATAATTTGAATAAGGAATGAAAGAAATAACTATGCTGGGAATCTTACAGAGGATTAAAAAACATTTCCCCCCACAACTTCAATATTTCCAGACGTTTTACATCTCTAGACTTTCTAGAAAAGTGTTCTTATGATATAGTTTTGAGAAATCATTTTGGGTTGAGTAACAACATATCAGTATTTTGTCTTAAATTCTAAAAGAAAATGTTTCATAAACCAAAGCTGTTCAATTTTTCCATTTCTGTATGTCTCCCTATTTATTTATTTATTTATTTATTTATTACATTTTTATACCGCCCAATAGCCGAAGCTCTCTGGGCGGTTCACAAAAATTAAAACCATAATAAAACAACCAACAGGTTAAAAGCACAAATACAAAATACAGTATAAAAAGCACAACCAGGATAAAGCCACGTAGCAAAATTGATATAAGATTAGAATACAGAGTTAGAACAGTAAAATTTAAATTTAAGTTAAAATTAAGTGTTAAAATACTGAGAGAATAAAAAGGTCTTCACTGTACTCTTCAAAGGAGTACAGTGCAGGCGCTAGGCGGACCTCTCTGGGGAGCTCATTCCACAACCGAGGTGCCACAGTGGAGAAAGCCCTCCTCCTAGTAGCCCTCGCCTCCCCTGCCCCCGCCTCAAATTTTTTTGGGTTTCCTTCCAGGCCTTCACACCTCTAGTCAGTGAGAGTGGCTTTGTGCACACTCTGCAACCCCTACTGCAAGTCATGGGTTGAAGGGTGGGTAAAAAGTCACCACTTTGTGCCATGTTCAAATTACATGCTAACCTGAGCTGTAGAGCAGGTAATTATAGAAATGGCAGGGGCAGGGGGAGAAGCCATGATGCCTTCTTTTCTCCTTGTGATCAACCAAACCTGGAAATGATTTTAGACTGTACTTCACATCCCTAAACCTCCTGTCTTTATACACTCTCCGTATTCAATGACAGTGTCACCCACCACCACCTACCCAGTTGAAAAGGCATGCACCCTTGGCTTTATCTTTGCCTCCTCTCTTTCCTTTGTTTCCCTTATTCATTCTGTTGCCAAATGATGTTGCTTCTCCATTTACAACATTTGCAGAAATCTAGCCCTTCCCACCCTCCTCTCCCCTCAACAAAAACTCATGTCTGTATCCTGGTAATCAATCTGCTCTTGTGTCTTCCATTGTTTTACCTCCGTCCGGCACTGCTAACAAAATCATTCACCTCTCTCATTGCTCTGATCCCACGACAACCTTTCTGAAATCACTACACTGACTTCTTGTCCACTCCAGATCCAGCACAAGTTTCAGAGCTCCCCATAGGTTTGCCACCCCCACTTTGTCTCTCCCAGCCTGATAAATTCCTTTTGATGAGCTTAGCTCCTTCAGCTCCACCACTTTTCTCCCTTGCCCCATATATTTGGAACTGCCTTCCAGATCTCCTGCATGATGCTGCCACCTCTCCCTTTAAATCCCTCCTCAAAACCCGCTTTCTTTAATGCCCTTGGCACAGCCCCTATTCCATGCATTACTGCAGCCTTCCCTGACCTGGTGCTTTCTAGGTGTGTTGGCCAGCCAGAATGGCTAATAGTCAGGTATGTTGGGAGTTGTAGTCCAAAACATCTGGAGGCCATCAGGTTGCGGAAGGCTACTGTAACTAAGCCTAAGTACATGTGCCTGATTTAATCACATATTCTTCCCCTGGTTACCTCTGCCTCCACTTCTGTCTCCTTTCAGTTTCCCTTGTGTTGACTTTTAAAAAGAGATCTTTTGTGTGCTGTAAAGCACTATGCATATTGACCACACTACACAAATAAAATAAATACCCCTGGAAATTACTTAACTTTCAGGTTGTATTTGTTAAGGTAATATATACATTAGAGCCTTCAGGGAGGGAACTGCCTTGATCCTCCTGCTTGTTCTACATTCCTTCATCACTATGGACCATTGGGCTAGTTCCCAGAGATCTTCATGTAATGATCCAGCCAAGCCTATTGTAATAGTAAACTTTTTCCACTCTGGATCAAGCAGAAACAATGCACATAGAAGACTCCGTGAAGGAGGCAGAGGGACTCGTATTTCTAGCTCAAGAACAAACTTATCTTTGCTACGGATTTCTAATAATTACATACACCAGGAGTAGGCAACTTTGCAAGGGGGGGATTTTTGTGCCTATGGAGTGCTATATGGGTCAAATTTGGCTTCAGAACAAGCTAAATTTTGTCCATTTAGTTCTCTGTAGTGTTAATTTAGTCATTTAAAAAAAAATTACAATTTTTTTTGGCTTGGGCCATATGTAACCCACCCCTGACATACATCATACGCACCTGCCAATTATCTAGTGCAAGTATTCAGTTAATGTCATTTTATTTTTTATTTACCAACTTTGGCCTGGATACATATGCAACAGAAGGAGGCAATAGGAAGTGTAGTGGTAAAATGGGCTATGCTAGTTCAGCATAAGAATGCTCCCTTATGTAAAAATACTCCCTATAAGTTAAAAACTAGCACCTCGTTCTGCTGTATGTATAGACAAGGCCTTTATGTCCTTTGTGTATGTTAACCAGGACATTAGATTTATTTAAGTAAGCATATGCATTCTGGTCTGGAGAGATTATACTAGGCTTAGTTTATCACATTTTCATGCCTTTGTCTTTTTGGCCAAATTCCTAAGGGAAAGTAACCATTTGGACAAGTTGGGTGGCAGAGATTGAGCTTTAAACCAAATTAGCTTTTACTCATAGAGCACTATGACACCACAACTATTCTGTAGATGGTCTCAGAACTACCAGTATGTAATAAGTTCAGTATGAATTTAGACTCAAGTGATAGAAGTGCAGCAATCAGACTCCAATCTAATCCTGGCCGAGTGATCCCCTCGGGTGCCAGGGTAAGGAGGAAGGCTGAAACTCCGAAGAATCCCAGCGATACCTCAGAAATGTTTTTCAGGGCCCTTGCTTGTACAAGAGAAATTGATATTTCCTTGTCTGTTGGTTAAAACATTTATATACCACTCTTTATTGTATTGGATTTCAGGTCAGTGCACACCATAAAGTCAGTACAATAAATCATAATAATAATACCAGTAGATGAGCCTTAAAAACTGAATGGAGAATTGTTCAATTTAAAAACTGCTAATTGCTTAAGCTATTAAATAATTACGTGTTTACCAGTGCCTGAAGATTTCACTGTTGGTTTTAAGCAGGCCCTTAGGGCTGCTAGTGTCTTATGTTTATCCAGATTCTACTTAGACTGCAGTTGGGGCATTTAGTTGTTGCTCATATGTCCTAACTTCCCGTTATGGCAATATCTTCAGCAGTGCATTAGCTTTAAAACAGCAGTAGGGGTTGCACATGCTTTTTGTGATGTCTCCTCATCATGAGACATCTATTAGAAATTATATGGCCTTTACTTCTGAGTATTAAAATGGAAGGGCTGTGTTCAAATCAATTACAAGTAGAAGATGAGGGCAAGATCAAGGAATTACAAGTAGAGAATGAGGATAAATTGTTAGTACTGGATAATGTTAGTTCCTTTTGTACAAATTGCTTTAGCAAGAATCTTGGGAGTATTGGCTTAGTAAACGTTTCCTAATAATTCTCTGGTATGCTTTCTCCTGAATGCAGGTCAGTCAATGCATCCATCTTCCAATGGAGGTCCACATCTAGCAAAAAAAGTCCAGAAAAATAGGAATAATTATGCTTCAGTAGAATGTGGTGCCAAAATATTGGCCGCTAACCCAGAGGCAAAGGTACCAATGGCACATTCAAAAAATGTGATTTATATGTTTACAAGACTTTAAAAAAAATTGAGTTGAACACCTGACTTCAAAAGATTGCTTCTAATTACTTTTACACGAAACTAACAAAAGTTGAAAGCCCTGGTTGTGGGAACAGGTTCATTTCCGCCCTAAATGTTGCTGCAAGCGGCCTGCCGCTGCTGCTAGTTAGGATGGATGGAGAAAGTGGTGGCTCTGCAGCTTACCTGCCCCCTGGAGAGGGAAGTGTTTTAAGGGGCAAAGAGTAGATGGCCTTGGTGGACCACAGTGCCTGCTTGAAAGCAACTTTTGCCCACACGCTTATGCCAGAATCAGCAGGCTCATCTCTAAGGTGCCGCAGAACTTGTTTTTCATCCAAAGGTGGGGCAGAGAGAAGGATGCTGTCATTTTTCTTCAGTGTGTCTGACAGGGAACTCTTCAAAAGTCTCATGCCAGACAGCCCCATCAATGAAATGGGAGGGGATGGGGAAGTGGGAGATGAAGTTCAAACTGAATTTCATATTATAGCATTAATGAATCAAATGTTCAGCCTTTTTTTTTTTTTTGGTTCGTTTTGGTTTGCATTACTTAAACAGCACTTTTAAAATGTCAGGTCCTAGAATCTTGTCAAGATATGTGCCATTCTGGGCAGCTGAGCCAAAGCATTACAATGAATTAGGCTGAGGTGGGCCTTGAACATACATCTCTATGATCGCAGGTCAACAATATTCATTGGTCCCTGTCATTATTTGGGGCACAATAAACTTGTTTTGTCTTGCTTAAAATGTGCTTGTTTTCGCTGTGCTTCTGTTAGTTTCTGGGCTGCTTGTTATTTTGACTGTATTTTATTGTTTGTATTGTTGGTTATATTTTTTATTTTAAAAAAATCGTGTTTGGTGCCTTGTATGCATAGTCAGATGGTAAAAAATAATTTAAATAAAAAATCTGGTGATGGCTCTCTAAATAAGTAGTGACTTGAGTTAGTTTACATCTTATTTGACCTTTTGATAACAAACACAATGTTATGACCATAAATTGCCTTATACCGAGTCAGACTACTGGTCTATCTAGCCTGGTAGTGGCTCTCCCAGCCCTACCTGAAGATGCCAGGAATTGAATGTGGGTCCCTTCCTATGCAAAGCATGTGCTCTGTTGCTCTTGACAATGTGTTAAATTGCATTAAGGCTATTCTTTTAAATCAAAATGGTGTATACAAATACCGTAAACTAAAGCTACCCTGGATTGTGTGTGTGTGTTTCCAGATTTCTAAAAGCAATGGTAGTAAAATTGCAGCTGCTTTTTAGTACATTCATTAGCTCCTTTTTAGTACTTTTCTAATACTGAATGGCATTCTCATTTTTCATAGAGTACATCAGCTATACTTATGGAGAATATGGATCTCTACATGCTGAATCCATGCAGTACTAAAATCTGGTAAATACTCTTTCTCTACTTTAGAAATTTGTAACATCTGCTATGCTATCCAGTGGTTTACAAATTGTGACAGGCCTTGGTAGCCAAGGATTATATTTATTAGCCAGCTGTGAAATATAATTCTGTGATTATATTTCAACAATATAGAAAGTGTTTTCAAAGTAGAAATTGGCTTCATCGATGAAATACATTTATGCATTGTCTCAGGATTTGCCTAATTTCATGTGTTTATTAGAAAATTTACCATTGGTAATCCTACAACAACGTTGTTTTCTGTGGGCCTTCAGGCTGAACAAGCCACCCCACCATCAGAGCTTCTCTCTGCTATCAGAGGCGTACCTCTACCCCATTCTAACCCATGGTTCATTGGGAGTTAGGATTACTCTGCTTATCTGTGATTCATTTTGTGGCATTTCCCCCTTACATTTAAGGCTAATCTTCTCCCCTGCAGATATCTTATTTAATTGTGTTACAGGCACATGCATTTTCTGGTACAAAAATCAAAATATCAGGAAAGCAAGTATTTTGTGCCATGCAGTGTCAGCTTTGGCCAGTATACTGTTGTGCCTGTGCACCCACAGAGCAACTGCTTGCACAGCAGGGATTTTGCAGTTCTGCAAGCAATTCAAAACAAGTGGAAAACAATCATTTCTACGGGACACATCAGTGGTGCTTTCATAAAGGAGCTCCGCTGACTTGTCCTGATCTGGAAATGAGCATTTCTGCTTGTTTCCAGGTTACTTTTAGAACTGCAAAATTCCCATTGCACAAGCAATTGCTCCCACTGGCACAAAAACAACTGGAGAGAGGTAACAGTATAGGATACTGCTCTTTAATTCCCAGAAAATATGATTACAGAGTGAAAAATGGCCAGCCTTTCAGGAAGCAGGAATTCTGTGCAGGGTGGATTGATCTAAATCAAAGCAATTTAAAGCAAAATTTAAACCATTATTTAAAGCAACAAGAAAAAGGTCTATTTAAATCTCTGATTTAAATCAAGTTTCCCATTGAAACTTTTTAATATATTTCCTGAACAATGATGCAAATTCAACCACTGAGTCTTGTTAATTTACAAGTAGAGTATTATTTACACTGCCTGAGTTCAGACAATACATTAGCCAACACAGTGTGAAAACTCACTCAACAGTTGAAATTTTAGGGGGTACTCCCCACACAACATGTTCTAACTCCACCGTTGTGTGACTGTGGGCTACTGTGGAGTTGAGTAAAATCCATTATGATGTTTCATTGACAGTTCCTCTGCCCTCTCCTCCCAATGGTATCCCATCAGCCAGTGCTGCAAAAAACCGACACTCGCTCCTTTTGCCGCTATTGCCAGGGAACTCTGTACCGAGTGGGAAAAGTCAACTCAACGCAATGGCGAACTCCACTGAGCCTGCCACACAACGTGCAACACAATGGTTGTGCAGGAACTCTCCTCTGCACAGCATGGATATTCTGCATGGAGTGTTTTCCAAAAAAAATCCACCGTGGCATAGAGTTTTCCCACCAGACAACACGTTTCTCCACAACTTCACTTCTTGACGGTGGTGTAACGACCTCCTGCCTCAGCAAAGGATTCCCCTTCTGTTCTTGTAAATGGGGATGAGACGGGACGTGGAAGAATCCGTCCTCCTTGTCACAGCAGCAGCTCGGATCCTTGCGCCACCCCTTAATATTGGCAGTTGGATTTCTCCCACAACTCCTCGATCCAGTTGGAGATTGGCTCAAGGGGATGGAAGGGGCTCCTTCTATTCTCTCGAGCCTATCTTCAGATGGATTGGTGGAGGGGAGTGGCAAGGGATGCGCTGGGGCACCATGATCGGCACGGCATGTGCCCATGCAGCATACCAGAAAGTGCATGGGGAGCCGATTCTTCCTTTTGGACACTGAGTGGCTCAGAAAGTTCTAACTTGATGAATTTCCAGCTGTTGCCTTGCCCCAACCTAAGACTAAAATTGTATGCCCGCTTACATGGAAGTAAGCTCCATTGAACTAAGAGGAAATGATTTACAGCAAGCATGGGATTAGGTGATAAAACATACTGAGCATTTGCTTAACAAAAGGCTGCATTGCAACCTTTGCAATTCTTACAAAGAACTATTAACATCTCAAAACTTGCTCTTCTCTTCAATCTACTACTCTGCCATAGGAACTCCCATTAAAGAAAGGAAGAAATACACCACTCTGCCTTGTGTAAATCTATTTGTTCAGTTTTATTCTTTTTTAAATACATATTTAACCTCTCATAGTTCAGACTAACAATTTGAAATGTTAAAACTGGTAGTATTTGCTCAAATCTGATCCGTGTCTTGCAGAGAAATCAAACCCTCTCCTTCGTTAGTCTAAAATCCCTGCTAACTCTTATTAGAAAAGAAAAGATAATTGTTCCCCCTGCCAGTCCCACTCCTGAATACCCATTCAGATTTGCCAGCTTCCTATACCTCCATACCTTTAGAATTTGCATGATTAGCGACACAAAAAACTTTAAAGCCTACTGAAGTTCCTTGTTTCCAGCTTATTCACTACTCACTAGAGCATGGACTGACAGTCGCAATTCTGTTCTTGGGATGTGGTTTTGTAAATTGCTGGTATCTATTCTGTGAAAAACAATTGAGGAAACACTTGTGAAACTTCATGAAGGGCACTGAAGCATATTTCCTGGGTGAAAATGTACAGTGCAGTGGATATTGGATGAGTCAGTGATTTCAGCTGTTCATTGGGAACTGCCATGCACACACTCCATACTGTACTATTTTTCTGTTCTAAAGGTTTGTTGTGGAACTGTGTGAACCAATTCAAGTAAAGCAGCTGGACATTGCCAATCATGAGTTATTCTCATCTACTCCCAAGGACTTTCTGGTGTCTATCAGTGACAGGTATGTGTCATGATATCAAGAGATTAATTTTCACAATGGCCAGCAATGCAGAACTTCTCTCATTGTAGTGACTTCATAATTTTTATACCCTGAGTAGTCATATCCAGCATCCTAATTTAGAGGTTTACAATATAATGCAAATTGTTAGGAAATTTCTCATATGATGTATTTCCTGATGTATTGCCAGGTTAAAAATGAGTATGTGGAATGCTCACTTTGAAATAAAGAGCTTTAAAATTGCTGACTTAGGTTTTAAAAGTTATCACTGAATCACATTTTCCCACAATCAATTCAGGCTAGGGGGCTTTAACTGGCTTAAGCACTGTCTTTTTTAATCACCTGCAATGTAGGGTAGAGACAATCATTCAGCCTGATTGTCAAATTCAATTTTGGAGAAGTTTGGTGCGGGGGGTACAAAGGCAAAGGGGACAAAGCTAAAAATAGAAGCATATTTTAGATTAAACCTCTTACTGCCAGTAACTAAGCCTTATGGGAAGCATTTCAACCTTTTAGAATGGGGTGGGGGACTGTACAAAAGCCACCAAATGATTGGTGGCTGGAGGAAAAGGGGCGGGGCCAGGGGAATCAGTGGGGCCTTTGTGGAAATGCCAGGGGGCCTGATGGGGACTCCAGGTGAGGCCTGAGGTTTGTCACGCCTGACACACATGAAGAATGCTTTATACAACCTTTTCAATTACATTTTTTGTGAATAGCATCTTGAAGATTATGAACAAGTTGAACTATAAGAATGCATTGTGCATGCTCATTCTCATGTGTGTTGTGTTCTAGATATCCAACAAATAAGTGGGTCAAGCTAGGCACTTTTCACGCTAGAGATGAGAGAAATGTCCAGAGTTTTCCACTGGATGAACAGATGTATGCCAAATATGTAAAGGTAACTTATTTACCGTGATTTCAAGTTTCTCACTTGGGTGGAGAAAGAGATTTCATGCTGACCATAGGTGGGCCAGTTATAACACCTACTAAGGTTGGCAGGAGACCCAAGCCTGAAATGTTACTAGGTAGCAAAGCATCCAGCCAAAAGGCACTGACAACTGTATGAAATTTACCTGGAAGGCAGCACACACAGCTCTAGAGGTAGAGAAGTAATTGGGGAATGAGCTAAAAAATTATACAGAGAATCACACAGAACCTTTGAAACAATATGCCAAGCAAAATAACAAAACGGTGGCTAAACCTATCCTATACATTACTGAAGTAAAGGTCTCCCAACATGACAGGGCCTCAACCAGTATTCAAAAACTCACAAGCCTATGGCAATTTGGCACAGGTGGGTGGAGACAACGGGGCAGCTCTCAATCTCCCCTTTTTATTTCCCAGTCTCTGGTAACTCAGGGAAGATCTCTTGCAGCCAATCCCTGGCCAGCTCCAGCACTGCTCCTGCACCTTGAAAGAGCAGGGGGACTTTCTCACAGAAACACAGCTGAGATAATTTGGCCCAATTAATTAAGCCTTACTTTGGTCTTATTTATTTATTTATTACATTTATATCCTGCCTTTTTTCCTCCAAGAAACCCAAGGCGGCGTACATAATCCCCCTCTCCATTTTGTCCTCACAACAACAACCCTGTGAGGTAGGTTGGGCTGAGAGTCTGTGACTGGCCCAAAGTCACACAGTGGATTTCCATGGCCGAATAGAGACTAGAACTCGTATTTCCTGACTCCCAGTCCAACATCTTAGCCACTATACCACACTGGCTCTTGAATGCTGGAGCCCAGACTGTGTCAAGCTAACAAATTTATAAGTGGCATTATGGTTTGGCTCAGTGGATGAAGCAATAAGATGAAACTTAGACATAGTGTCTCACTCAGGATATCTTGACATGTTGTATCGTGACATGTTGAATGAGCAGTGGCCCATGTCTGCAGGCCTAAGGAGGAAATCCAGTTGAGCTTGTGTGAATCAGTAGTAGTATGTGCATATATTCCTATCAGAAGCTAATATTTGGTGATATTAGTCACAACTCTTGACAGCTATTACAGGTGCTTGTGGTTCTCCCTATGCTGTTGGCAAGGGCAAAATAGTCCCTGCTGTTTCTCATTGACCTGGTTTACAGGACAATCCCTGGTTGGAGGTTGCATATTCATAATGGCAGCCAACATATGCCACAGCTCCTCAAGGGTAAATTCACTGGCTGAGTTCACACAATATGACAACCCACACTCAAGGCAAGTGTTGGTGGAGTGTGCATTCTTGTTAAACTGCAGGTTGTTGTGTTGTGTGAATCCAGCCATGCTAATAAACCATGGTTTGTTAACCGTGAACAACTTACAAAGAGAACTCATCGTTTGTTGTTGGGTTTTGAACTGTGGTTGTTGGGTTGTGTGAACCCAGCCATTGTCACAACAGCCTTTTTTCTTGCTAGAGAGAATAAAACATACAATGCCATGGCTGTTTTCCTACTTCGTTTTCTGCATGGCTGCTTTTTTATATTCTCTCCCAATTTATTTATTTATTTATTACATTTATATACCGCCCCATAGCCGAAGCTCTCTGGGCGGTTTACAACAGTTAAAAATGGTAAACATTAAAAAGTATACAAAATTTTAAAACCATCAGAAACATAAAAACAACAGTATAAAAACAACAGTATCCATTTAAAAACAATTCTGGGGTCCATTAAAAACAAAATGTTGTTAAATACTGTTAAAATGCCTGGGAGAAGAGAAAAGTCTTGACCTGGCGCCGAAAAGATAACAATGTTGGCGCCAGGTGAGTCTCATCGGGGAGATCATTCCACAGTCGGGGGGCCACCACTGAGGAGGCCCTCTCCCTTGTTGCCATCCTCCGAGCTTCCCTCAGAGTAGGCAATCGGAGGAGAACCTTAGATGTTGCATGCAAAAGTAGGTGCTGTTCAAGAGAACAAGCAAAGGAAATTGCTGCGGCACTTGTGCTAAGTGATCATTAATTTTGTAATTCCATTTGTTATGCCCAATCCTAAACTGAGAATCAAACAGAACATTTGGTGAACTTGAATGGCTAATTTCCTTTCCCCTTTCTGTCGGGGTTCCTCAGGGCTCTGTGCTTGGCCCGTTGTTATTTCCCCTTTACACGTTACCCTTGGGTAATCTTATTCATTCCCATGGCCTTCAATACCATCTATATGCTGACGATACTCAGCTATATCTCTCATCCCCAGATTTGTCCTCTGATGCTCAGGATCGTATCTCGGCCTGTCTCGCGGATGTTTCAGCCTGGATGCTGTGGCGCCGACTGAAACTGAACATGGCAAAAACAGAATTGCTAGTTTTTCCTCCTAAATCTTTTCCTTCTCTTTCCTTCTCTATCACCATTAATAATGTTATGCTCCATCCTGTTGAGGAAGCTCGTAGCCATGGTTTTATTTTTAATTCTTCACTTTCCTTTTCATCACATATCGAGGCTGTAGCTAAGTCTTGTCGTTTCTTCTTGTATAACATCTCTAGAATTCGACCGTTCCTATTGGTCTCTTCCGCCAAGACCCTTGTTCACGCTTTGGTTATTTCTCGCCTGGATTATTGTAATCTTTTGTTGACTGGTCTTCCTTCTTCTCATCTGTCTCCACTGGTCTCCATTCATCATTCGGCAGCTAGGATTATTTTCTTGGCTTTCTATTTCTTATAGAATCCAATACAAGCTTCTCCTTCTCACTTTTAAAGCCTGTCATGATCTGGCTCCTCCCTATCTTTCGTCCCTTATTTCACTTCATCGCCCTGCTCGTGCCCTCCACTCCAATAACACCATGTCTCTTACCTGCCCCAGAGTTTCCACTTCTCTCGCTCGTCTTCGCCTGTTCTCGCTCGCTGCCACCTATGCCTGGAATTCTCTTCCAGTGCATTTGCGGACTGTGACGTTGATTTCAGACGTTTCTTTTCTCGAAAGCTTTTCAATCGTAGCATGATCATACTAGTCTATATTTTAGTTTTAATGCCCCCTACCCCAGTTGGTTTTTCCCCTCCCTCCCCTGTCTGTTACTTTGATTTTAGATTGTAAGCCATATGGCATTGTTTTGTTTTGTTTTGTTTTATTCTGTACAGCGCCATGAACATTGATGGCACTTTATAAATAAATATCTATTATTATTATTATTATTATTATTATTATTATTATTATTATTATTATTGAATGTTGCCTCTCGGCATAAAAAAAGACAGAGTTCAGATATCACGATAGCCTATGATGGGTTAATAAGCTACTCACAGTAGCTTATTTTTAAAAATAGCCCACAGTTCCCCACTATACAAGCATGCTAATAAGCTACTGTGAGTAGCTTATTAAATTACTATATGCAGTGTGACTCACCCCCCTGGCTCCTGTATTGCTGCAGTCCTGCTGCACAAGTGCTGGAAATTTTTAGGATTGGGACAAAATTTCATACACAGACTCCCCAAGTACAGAGGTACCTGATTAACCATCAAACATCACCTGGGCGATAACCCACAGAGGAGGGAAAATTCCGAGTGCCCTCAAAAGGGGGAAGAGGTTAGAAAACCTTGGGGGTTTGCAGGATTGGGACCAAACCTCATTGCCAGCCTTGTCTACAGAAGACGCACCCAGTGCACTATGAAAACCCAGCAGCCAAACTCAGAAAGCAGCGAAAGGTGTACCAAAAAGGGAAGGATGCCTATAATGCCTTGGGGATTTGTAGGATCAGAACCAAACCTCATAGTCTGCCTCCTCTATCCTGCTGGCTTGGTTGCTTTAGTGTGGTCTAAGCAGTAAGCCAGTGAAGAGCAAAGCAGCAGCTGTTTTCAGTCTTAATAACTCATGGTGACAGCCACAAAACATCATCATCATCATCATCATTATTATTATTATTATTATTATTATTATTATTATTATTATTTGCATTTATATCCCACCTTTTTTTCTCCAAGGAACCCAAAACAGCATACCTAATCCTCCTCTCCATTTTGTCCTCACAACAACCCTGTGAGGTAGCTTGGGTTGAGAGTCTGTGACTGGCCCAAAGTCACCCAGTGGGTTTCCATGACCAAGTGGGGACTAGAACCTGGATCTCCCGGCTCCCAGTTCAAAACTTTAGCCACTACATGATGGATTAAATAACCCGCTCTACAGACCATGGCTTATCAGAGTGGGTTATTTTGGCCAAATAAGCCATCATGGGTTTAAAAAAACTCCACCAGATGACAACCCATGATGGGTTAATTAAGCCATCACTGTGGAAGGAGTGAAAATCCTGAGTGCACCAAAAAGCAGGAGATGCCTATAACACCTTGAGGGTTTGCAGGATCATGCCCATCATATTGTGTCATCTGAAGCCAGTCAAATTCATTTTATATAGGTGCTTTTTTTGTAGACAAGTGGTATAGTGGTAAATTTTGAAATGCAGGTGCTCATAATAACAGTTCCCACATAGTCATGTTCCCACGGAGAGGCCAAAAAATGCAGGCAAGCTGTGTTGATCCATATCAGCAAAACAGTTCTAGCAGTTTTCAGTTCCACCAGGAGTAGGAAATGAACCAATAGGGTTGCATGATAACAAGGATGCCTGCAACAATATATTCAAACAAGAAGTGCCCGTGCTGTGTCCCTGCGAGCCCTGGCTCTACTACACCACTGTCTAGAACTGGCAAAAAAATTAAGCCAGGCCATGCTAGTTTAAAATGTAAAGGGTTAGATTTATGAAACTGGTAAATTACCGCAATTTCACTTGCAGAGGATTATCTTCTGGATTTGTTTTAGGCTATCAGGTATTCTGTGGGTTTTGGTGTACTTTGTTTGGCCACCTTCATACATCTCAGCACTGCCATCATAGTTATTGAAAAATGCTTCTCTGGGTTGGAGGTGATGATGATGATGATGATTTACAATATTTATATACCGCTCAATTACCTAACACAGATTCCGGAGTGGTGAACATAGATATAAACAATAAAAGAAAAAAAGATTAAAAAGCATATTAAAATTGTTCTATTTAAAAACAAAGGAACCAGAGAAACAGTGACTGGTCAGTTAAGGAAGGCTTCTTTAAGCAGAGTTGTTTTCAGGAGGTGCCGGAAGCAGCCTAGTGTTGGCACCTGCCTGACGTCCAGGGGGAGAGAGTTCCGCAGAGAAGGGGCCACTACACTAAAGGCTCTTCTCCTGGTAGATTCCAATCAGGCCTCAGGTCAACGTGGAACCACCAGGGGCATGCCCTCCAGTGACCCCAGTGATCGGGCAGGGTGGTAAGGGAGAAGGCGCTCACTCAGGCGCTCACTCATTAGGCCAGCTAGGCAACCGCCTAGGGCGCAGACCTCAGAGGGGCACTGTGTGTGTGTGTGTGTGTGTGTGTGTGTGTTTGTAAAAGCAACACCAAGCCCGTCCATGCCAATGAGATATAGATTTGAGGCTTGGCTGGCGTTCCTCTGCTGGGCGCGCACACCGCACATTTGCCATTTAATTAGGTAGCGCTCCTGCTACTGCCAAGCCTCCTGCTTCTGCCTAGGAAGGCTGTTGCCGTCGGGTCCCCCTGCCCCCGGCAAAGAGCCTAGCCGCCCACCGTTGGAAACAGGTTAGATGGACCGTTGGTCCGATCCGGCAAGGCAGTTCTTAAGAATAGCAGCCAAATCGCTTGTTCCAAAAGGGCGCCATTCTTCTCCCTGCCAGAGGGTTCTGCGCCTCTTTAGCCTGCTGCCACTGCCAACAACCAGCCCGACGGAGAGGGGAGCTGGCTCAAACCCATTCGTTACCTTCTCAGATTCCAAGCCTTTGTTTACAGAGGAAGAATAAAAACAAAACTTTTTTGGTTGGGTTTTAAAGAGGGCCTTGCTTCCTCCCTTCCCTTGGCTTCGTGCATAGGGATGGGGGACGACGACGTTGTATAAATGCTGATAGTACAGATTTTAAAATATAGACACACAAAACTAATAGTTATTATTAAAAGAGTCCATTCGGAGGTGGAGAGGGGGATTCAGCAATTTATACGGAAGTCCATCGAACCAAAGAAAAAGGCAAATATCCATTTTTCTGTACTAGGTCTCTCAAATTCTCAATGTAAGGCCTATGCTTCAAATAGTGAAGACGACCCTTTCTGTTTTTAAGGAGGGGGTTGGGGTAGGAGGGAAATGTAGAGCTCCTCCCTTTTCCCTTCTAAAGTGTTCAAGGAGAGGCAGGCACCACTAAGGAAATGTCCCCTCCCCCGGTATTTTTCCTGCCAAAAGTGCAGAGAAGGGGAACTAAAATGATTAAGGGGCTGGAACATCTCCCCGATGAGGGAAGGTTACAACAACTGGGATTGTTTAGCTTGGAAAAAAGGAGGCAAAGGGAAGACATGATAGAGGTGTACAAAATTATGCATGATGTGGAGAATGTGGATAGGGAGACATTTTTCTCCCTCTCTCAAAATACTAGAACCCGGGGTCATCCCATGAAACTAATTGGTGGGAGATCCAGGACAAATAAAATGAAGGACTGCTTCACACAGCGCATAGTTAAATTATGGAACTCACTACCACAAGATGTAGTGATGGCCACCAATCTGGATGGCTTCAAAAGGGGGTTGAATAAATTCCTGGAGGCAAAGGCTATCAATGGCTACTAGCCCTGGTAGTTGTGTGCTATCTCCAGTATTCAAGGCAATAAGCTTGTGTGTACCAGTTGCTGGGGAACATGGGTTTGAGGGTGCTATTGCACGATGCCCTGCTTGTTCATCCCTGGCCGATGACTGGTTGGCCACTGTGTGAACAGAATGCTGGACTAGATGGACCCTTGGACTGATCCAGCATGGCACTTATGTTCTTAAGTTTCAGATTTTCTGCTTTTTATTTTTTCTACGAAACATCTGTTCGTAAAAATCAAAGTTGCCATTTTTTGGATGTGTGTGTGCAAGTAGGGGCGCAAAATAGTCTGGCACCAGCCCTGGGTATCCTGGTCCCAAGTTGTTTAGGACTTTGTACACTAGTACCAAAACCTTAAACCTGGCCTGGTAGCCAATGCAATTCTCTCAGTAAAGGAGTTATATGCTGAAAAGAGGCATCTCTGGACAACAGCCAAGTTGCTGCATTCTGCACTAGCTCCAGAGCAGTCTTAAGGGCAGCCCCACATAGAGAGCGTTGCAGTAATCCAGCTTTGAAGTTACTAATGCCCATACCACTGTGACTAAACTATCCCTGTCCAGAAAAGGTTGCAGCTGGGAAGCCAGCCAAAGCTGGTAAAGGGTACTTCGAGCCGCCGCAGCCACTCCAGTGACAATGAAGGATCTAGGAGTACCCCCAAACTACGAACCTGATCTTCCAGAGGGAGTGCAACCCCCTCCAAAACAGGCAATGAGCCTTTCTCCCAGACTCAGGAACCTCTCACCCACAGGGCTTCCATTTTCCCAAGATTCAGCTTCAGTTTATTGGCCCTCATCCAATCCATTATTGTGTTTAGGCACTGATCCAGGACTTACACAGCCTCTCCTGATTCAGATGTCACAGGGAGATAGAGCAGTGTGTCATCAGTGTACTGAATATATGTAATTTACTTCTATGTAAATCTGCACAACTATATAACAAGCCTCTTTGTCAGCAGCAGCTGTTCTGATGGGGTCGGGGGACACTGCTCTGGAGACTTGTCATCAGGCAGATCTCTGAGGGTACCGAATAACATACTAAATGGTGGCCATAATTGCTGTATGGCCACCTATCATAGATGCTGTAGCACTGAATTTCCTGCTTTGGCTGGGGAATTGGATTATATGACAATGGGTTCCCTTCCCACTCTCATTCTGTATGGGCCCCATCCTGTGGAAGTGTGTTCTAGCAACACCAGCATTAACACCAGCATTAACCCATTAGTGAAATACTTTGTGTGTATTGCTTGGCTGCTAAAATGTGTTTTGGGAAAAGGCAAGAGTCCCTGCTGCTGGTGGGACCTTGGAGGTTTTCAGGGGGGAAAAGGCTTTGGGTGTGTTGTGGTGGGCTAGAGAGTTCCAAAGAACGGGAAATTGTTTGGCTGCACATATGCAGTTGAAGGTTTCCAAGGAGAGTTGAGGTTGAATACAGTTGGGGAGAGAGGGTTACATTGAGCAGAATGCCAGCAAAGTTTCAATTCCCGTTGGAGGAGTGGGGAGAAACTGGACAGAATGTGACTAAAATGGGCATTCTGTCAACCACAGGAACTCAGCTCAGTCACTGCCATTTCAAAAGTTTCAGGCTATATTACCAGATTCCTTAAAAACACACAACATCTGGGAAATGTAGGGTGTTCAACAGGGAAGGGAAACATGAAGACCTGTGCAGAAAGAGAAATATGGCTGGGAATTTTGGGCTATTCACATAGCAGCAGCACCCCTGTGGGTTATTTAACCTTTGGTGAAGCTGCAGCACATGTGGCTGCCATTATGAATATGCACCCCCTGCTCGGTTGTCGTGCAAAGCCAGTGAAATAATCTACATTAGCTGAGTTCGCACAAAATGACAGCCCCTGAGTGGGGGTTGCGTAATCCACTAGCAATTTAGAAAGTGAATACAATATACTTGGAAAAAGAAAATTTTGCATCTTAAAAATCTAGCCGTATGTAGGGGCAAGATGAAAATTGTGGGTTTTTTTTCATACGCATAATAGCTTAGCTCTTGAAATAGCCTCAACACCATTGCATTGAATGTATCATGCACAGTTCAAGTTGCATTTTGAATTTCTAAAAAACAGGATCCATTATTTTCAATAGATATTAATAACTTGGTTATGTTTTTCTTCAACTCTCATTCAGAAAGCCTTCCATGTGCTTATTTACTTTTGTACAATGGAGTGTGGTTAGATAAAATAAAGTGGCAAGAAATGGGAACAAATTCTTTATTCACATCTTAAAAATGAAAGTCTTGACTAGCACTTCTTATTGTCCTGTAATTTATAAAGCATGCTAGGTATTTTGGCCATATAACAAGAAGCTGGAATTATTTGACTCTGCATGTCGTAAGCCTTAACATGCATCTTACCTTTCCCTGCAAACCCATCCTTTGTAGCTTTGTTTGGGGGATGGGGGTGGGGGCAGGGGGATAATTGACAGTGTTCATGGTCCTTGTTTGTATCGGTAGCTAATTGTTGCCTGTGGCATGCATACAGCCTACTGACAATTCTTTCTCCTCCCCCCCCCTTTTCTCTTGCTTCAGATGTTCATCAAGTACTTAAAGGTTAGCAACATCTTCATAATGTTGAATTCCTAGGTCATGGATACATTCTGGGGCTCAGCACACTAATGCATGGCAAGAATTGGGCCTGGCAAGATCCTTTCTGTTACCACATGGCTAATGTGAATTTGATTTTGATTTTGTACAAAAACTATTAATTCATATGTCTTTAGGTTTTTCATTATTAAATGATTCTTATTCTTTAGGTGGAGTTGATATCACATTTTGGATCAGAACACTTTTGTCCTTTAAGCCTTATAAGGTAACCTCAATGAAACGTTGCTTCTCCTCTTTAAACATAGTCTTCTGTTCTTACCCTCCAAAAACATTGAGATTCTGAAATTTATTAGCATATGCAAAAGCTATTTATATAGGAGACTGAGTCTTTCAAGTCTTAACAGACATCTCGAGAACTTAGTGGCTTTATAGAGGAAGTTCTATTATACAAAGGGCAGTGTGGAAGCCTACAGACAAGCCGAGTAAGAAATAGTGAAGAATTGGGAAGATGCAGCATACCTCAGTTTTGAGTAAGATTCCAGTTTGACATGCATCTCCTGTAGATACTAAAACAACTGTGACTTTTCATATCTTCACTTAGTTTAATGTGCTTTACAGAGTGTTTGGAACTAGCATGGTTGAAGAATATGAAGAAATAGCTGATTCACAGTACCAGTCTGAAAGGCAGGAGCTGTTTGATGAAGACTATGGTAAGTAAGCTCACAGTTTTTAAGATTAATCTTAATTACTTTAACTCTCAGCATGGGGACCTGTAGATTCCTTGGTGAGCTAATTTTTTCATTTGTTTCTAAATAAGAGAACAAGGCTAGAGTATTGGGCAGGCAAAGTGGCTAAAGAAAACACACATAAGAAGTTCAGTAAAAAATCTGTTCTGATTTTATGTAACCAATAATGTATTAGAGAACCATAAAACTTGGGTAGATATCATCATAGTCTGGAACAGATTTTCAAGGCAGTATCTTTCAAAATGGCTGGCATCAAATGTTAACTGCACCTATTTCAGCTCCTACAACACTTGCAGTTGTCATTCTAGTATCCAAATACTCCTACTTCAGTCTGAGCTTGGAAACCTAATTGGGTTGATGAGGCCTAAGAGGCATTGCAGAAGGGGGAAATGACTTTGTCTTATAAACACTGAACATCCTCTAGAAATGGGGAAGTGAGACAAACTCTGAGTTGGACAACTCTAGAAAGACTACCCCATCAGGGCGCAAGACTCTGCCATCGTGGATTACTATGATGGCACCAGGTATCTATTAACCCACTTCCGTTCACATTAGCAATGCCTCTTTTTTTAAAGATATAACTGCTACCACTGCTAGGGGCAGCTACAACTTTGTTCCAGCTTTGCCTCCCCCTCAGTCCGTAGCCTACAGAGGGGTTGCAGTGGTGGTCCTAGGCATCTGTTCCAAATCTGTATTTTAATGTTGTAATTTCTTTTGCTGGTTTGGACATATTTTTTCTGTAAATGGCCATTTTATTATAGTAGTTTTGTTTCAGCACTCACTATACTAGTCCACTCTAGGCAGATCTGGGTCCAATTCTTTTGAAATTCGCTTGTGATAAGGAGGCTTTACTATTAAGAGTGTCTTTTCTTCAATTTTAAATAGATTATCCTTTGGACTACAATGTAGGAGAAGAAAAACCTTCAAAAAATATTCTTGGTTCTGCCACAAGTGAGTAATTATAAGGTGTTTTTTTTTACATGCTTCTCACATTCTTACCACATGTATAGGAAAGATTAATCCCAGATATAGTGCTCTTGACTGTGAGTCTTGAAATGCATAAAAGGGTGATATGTTTTGGAGAGGTTTGCCAGAGTAGAGTCTAGGAAAAGAATATGAGAAAACTCTCCTAACTGATACATGTAGAAAAAATCTGCAGTTTTACTGAACACAGACACTGGATAACTAGAAGTCATAAATATGGAATATGTTGAAAGCCAGTATGGTGTAATATTGGATTTGGGTTGAGGAAGCCTGTGTTTGAATTCCCTCTTGGGCCTGTGAAGTTTGTTATGTGACTTTAGGCTAAGATGCTATTCAGTCTACATGCTGACAATCAGTAGGGCTGTTCACACACCATGCTAACTCAACCACTCAGTGGTTGAGTGTGGGTTGTTTTGAACCTCGGGTTGTTTGATGAATCGTGTGTTAGTGAGTTGTCTGGACATCGTCAGGATGGCTTGTTAACCATACAGTGTGGCTTATTTTATGGAACAAGCCACCTTGAGAACCCGTGGTTTGTTGTTGCATTGTTCCATCCCTCTAATGATTGTCCAGTATATTAATATTAAACATCTTCTGTTCTTTCAAATTTAATTAAAGGTTTGTCTAAGCAGTTTTTAATTCATAAAAATTTTATTAGAGACCTGAATCTTACGTTATTCTCGAATTAAAAAGGAATCACTTATCTTTTCAGTTCTTCTTCGTGGTCTCTGTGCAGCACACTATGGGCTCTGCGCTTGCGCTGAGCTGAGCTTCGGAAAGGATCAGTAGCTGAGTAAAAAACCGTTTGGAAGGCGGGAACCCCTCCCCCACTGTCCCCTGCGCATGCTCCAGCCCTCTCCCGCCTTCCCCTCAGTTCCTTTGCGACCGCTTACCTGCTAGCTTCGTCGGAAGGATCCTCCTTGTAAATTTTTACAAACCTTTATAGCTGAGCTTTTTTCTCCGTTTTTTCTTCTCGAAACTTTTTTACTTCTTACTTCTTATATTCTTCTCCCTAAAAAAAAAAAAAAATCTTATTCTCTTCTTGAGCTATTTTTTCTTAACTATACATTCTTCTTCGACTATACGTCTCCTCTATACCTTCCTTCTGTAAAAACTACTCTCTACCTTGTATGGCCCTCAGAGCCCCATTTAGAAAGTGTGTCCGCTGCGGCACAAAACTCCCTGCAGCAGACGGCCACTCCCTTTGTGTCCTCTGTCTAGGAGAAGCCCATGTGGTAGAGACCTGCCACCACTGCCAGGCATTCTCCAAACAAACTAGACGCCACAGGTCTGATCGCCTAAAAGCCGAGCTGTGGAAAAGAACGCTCCGCTCTGTAGACACGCCTAACCCTACGGGTTTACAAATGGCGTCATCCCCCGTATCGATACCGAAAGCTTCGACAACATCAGCTCCCTCGGTATCTACGGCGCATAACGAGCCATCGCGCTCTATTACTATATCGACTGCGAAAAAGCTCGCTAAAAAGGCAAAGAAGCCAAGGTCGTCCCCCGACGCCCAGCCTAAAAAGAAAAAGAAGCGTCCACTCCAAACGCGAGGGTTGTCGACAGCACAACAACCGACACCAACCAGAGAACATTCAAACCCGCCTGATTGCCCGGTCAACGAACTTCTCTCGACACCATCGGAAGGGGAGATCAGAGAATCCTCGTTATCCCCACAGAGACCACTCCCTCCTCCTCCTCCCCCTAGGAGGACTTCCAGCGCTTTGTCACTAGTCAGACCTCCCTCAGCCAGTCAAGGAGCTCCACAGTTTTTTCCTCGACGCCCCTCTCCAAACCAAGAGCGTTCCGAGCAGGCAGTCACGACTGCACTTCAGCCCTCCTCGGAAGCCTACCGTCGACGCCAGCACTCTCCAAGATCGACTTCCGGATACCGTTCTTCCCCATATAGAGAGCACTATCCGAGGGGCTATTACGATAATTACAGAGGCCGATCTCGATCACCGCCTCACGACTGGGATAGATACTCGGACTACCGCTATACAGGGGATTCAGGGACTCTTATTTCGATCCCTACTCAGATAGGCGTCAACCTCGCCTTCCACCTTCACGAGATATGTCTGCACCACCTGTACCTCCTCGATCTCTGTCTCTACCACCTCAACCTCAGGAAGATACATACCACGTGATACAACCTGACCAGGCTTCCCAAGAAGGCTATCAATCTGACTCTTCATCCTCAAATATCCAGCCATCGCTACCCTCTCCTGGGGATGAAGTTGGCACAAAGGACCGCTCTTCGCCATCGGAGGACATGGGTTCATTTTCCGAACAAGTCCTTTATATGGCCACTGCTCTAGGCGTCGACGCCCAACAACATCAAGAGCAGATTCACGATCCGTTCTTTGACAATATGTACACGGAAGCCTCGACGCCAACCGAAATACCGTTCTCGCCTATCTTACTGCAAACACTAAAACAGACTTGGGAATCGCCATCGCTCATCTCACCCACATCACGCAGGCTCGAGTCCATGTATCGAGTTCAATCTAAAGACGTTGAGTTCTTATTTTCGCATCCCAAGCCCAACTCGATAATCGTAGAGTCCTCGCATTCTAGGTCACAGAAAGCACACTCCTCTCCGGTCGATAAAGAAGGTCGCAGATTGGACTTTATGGGTCGTCGTGCGTATTCCGCGTCAGCTTTAGGTCTTTGAGTGACTAACTACCAGGCACTGATGGCTCGTTACCAGGCTTTTCTCTGGGACAAAATGGGCTCCCTGTGTGACTATTTGCCAGACGACCAGAGGGAGTTAGCAAGAGCTTTTCAAGCTCAAGCATCCAGACTTTCTAAGCTTCAGACCAACTCTACCCGACACCAAGCCGACTGTTATTCTAAACTCATGACAAACGCAATAGCCCTCCGGCGCCACGCCTGGCTTAGATCTGCTGGTCTCACACCAGAAGCCAGGTCACGCATCGAGAGCCTCCCTTTCGATGGGGATGGTCTCTTCAACTCAAAGACCGATGAACAGATGGATAATGTCCAGAAGGCAAAAACAACTGCCAAAAAGATGGGCATCGGCCCACAGCAACAGCAGCAACAACAATTCCAGAAATCCCGTCACTGGCCACGTCAATACTAGCCATACTCACAGAGGCAGTCTTTCGACAGAACACCAAGGTTCCAGCCTTCTCAAACCTTCCAAAGGAAGACGACTACCCCTCAAAACAAGTTTAGATCCCAAAAGAAAGGGGACAATTTCTCTAAACGTTGTTTTTGACGCCACGCCACACCCTCGATCCCACCTCTTTCGAGACCGTCTCGCCACATTCTTTCACGCATGGGAAAACATCACTCGTGGGTGTTAGACATCGTTCTTACAGGATACAGGATAGACTTCCAGACTCTCCCTCCCCTTGCCACTGTGAAGTATACAAAACCATCGGAAGTACTGCTTCAAGAAACATTAACACTTTTGCACAAGGGAGCTATCGAAAAAATTCCCGAACAGGTCGCAGCCGCGGGTTTTTTCTCCCGGTATTTCACAGTTCCGAAGCGAGACGGAGGTCTCAGACCTATTTTAGACTTGAGAGACGTAAATTCATTTATACGTCCCCAGAAATTCAAAATGACAACCTTGAGCACAACTCTACAACTCTTGAGAGAAATCGCCTGGTTCGCCGTCGTCGATCTCAAAGACGCCTATTTTCATATTTCCATCCACGAATCCTGCCGTCACTTTCTACGCTTCGCCATAGGCACAGACACCTACCAGTTCTGCGTGCTACCCTTTGGCCTCTCATCGGCCCCAAGGGTGTTCACCAAATGTATGGCAGTCGTCTGCGCCCATCTCCGCCTCTTAGGCGTCGAGGTTTATCCATATCTAGACGATTGGCTCTTGGTATCAGACTCCAAACAGCATCTCCAAAATCACATATCGACCACTATCTCCCTACTCAACGACCTCGGACTGTGTATAAACCACGAAAAGTCCGTTCTCCAACCGACCCAATCAATAACCTTCATCGGAGCCCGTCTTGACTCCATACCTGCAAGAGCCTACCTACCACTCAAACGATCCCGTACACTGATAAACAAAGCCCGAGTCATGATGTCAGCCACTCGAACATCAGTACACTCCATCCAGTGCCTACTAGGATACATGGCATCGACCGTCGCCGTCATCGAATGGGCCAGGTTCAGAATGCGCTCCCTACAGCTTTGGTTCCTCCGACACTTCGACAGGTCACGCAATCCCAGACGACACTTCCTCAGCCTCCCGAAACATGTAGCGCAATCTATTCAATGGTGGACAATACCCAGACATCTCCTTCACGGTGTTCCATTCCATCCGACGACGCCGTCACGGGTCCTAACCACAGACGCTTCCACCATAGGCTGGGGAGCCCACTGCGGCCCACTACAGATCCAAGATCGTTGGTCGCGATCGGAGTCGAAAAACCATATAAACTTTTTAGAACTCGAAGCGGTCAGGAAAGCTCTGCTCGCATTCGAACCGGAACTTTCCAACCGACACGTCCAAGTCCTCACAGACAACACCACAGTCTTATGGCACATCAACAAGCAAGGAGGCACACACTCGTCAAAGCTCGTCAACCTTACCCTCAAGCTACTCAGTTGGACTATTCCCAGAGGAATCCACTTCACCGCAATTCACATTGCCGGTACGGACATTACCCTAGCAGACTCTCTCAGTCGCCATATACGCCTCCAACACGAATGGAAACTCTCCACCTCGATGACCCATTACCTCTTCCATCGCTGGGGCCGACCAGACATAGACCTCTTTGCCTCCGAAGAGAACACAGCCTGCAAACATTACTGCTCCAGAGGAGGTGTAGGCACTGCCTCACTAGGGGACGCGTTCCTCCACAATTGGCACGGTCCTCTACTCTATGTATTTCCTCCGTTTCCCCTGCTCAACAAGGTGATAGCCAAGATCATCACAGACAATGCCAACTGCATACTGATTGCTCCTCGGTGGCCCAGACAAGCTTGGTTCTCCTCTCTTCTCCGCATAGCAGACAAAGAACCTTATGTTCTCCCACCACCTCCCTCGAAAAACGATTGCACTGCCTCGACGTCCGTAGGGCCCTTGCCTTCTACAAAGACAGGACCCAGGCCTTCCGCATCACTAATAGACTTTTCGTTTGCTATGGAGGTGCTCAAAAGGGCCAAGCAGTCTCTTCCCAACGCCTTGCGGGATGGATAGCTAGTACCATCCGCCTTGCATACCAAACGTCAAAGCTTCAACCCCCCACCGTGGTAAGGGCACATTCCACCAGAAGTTTGGCCACATCCACTGCCTTCACCAGAGGAGTTCCACTTATTGACATTTGCAAGGCAGCTACTTGGTCACGCCCGTTGACCTTCGTCAAACACTACGGTGTCGACACCCATTCCAGGAACGATTCCTCTTTCGGCAGAGCGGTCCTTTTGGCAATCTTACAATGACACCGACCCTCCTCCGGTGAGTACAAAGCTTGGTAATCGCCCATAGTGTGATGCACAGAGACCACGAAGAAGAAGAACAGGTTGCTTACCTGTAACTGTGGTTCTTTGAGTGGTCATCTGTGCAGTCACACAACCCTCCCTCCGTCCCCTCTACGGTGTCATGCTAGTTGTTCAACTCTGTCTTCCTCTCGGTACCAGGTTCAATCTAGTCGCAAAGGAACTGAGGGGAAGGCGGGAGAGGGCTGGAGCATGCGCGGGGGACGGTGGGGGAGGGGTTCCCGCCTTCCAAACAGTTTTTTACTCAGCTACTGATCCTTTCCGAAGCTCAGCTCAGCGCAAGTGCAGAGCCCATAGTGTGACTGCACAGATGACCACTCAAAGAACCACAGTTACAGGTAAGCAACCTGTTCTTCCTCTTTGCTTCCACACATTTTCACAGTGGTCCAGTTCACATACAGTGGTAACGTTAAACACACACACACACACACAAACACATTACTGTGGATCCAGCATGCTAGTTTATGCAGCTTGATCGATCCCATTTGGCTCCTCCTTTCAGTGGGAGTGGCTAAACACCCTTGGGATGCATGGTCTCTGGGTTATTTAGCATGACATCTGAACCCAGACCTCTGGCTTATTTCTACCCTGACAAGCCAGTTAGAACCCAGGGTGGAAACTACTCTTTAAAAGCAAGCAACAACTGCATTACCATTACATGTGAACTGTGCCAATATGTCGTTGTTTGCTGAAAACATTTCATGGAAGACATCAATATTTGTGGAAAAATTCTTGTAGCTAATATCTATCTGTTGCCCATAGATAGAATTTTGTGTCATTTATAACATTAGGATATTGACCTGGTTCGCACATAACACCAGTCCATTATTGAGTTGTAGGTTGTCGTAATGTGTGAATGCAGCCACGCAAACAAACAAACAACCCAGAAAGAGAACCTGTGGTTTGTTAAAGAACCTTTGGGTTCTTTAAACCATGGGTTGTCATTACTTGCAAATCTAGAACCATGTGTTGTCCATGGGTTGTTTCCCCAGGCTACAGAGACAGTGGATAAGAGCAGTAAATTTTTTTTAAAAAAACTTTGGTTCTACATGCCAACACTAAAGCACCTGGGATATAGGGTGGGTGTGGGTGAAGGATGTAAACAAACATCCCAGTGATTGAGAGAACAAGGCAAGGTTTGTTTGATTGTCTGCCAGACAAATCCTGAGTAGGGTGACAAACCATTGGTTAAATAATCCATTGGTTAGTGTTAATGTGTGAACCAGGGATGAGTGGAACATGTAAGCCATTTCCAATTTCAATTAACCTAAGAGCAATTGTCCTTGATTTCTTCTTGGGTTAACTCTAGATTGTTTAACCATAAGCAACCCAGAGATTCCAGGTTCAGACATCATGAAAGAACCGAGGAACGTTTCTGGTTTGTTAATTGAAATTGGAAATGGCTCACACACTCTGCTCATTCCCAGCAATTCCTGGGTTAAACAATCCCGAATTTTCCGCTGTAACCTGCGAACAGGGTCATTAAGTCATAGCTGTTAATATGCCTACTTGATAGTATTTTCCAGCATTTATAACTGACAGGCCACCTTAACACTTTGAATTTTTGATTGAGAAATAAATGGATTAAATAAATGCATTAATGATGACTTGCAATGTTCTAATATTCAGAGCTAAGATAGTTAATGGATTGTTGTTGTTGTTGTTGTTGTTATTATACAAAATTAAAAAAAAATCTTATGTAAAATGTTCATTTTTATAACTGTAATATGGCCTAAACAAAGTAACTTCCCTATTGCCAGTATATCTAGGTCTAATTCCATCTCATTAATTAATAACTCAGTTACTTTACATAATCTCTTAGGTAGTTTGTTTAATCACAGGGTAGTATCCAATATTAGAGTAGACCCATTGAAATGAATAGAACTTATGTTTTCTATTCTAAGAAGCACTGGTAATGGTTTGTTTTGATAGTAATTTTATTACTTGACATGCGTTGTTAAATCATGGGCACTGTCTTGGGCACACTCCTTGTTATCACAATCCATATTTCGGGTGTGTATGCATGCTATATGTGCATAATTTACTGCTCAGAAACATTGGATCTCCATACAAAATAACAAGCCAAAAACACATTTAGGAAGTAGAAAATTTGGGAAAGGCTGTTTCCTGCAAGCTATCTTAATGGTTTTTTTTGTGGGGGGGTGCTACCTGTTTTATACTTTTTAGATGCCATTTTAAATATGGTGAATATTGCTGCTAATATCCTTGGAGCAAAAACTGAAGAGGACTCAGCTGAACAAGGTAATTTTTTTCAGTTTGTTGGAATAAACAGATGTTTTTAAATGGTTGTAGTTCCTTCGCCCAAATTGAGATTTCCCTCTGCTTCTCCATAATGACTGCTGTAAAAGCATTGGTTTTGATCCAAGCTTAGTCATGCTTATACACAATGAAATAAATGGGAATTAGGAAAATTTAAGCATGACTAAGGATTGATCTAACTCATTCTTTCCATATATATTGTATTTAGAACTTTTTATACCTTAATGAGCCCAAGGCAACTCATGTGTTAAAGCAATAACATTGATAACATTGAGAGAGGTTGCTATGTCATTTTGCAAGCCATTCATTTCAACGTTTAGTTTCTGTAGCTGTTGATATGGAACTTGGTCTCTTTAAATTTGCATGTCTTTTGATAGGAAATCAGAGTGTGCCTGAAAATACAACTGCTATATCCAGGGCAGCACCCAAACTCCCAGAGCCAACCACCATTCCTTCTTTAGAGTAAGTGACTGTGTTTGTGTGTGTGTGTGTTTTTAACCTGCCCAGCCCCAGAGTCTTTTAGTAGGTTGCAATTAATTTAAACCCAGTAGAAAGAAAATTTATAAAGTGCTCTCATTTTATCCCCATCTTGCCCTCTTCCTGTCTATTCTCCCCTGTACCCATGGGTCTTGGCTTGATCAGCATTTCTTGGTTCCATCCCAAATATTTATTATTTATTATTTTATTATTGCACTTATATCCTGCCTTTTTTTGTCCAAGGAACCTCAGGCGGCATACATAATCCGCCTTCTCTCCAGTTTATCCTCACAACAACAACCCTGTGAGGTAGGCTGGGCTGAGAGTCTGTGACTGTCCCAAAGTCACCCAGTGGGCTTCCATGGCCGAGTGGGGACTAGAACCAAGATCTCCTGACTCCCAGTCCAACACTTTAGCCACTACACCACACTGGCTCTCAATCAATCTTTCCTGCTCCCTCCAGCATTTCAATGCTACAACATTAGAGAAATTAAAATTCTTATTCTAACATTTTGGCTTTATTGCCTAGCATATGAAAGCGCTATTCTCTCTTGCTCACATTGCCCAATCGCCCCTTTCCCAAAATGATGACAATCAAATTTACAGTATTTCAGAAATAATAGTTTATAAGGAAATTACTTCATTCAAAAATAAATCTGTGGTCCACTGTGATTTCAGGTCCTCTATGGATTTGTAGCTTAAGTCTCCAAGCCTAGGCAAGGTTAATGTGGGAAGTAATCATTCATTTCCAAGCTGGCATTCAAAGAGGTTGACCTTCCCATCACCATCCTTTTTTTATTAAGATATGTTGAACTACTTTTTGATGTCTAACTTTAAACTTCTGTTTATAGGCTTGTTACTTCAGAGATACCACAAACTGAAAAGGAGCTGTTAGTCTTAGATAAAACAAGAGAGAGCCCAATTGTTCAGCTAGTCCATGAATATGAAGAGGAAGCAAGTCAGTCAACAGTGACTCTACTTCCCAGTGATGAACAAGAAGAAGAAATTCCATGGTTTGAGTCTGAAACACAAATCTATTGCTGTGAGTTGGTGACAGTCTGTTGTATTTCCAGTTTTTCAGAATATTTGTACAAGTGGTGTTCAGCAACAGCCGCTCTTCATCGCCACCGTAGCAAAACTGACACCAGTTGGGAAAAATATTTCGCAGTTACTACTTGGCAGGCCCAGCTAGTTCCAACCAAATCATTGCATATTTCGGTACATGAACATCCTCCAGAGAAATTGGAGTCCTTAATTGTAGAGCCATCCAAAACAGTTGTAAGTGTCTTAAGCAGTATGTTGAATGAAGCTATGATTAATCAGACCGAGGGTACTTTTGAACTGGAGCCTAGTCATCCTCAAACTGTGTCTCAGTCCATTCTCCTGGATGTTACAACAGGAGCCAAGTTGCTGTCTACAATAGAAGTGTCCTCAGAACCTAAAAAACAAAAAGCTGTATCTGAAAGCCCAGAAGTACCTTTCCAAGAGGAAATCCCTGCTGAAGATGATGGAGTTATAGGCTCTGTTACAGAGAAGCCATCTGCAAGCAGTATTGTAACTGAATTGAAGGAGATGAGCACAGAAGAAAAAGTCTCTAACGAAATAATTTTGAAACCAACAGAGACTGTTCCACAGTCTGAATGTACAGTAGCCTTAGAAAGCTATGATGGGGAAACAAAAGTTAGTTCTTTGGAAATGGAAACACCAGTGGAGTCTCTTGTTGTAGAGTCATCGGCTTTGGAAATAAAAGATGATGAGCAGACAGTTGAGGAAACATTTCTTGCTATTCCCGTTTCTGGTGGTTTACCACGAACTGCTACAGACTTTTATGCTGAATTACAAAATTCCACAGACTTGGGTTATGCAAATGGGAATCTTGTTCATGGATCAAACCAAAAAGAGTCTGTGTTTATGAGACTCAACAATCGTATTAAAGCCTTGGAAGTAAATATGTCTCTCAGCAGCCGCTATTTGGAAGAACTTAGTCAAAGGTAAGAATAGCAATGGAAGCCTTATATTTTTATTCATTTTAAAACCTCATGAAGAAAATTCTCTGTGCAAATGAAACTAAGCAAGCTCTTATAAGCTTAGTTTCTGAATGCTACTCAGTTCTGAAAAGGGAAATTTTATTTTATTTTATTTATTTTATTTATTACATTTCTATACCGCCCAATAGCCGGAGCTCTCTGGGTGGTTCACAAATAATGGTTCTCTATGCTTCTGAGTAAAGAAACAGGGGTGCCTATAACAGGAAACTTGAGAAATTTTATATTAAGAAAATACGTTCCGTGTTGTAGAAACATTTGTATACAAATGTATAAGTAATGCATGATGTATGTGTTTATGGAAGCATGAAGGTTATAAAGCTCAGCCTTATTGCATTGCTAAGATTTCTTCTGTATGTGAATGTTGCTTCGTTATGTAAAGCATGCTTTGTGTGTGTTCAGAAAAATAATTTAAATAATTGGTTGGAAAATATCTTTTCCTTTGAAGAGGGAGTATAAAGAAGGCCAGATGCTTCCATGTCAGTTTTTGGGCAGGGAGTGCCAGCAGCACAAAGGACTAGTTCAAAAGTGAAGTGTCATTGTGAAGTGTCTCCTTTCTTGTCCTTTCAGTTGATGAGGGATAAATTAAATTGGCAAGACTGGTTACTCTCTAAGATACTTTTTAACTCTCTTTATAGATATCGTAAGCAAATGGAAGAAATGCAGAAGGCTTTTAATACAACTATAATAAAACTTCAGAATACCTCACGCATAGCAGAACAGCAGGTATGTTTACTGAATGGAGCCTTGCTTTCCATTATTACTTTTCTGTAACTTGAAGTGGTTAATGTGATTATCTTCCTTTCATTTTATTTTGCTTCTAAGGCAATTTATGCAACATCTATACTAGCTGGTGCTTTTCTCTTACCATTGTATGTGCTAAGACTGTATCTTAGCACATTCAATCTATTAACCTGACCTTAAGCAGAACACAAACTCATACGTGTTTATTTTAAGCCTTTGTATATGATAGACATTCTGCAGTCATGTTTGGTAATATTTGCTCTTTTTAAATTAGAAAAAGGAATTGTTTAATCTTTTCTAGCTCAAACTATATATTTGTGTACTTCCTATAACAGCATCTTGTGGATTTGAGCACTCTTCTGAGTGGATCTTTAAGGGTTAATTTGAACTGTTTTTCTGTGCTCCAAATAAGTTATGAAAACATGAATTGTCCTCTGCTAGCTAATGAGCTATGAAGAGCTCTGAGGTCACTCCCCTTGACTTGACTCCCTGTGGCTTCAGAAACGGAAATTAGCCACACATTGTAAAGTTTGTGTTCCTTAAAGATAGAAACTTGGTTTTTTGATGAGGGATAGGGGAGGAATAGAGCTGGTCTTTAATTTTGTACAGTACAGTACAGAATTGTGCTATACACAATAACCATTTGTAAAACCTCAAGGACAAACTAGTAGAAACCACCTGAGAAGGAGCCCAAGTTTCTTCTTCGTGGTCTCTGTGCATCACACAAATGGGCTCTGTGCCTGAACGGAGCTCGTTTCAGAAACTTCTGTAGCTGAGGCAAACGTTTTTGGTGGGAACCCCTCCCCTACTGTCCACTAATTCTGGGTTCTCGCCCTTCTCCTCAGTTCTCTTTCGACCGCCTCGCTGAAAGGATGTATTGTTGGGAACTTCTGTCTTTCTCGTGAGGAGAAAGCTTTAGAGTGCTGAGGTTTTTAGTTCTTTTTAGTTTGTTTTCAGTTTTTGTTAAGTCTTAATTTATTATTGTTAGTATTTTTCGCTATTTTACCCTCCAGCGATCTGGGATCACATCAGGGAGGGCTTGCATAGCTGTTAAGGCCTTTTTTTTCTGAAAATGTGTCAGCAAGCTTCCCCAACAGACAGATATTCTCTCTGATTTGTTTGGGAGAGGCTTGCATCATCGAGTCCCGTCGCCACTGTATGAGATTCATGACACTTAAGCCTTCTGAGGGCTAAACATGTAATGGCGATTCTGAGGAGAAACGCTCTAGAAGCCACCGATTCTCCAAAACAATCAATACAGCCACTCATGGCGGAGGCTCCTCAACCTATGTTTCCCCCAGCATCCTCAGACCCTGACTAACCATGGGTCATTCTGATCTTCAAACACTGGACACTCTCTAGCTGTATCTGCAGCAAAAGAGATATCTAAGAAGGCCGGCTCACTTAAGCCTTCTGGGACTGATTGCTTGGGGCGTTTCTGCGGAGAAAAGCTCTAGAAGCTGTGGATTCTCCGAAGTGCTTTCTGCAGCTGATTGTGGCAGAGGCCCCTTATGTCCCCTCAGCGTCCTCGGACCCCGACTCTATCCATGTGTCGTTCCAAACTTCCAGAAATCTGGATGCTCTCTAGCTGTTTCTGCAGCAAAAGAGATATCTAGGAAGGCCAATTCACTTAAGCCTTTGGGACATACATCAAGAACAACAACAAAAGTCTCATGCCGAGGCTATTGTATCAAAGCCAGATCTAACCACTACTGTTAAGAGTCTCCACGGGTGGCCTCCTCGGCAGCAATAACATAACTGTCTTCTTCAGTACCAAGGCTGGAACTCTCAATACCGACACTGGCAATAGCTTCTTCGGTACAGAGGCTGGAATTCTTGATACCGAGACTGGCAATAACATAACTGGCTTTTTCAGTACCAAGGCTGGAACTCTTGATACCGAGACTGGCGTCTCGCATGCTTCAATGTCAGAGGGTGAGATCTGATATCTCTCCCGTCCAAAGCCAATGGACATCCACCACGTCAGGCAGTATATCCCTTCCAGGCTAACCACCAATTTCAGGGTCTCTACACTCTGAGTGCTCTGCTTTCAATGGAGAGAGTTTTATTACCATGATGTCTGATGTCATCATCCCCCCACTTGTGAGAGGAGGGGACACAATGT
This sequence comes from Elgaria multicarinata webbii, assembly GCF_023053635.1. Classification (NCBI taxonomy): domain Eukaryota; kingdom Metazoa; phylum Chordata; class Lepidosauria; order Squamata; family Anguidae; genus Elgaria; species Elgaria multicarinata. The sequence goes on along the minus strand of NC_086171.1, from coordinate 96,777,929 downwards.
GAAATGGGCCGCATCTCCTGAGAATACCATACAAGCACGGCTACTGGCATCAGTACCATGATGGGGACACGTACAACAGAGATTGGTGTCATTGCGACTGATACACAGGGCTCAGCTATTCCAGCTCTTCCCCATTCCGTGGGGCATCAGGAGATCAACTTGAGGAAGATGAGTTGGAGCATAAGAATAGACCTGATTCCCCTCAATCCTTTGAGGACTGTCAGTCGGTCTCAACATTGCTCTCTTCTGCATCACCTCATGATGTAGTGCCTACACAGGGCAGAACCTCCTTCAGAGGACTTATACCACTTCCCGGTCATTGAGGATGACCAGGCTTGGTATTGAGACACATAACCATGTAAATAAAGTGCAGGATTTTGTATTTCACGCTGTATATGTGTCAATATTTTTCCTTCTAACACTGCTTCTGACAGTTAAAAATTCCTGGAAAGGCCCCTTCATTGATGGCTCTGACATTGGAAAGGGCAGAATCTTTACATAAGGTCCAGTAATGGACACTGGTTTTTTTCTTTATGCACCCATGTCCCAATTCTATAGTAGTCCAGTTATTCCCAAGGGGAGTTTTCAGAACATATATGTTGGACCTACCAGGCCACCTAACATATTCATCTGCTTTGGGCCCCAGAGTCATACACTATCTAGTTATGATGTCCAGATAACAACTTTTCCTCTCGTCAGCAACTTAACATGACTGTTGCCTCACCGATTGTTAGTCGAGAGCAATGGTGGGCGCTCGGGCGCTTCGCATGTATACCTATGATTAGCAGGTCTAACTCTGTAAGCTAGATTGAGGACCTGCCATTCAACGGTGAAGAGTTGTTCAATCCCATTGCTCATCTCATTTCCTGCAACAGCGGCAACAGGGCAACAACACATGCACTTCAAGCAGTCTCATCAGAAATTGGACCAGAGATCCTGGTGAAGATTTTGACTTAGTCATTGTCTTCCTCAGTTTACTTACCCTACTATACTTGATCTGCTCCTCTCCAGATTTCTGTGACCTATTCTGGTTTTGAGACAACTCAGTACTTACATCAGAACCAGCAAATTACAGATGTCACACTGTCCTTCTTAATGCTGCTCCTCAGAAAGGAGTATGTTTTGCCTCCATACACTTAAAGTATGCATACCTCCATATAGCCATTCAGAACACTCACCAGAGGTACCTTGGGTTTATCATAGCTACCAATATGTTCCAATTTGGGTGCTTCCATTGGACCTAAGCACAGCCCCCCGAATATTTGCAAAATATATGGCAGTTCATTTGCCTGCACAGGGTGAAAATCTACCCATATTTAGACTGGCTTCTAGTAGCATCTTCGAAGAGGATGCTATTGAAGGCAGTAGGACTAATCCTCAATTTATTGACCTCTTTGGTCCTCATAGTAACCCCAGAGCAATCCAGACTCACTCTGACTATAACAGTGCCATATTGCACGGTAAAAAAGGCACTCCAGTCTTTTAAGACCTACCTGACGTGCCACAGAGTGTGAGTTTATACAGACAACACAGTGTATTGTGGTATATAAGCAAGGAGTAACCCACTCTTCTGGATCTACCCTAGTGACAATGAAGATTCCAATAGAACAATTGGCAGGGAAATCTCGCTTTGGTCCCACACTTGGCTGAATGAGGCAAGTGTCTAGCAGAATCACTCAACAGACTTCAGCAGGACCCACACAGGTGGCAGTCAAATCTGTTGGTTCTTCTTCGTGGTCTCCCTAGGAGATGCAGTTCAGTTTGAGTGGACCAGGACTCTTATTTACCTGTTTCTCTCGTTTTCCCTTTCATTTCATGAGTACTGCAATAAATAATATATATATTTAAAAAAAAATCTGGGCCACACAGACTACATCATAGTCACCCCTTGGTGGCTGAGACAAGCATGGCTCACTTTACTTCTGAAGATATCACAGAGTAGGGTCCTCCGACTTCCATCAGTACCAAGTCTCTTTTCCTGACATCGAGACAGAGTCCAACATCTTGATCTACAAATGCTCAGACTCATCATATGAAGAACCTTGATATTGTGACTAATTTTAACATGAGGTTGATTCCATATTACACCCAGCCTGTAAGCTGGCAACAGAAAAATCGTCTACCATGAAATGGAATGTTTTTTCTAATACTCGGATCTTCAGGACTTCCAACCTCATTCAGCCTCCTTGAAGGATGTACTTACCTTTACACTCCTTGTATGCTAGGGCTGAAATAGTCGTTAATACATCTGTATTGGATGCTTTATCTGAGCCTGTTTCATTCCAGCATGCAGTTTCGTCTTGCTACACATCAAATCCATCTCAGCCAATGGCAACCTTGGATTTCAGGTTACATTTTTGGAAGGTTCTTTTTCAATTACTACCTTCTGCCTGTTTCCTTCTACTCCAGTGGAAGTCGCATTACACTCATCTGATGTACAGCAAGCTCTTGTTTTTGCAAGGCTGCATTGGACAAATTTTGTATGACTAAAATACCATTTGCCTGTTACGTTGTCCTTAAATGAGGGCAATCACTATTGGCACAAACATTTGTAGTGTGGATTGTGAATGCTATTAAACTGCCCTACCAGTTGGGGGGCTTACAACTCAATCATCTTGTAACACCCCATTCTGTACTCACTGCCTCAATGTCGACAGCCTGAGGCAAGTGACTGTCGATCCTGGACTTATGCAGAGCGGCTACTTGGTATAAGCCCTCTACCTTCATGCCACACTCCTGTCTGGATGTTTGTACCAGGACAAACTGCAATTTTGGTCAAGTAGTTCTGTCTTCTATCTTGAGATGGCACATTGATCTGCACCTACCCTCCACCAGGGTTAATTGCCCATATGTGTGATGCACAGAGACTACGAAGAAGAAATGCAGGTTGCTTACCTGTATCTGTAGTTCTTCGAGTGGTCATCTGTGCATTCACACAACCCACCCACCGTCCCCACTTTGGTGTCGATATCAATGTGCCGTCGATACCAAGTGGTTTCTCTCCTGGTTAAGAGGCTAGCAATTCAGTCTCAAGGAACTGAGGAGAAGGGCTGGAACCCACAGTCAGTGGATGGTGGGGAGGGGTTCCTGCCAAAAATGTTTGCCTCAGCCATAGAAGTTTCCAAAACGAGCTCCGTGCAAGCAAAGAGCCCATATGTGTGAATGCACAGATGACCACTCGAAGAACTACAGTTACAGGTAAGCAACCTGCATTTATTCTATCCACATGATCCTAGGTATACTTTAATCCAGAAGTAGGCCACCTTTTTGGCTCTGCGTGCACATTCAGAATTGTTGTCTTGGACCGGGGGGACGCATGCCTGTCTGCTTGCTTCTTCATCCACTCCGCTTCTGCTACCACTCTCCCTCCCTCACTGCTTCTGCCACTACTGCCCTTGCTTGCTGCCACCCCCTCACCCAAACTTCCACCGCCACTCCTCCTTGCTTGCCACCCCTCACCCAAACTTCTGCCACCCTCACCCAACCTTTCAGACCCTCCTGATGCCTCCCTCCTCACTTGCCTTCCTTCTCACTTCTTCCTTCAGCACCAGCCTGCCACTTCTTCCTACCACTCCGTTCACCTCAGGAGCAAGGAAGGAGGAAGTCTGAGAACTTCCTGCTTTCTCACTGCTGAGCTAAGTGCAACATTAGGAAGATTCCCAAGACGGGGGCAACCAGGGTCCTGAGGATGCCATGGTACCTGCTTTAATCCCTCATCTTGTAATTTAATCCCTGTGACTTGTATTATAATGACTCAATCTACAAGAAGGGAATATCTTGTTCTATATAGCAAGTACCCTGCAGGCTGGACTGAAAGGGGGAAATGGTTTTAATTTCTTCTCTTCACTTAGGATTTGAAGCAGACAGAGGCCATCCAGCTTCTTCAGGCACAACTGACCAATGTGACACAACTTCTGTCCAATCTGTCATCAAGTGTGGCTGAACTAAAAAGAGAGGTAAAAATCTGATTTATAAATAGGATGCTAAACTTGAAACTCCTGTACATTTCAGTCTCAATGCTCGTCTTTGAGAATAGCAAAAATGTTAAATATAAATGTGGGGAGAAAGGGGACTGGTGCCGTTATAGATAACTGACTTCAGATGGCATCTGGGCAAAAATGTTTTTAGACTTGAAAATATTAACACATTTCTAAGCCTCAATGCCAATTTAATTCCCTTAAGTAACACTTGAATTTGGCATGGTAAAAATACTGCATGAGATTACCAGTCATTTGGGAATCTGTTTATGGTGCAAACAACCCACAGTGCATAGCTTTCCCCCACACACACTTACCCTCAGTCCTCCAGCCAGCTCCGCTTGGCATCCCAGGGGACTTGGTGGCAGAATCCATCTTGTCTGCCACCAAGTGCCCCATCCCTGCACCGATTGCAGTTGGAGTCCTTTTTTTAAAAAAATCCTCAACGCTGTTTTTGTGCAAACAGGACTGGATTTTTTTTTTTGCACTTTTCCATGCCCATTGAATGTGTGCTAATGTCCCCCTGATTTTTCTTCAGTTTATTGTTTTTGAGCAACAGCGGGTTATTGAGGATAATGGCTTGCCCTGCCTGTAGTCTTGTATGTTGCACTTAGCAAAGATATAGGGTTGCAGTTGAAGATAGGCTGTATCTAGTCCCTTGAACCCATTCTCAGGGTGCTCGACATGTGGCTTTCCTTCTCCCTCAAGTTTGATGGTGTCCAAGGGTGTAGTCCTCCTTTAAAAGCATGGTTAGCCATTTGGTTAGCCATGGTTAGCCATTTGTTCATATTTGATTTGAATCTCATCCTTCCTGGCTATATGTGGGGAAAAATAGATGATGATGCATTGAGCAGGGGGTTGGACTCGATGGCCTTGTAGGCCCCTTCCAGCTCTGCTATTCTATGATTCTATGAAAACAATTACCATAATAGCAGTGACCAGCCCTGTACTGTGTAGTAGCGCCCATGTGTGTATAGTAGCCCCCATGAATTCGGTCCTCAGTGGGTTAAGCAGAAGAGTCCCAGTGCTTGCTGAAAATCCCTCCCCAGGATATTATTCCTCCCATCAAGTAACATTGTCTGGAATCTGTAACTGAGGGTCAGCCTGGCTGGGAGAATGTTGGGAGTTGTAGGACTTTTTTTGTCTAAACATGTATAGGATAGATCTCCCAAGGTCAGTTACAATTAAAAGTTTTTATGGCCTAAATAACAGGAATTGGGTCTTGGTATCAGCTGACTGAGTACACAGGCAAGCTGGTATTGCAGCCTAGATAGTTCTTAGCTTTGAGGACCTAAGTGTTTCCATGCTAAGCTATCAAAACATTTAAAATGAAAGGATTTTTTTTAAGCTGCATCTACAGATCTGCTATTCTTAACTTATTTTAATTTAAATCTTTTATGGGCATTATTTGAATGTCTGCATTGTAGGGGTCATGCATAGATTAGGTGCAAGAGAACTCCACAACCCTCAGGTTATCACCTAGAAGGCCTTATCTCTCATGCACTCCAAACAAATTCATCCTTGTTGTGTGTTTAATACTTTATTGTAATCCACACTAATTATGTATTTGAAAGTAGGATATAAATTTAAATAATACATAAAACAGTTGGTCTTGCTCGTTACTCTAGATGAAGTTTATATGTCATGTTGCAATGTTCTCTTACGTGAATGTTTGTTTCATATTTAACTGTAAATGTCTTTCTTTTAGGTTTCTGATCGCCAAAGCTATCTTGTGATTACTTTGGTACTCTGTGCCATCCTAGGTTTGATGCTTTTCGTTCAGCGTTGCAAAAATAAGGCAGAGTTGAATGATGATTACTTCTCAAAAGTTCCCAAAAGTAATCACTATCCTAGTCCCAAAAGGTAATTTATTTCCCAATTTACCTATGACTTTAATATGTGTTCTTTCCTAGGATTTGGGGGATTTTCTACCATTTATATTAATATTAGTCAGTGTTTCTTTTTCAGTATTACCAAAAAAATATGTCTGCATAGCTGGGATATTAGAAGCAGTAGAATGAGCACTGAAAACTGCTTCATTATTATTTTAATTCCCAAAGGCCATCTGAGGTCAATTGGCTATTAGAGGGGTAATTATTGGATGCCATTAGTCAATTGACTATTAGAGAGGTAACTTTTGGAGGCCATTAGTGCAAGGTAGGGCCAAAACATTTCATTTCTGGCTACCAAATATGTATTCTAAGTTGAAGATGTATGCATGTGGAAGCTCTCAAATAACCTAGCATATTTGTGTGCATACACTTAGCCAACATGGAAAAGGCAAGTGTTACTAAGATCAGTGGGACTATTCATGAGTAAGCTTTCATTACTGTATTTTATAATAGACCAGGGCTGGACAAGTTGTGAACACCCCCTTCACAAATCTGCCTTAGCCAGCATAGCCAATGGTGGATGGGATTGTAGGCCAAAACATCTGTAGGGCCACAAGTTGCCGACCCCTGGGCTAGACAGATGATGTCACCTAGCATTATCTTCACTGGCATCAAGTATGCAATGTGGATATCCCATTCGAATATAGCATAACCTCATGACCAACTTTATCCTCACAAACATAAATGCAAAAGATTGTGCTTTCAGTTACATTATGGTGATTTCTCCAAATTCACTCTTGGAGCCCTATCTTGATAACTTAAAAAGCAGGGACTGTTGGACTCTACATATTCATGTTCTGCTTGTAGACTGGTCAGTTCTCAGTGAGTTGGCAATCTACAATTTAATAATTGTTCTCCATATTTGCTTCTGACTTAACTGTAGTTCTCGCTTTTATTAAGAGTTCACAATGTATGTAATACTTTGCTTGTAGAGTACATCTTGGCATGAAGTTTTTAATCTTCATGTGCCACTGGACCAGTGCCAAAAATGATAGTTGTACTAGCTTTTTCTTGTTTTTTCCCATCTTGCAGAATTTGGGTTTGGAGACATCAGTCTTGAATAGAATCAGTCTGAAAGAATAAAATAAGTTTAGTCAAGAGGTTGTGCTTTCATTTGAAAGGCATGTTTACACCTGATGCCTGTGAAAATCATGGCATAGGTTATGAAATCTAGACCAGGGATAGATAACTTTCCAGATGTTTTGAACTATAATGCACATAAGCCCCAAGCAGCATGTCCAATGGTAAGGGATTATGGGCATTGTAGTTCAAAACAACAGGAGGGTATCAGGTTATATACCTTGTTTTAGCCTGTTCTTAAGGAAGATGCCTTTGCTAAATATCCCAAATCTGATAGGCCTTTTACCATAAAGGTGCAATTTAGCAAATATTTTCATGCCTAGTCCCATTGATATCATGACTTGTTGGGCAGTATCCAGTGCTGCCTGCGTGCTAGGAAGACTTACCACTACAACAACAACAGGAAGCTAATAGATTGAACAGAATAATAGGGGGGGTTGTTTCAGAAGGGAGCTCCGCTGACCTGTCCTATTCCAGAAACAAGCATTTCCAAGATTACTTTCGGAAATACTACTTTCTGTTGTGCAAGTGGTGGGTCCCGCCTGTTCAACTGAAACGACAGGAGCACAGCAGCAGTATTGGATACTTCCCACCTCTCCATCTAGCATGTAAATGCTTGTGTTATCACTCCTGGGTGATTTGCAAACTTCAGTATGCATATAACGCCCTCCTGCAGTATGAAGCTGGTAGCCAAAAAATACTTTCATTCATTAGAAGCTGGAAAAGTACAAATGACAGATTTCTGAGATTTCTTCCTATGTGGAAGACATGGTGTTGGATTTAGAGAGAATGATATTTATTCCCCAACTGAAGATGAAAGTATTGTGTGTGTTTCTCCTACAGATGTGTTTCTTCGTATGATGACATGAATTTGAAAAGAAGAACCTCCTTTCCACTCACCAGGTCTCAGTCTTTTCAGCTAAACAGTAAAGAAGGTAGGAATGGCAGTGGTTTAGGTACTTGTTTCCGCAGCATTGCTTTGTAAAATCTGTACTGTGATTAGGTACAACCTCCATTTTGTTGCAGTTAAAGAAAGCATACTTGTGTTTGGCTCAGAGGTAACTTAGCAAACATTTGGGCAATTAAATCCTTCAAGATGGGCAGTTTTCCAGAGCAAGTATGATTTGGGCAGCTGACTTAAAAAGGCTGGATTTTAGCCAGCTTTCCAAACCTAGAAGTGTGCCTCCAGAAGTGTGCTTGTATAATCTGAACCATTTTTCTTTCCTTTTAGTGGGCCCAGATGACTTCTACATTGTAGAACCATTGAAGTTTTCCCCAGAAAAAAAGGTACTTCATTATATAGGAACTTGTACCAAGAGCACTATGGTGCTTGCCAGTAAATAGTAGTTTGTTCCTTAGTTCATTTATGTGTGTTTAAAAACATGTCTCACTTTAATTGGATGATGAAAATGAGCATGTAGAATTTTGCCTCTGAACTGAACTAGATGACCTTGAAGGGCTCCTTGTTTATCAGTTCTGTTTTTTGTTTTTAGAAGAAACGGTGTAAATATAAAAGTGAGAAAATTGAAACTGTCAAGCCGGTAGCTGAGCCAGTGCATCGAGTAGCTAATGGAGAAATAAAAAGCAGGAAGCCATTTACAAATCAGAGAGACTTCTCTAATATTGGCGACGTATATCACTCTTCATACAAAGGTCCCCCATCAGAAGGAAGTTCAGAAACTTCATCACAGTCTGAAGAGTCCTACTTCTGTGGCATTTCAGCATGCACAGGTTTGTGCAATGGACAAATCCAAAAGACAAAAACTGAGAAGAGGGCTTTGAAACGAAGACGATCTAAAGCACCAGAACAGGAGAAGCTCATAAAAGCTTTAATACAGACTAAGACAGGGTCCTTACCAAGTCTGCACGATATCATCAAAGGAAACAAGGATTTAACCGTGGGAACACTCGGTGTCACAGCTGTTTCTGGACACCTTTAAAATTCATAGAACTCTTCATAATGGGAGCTTTTTGTATGACAAATCTTGTAGTGTTTGGGTGACAGGGAAGAAGAGGTTGGTTTATTGGGCAAAATTATGTTGTTCTTTTAAAAATAGATAAGATTGTGTCAACAACTATCCTTGATTAATAAGCTTCAGCTTTTTTCAAAGCTGACTTTATATATGGACAACTTTGGAATTGGTTAAGATTGTAAATGGGGCCGGGGGGTGGGGGACTCATTTATACAGTGTTTTTCACAATTGCTGAAGATAACATCTTGAAACTCAGTTTCAGCGGAACAGAGTTAAAGCATAATTGTTTCCCATTTTGCTATGGTCCTATTTTTAGCACCTTCACATATTTATGTGCCTTTTGTCTATTTATAATACCATTGGAGGGGAATTATTTTTATATTTAAACTCTCCTAGAAATACAACACTAAACTGCTACATAGAACAATATGTTTGCCTCCAGTGAGACTAAGTGATGTGATGGATAGTGTGGAAATATTGCCAGGTAGACTTTCTCTTTAGATCTTCATTTTTAAACTCACTTGTTACCTTCTGTTTTAGCAATTAATATCATTATTCAATGGTACAGTACCCCTAGAGGATGTGATACTAACAAACTTACCTTGTTGCCCAGACTGACTTGATTAACAAAGATAATCAGCATTGTGCTCTTTAGTTGTCTTCCTGTGCTAAGAAATTGGGAGGAAGAACCATTAGCCCCATTTCCAGATAAATTTGGTATTCAATAGAAAAGCAGCTATGAGTTTGAAGCTTGACACAATCTATAATCTGTTCCAAAAGGTATGTCCATATTGTTTGCTTTTGTATTGGGTAACATATGTGCTCTGTGTGTGAGAGTGTGTGTGTATGTGTACTTTCTCATGTGAGTTAATTTTTATTGCATAGCTGGAATGTAAGTACATCAGAGTGAATGTGATGGAAGAGTTTGAAGTTATGTTGCAAAAGTTAACTTATTGAGCACTTTAATAGTGTCTCCTTGTGGTCTTTTCTTAAAAGAGTTAACGCCTTTCCTGAATATCATACATAATGTGACTTATTTGAAGTCTTTGTTCTTCAGCTTTCATGTTAGAGTATTTTTTACAGTGATGTACTTAGTCTGCACAGCTAGCCAGCCTAAGACATGGACCTGCTTTTTTAAGAACATGGGTAGGGATGGGGGCCCAAACAAGAATGGAAATCGAAAGGGTTTATATACCATTTGCGTGAATCAATACAAAATTGTGGCACTAGAACTTTTAATAAACTACTACAGTGCCAGTAGAAACTGTGAATTTCCAAATAAATCTCAACACTTGTCTTTAAACTGTGTTTTGTATAGTGCTTTTCACAAATTATTCTGGAGTCATTTCAACTATTTTATGTGCATAGTGGTGTCCGTACTTCAATTGCCCATTGCATTGCTATGACACATTCTACCGTTACTCCCACCCCGTGCAGCTCTGGGGGTTCCAGGGACTACTTTTCACCCAGTGGGCCACACACTTGCCACACCACTGAATTTGGTGGTGCAGCTGCAGCAAAAAGAAGAAATGTTTTTAATTATCTTGTAAACAAGTTAAATTTGAATGTTTTAAGGCTCTGTTGCAGTTTGCTGCTGAATTTTGGCAGGAAGCCTCCACTTTCTTTTTTTTTATCATGCTGCCAAATTCGGTGGCAGGGGCCACGCAGACTAAGACAAGGTCCTTGCCCAAGTCTGCACAATATCATCAAAGGAAACAAGGATTTAAGCATGGGAAAACTCTTGTATCACAACTATTACTGGACACCTTTCAACATTCATAGAACACTTCATAATGGGAGCTTTTTTAATGAAAGTTCGCATGGGTTGCATGTTGCCCATTCCTGAATTAGGTGCTGTAGTGCTGTACTATGCATACAGGTGCCCTTATACTGTGGGAAAATGGCAGAATGTGGCAGTCGCGCTCATGGTGATCCATCTTTTCAGTTTAGGGAACATTTAAAGGATTTAAAGAACATTTAAAGGATTTAAAGAACATTTAAAGGCACATGATACAAGCCAGGTTCCTGAGTTAAACCGCTGATGTATCTAGCTCGGCATTGTCAACATTGCTGATTTGAGTGCCATTTTTTGGTAGAAAGGCAGAGTACAAATCAAATAAACAAAACAAAAAGAACATTGACTGCTAGCCTTAAGGGCCAAATTCAGTGCCAGAGAAATTCTCAGGAACCCATTCCAGTGGTGGGCATGGCTGAAGGCAAAGGGTGGGGGGAGTGATGTCAGAGGCAAAGATGATCAGGGCCAAAATCCCAGCTTCTTGTAGTTTAAAGCTCTTCCTGCCAGTAACTAAGCCTTCAGAGAGGCCTTTCAACCTTTTAGAATAGGGAAAAAACTTCACAATAGCCAGGAATCCGCCCAATGACTGGAGGTTGGGGGAAAAGGATGTGGCTATCTGGGGAACGGGGTGGGGTGGGGCTGGATTTGGCCTCTAGGCCTGATGTTGCCTGGTCTTAAAGGGTCTTGGGTGTATGTGTGCATGGTGTATCCAAATGTGTAGCCTTCCACTTTTTTTAAGCGCTTCTCATCCCTTGCATAGTGAAGCCTTACATCTCCCTAATGGGTTGAAGCCTTTCATGGACCTCAGCGAAGACAGCTTTTAGATGTAAAGTACTTCAGGGGATCCTAGAAGGTTTAGCTTGAACAGCCAAAGGGCTGGTTGAGACATAGGCCAAGAACAAGAACACTTGCCCTCCCCCTCCCACTTGTGCACCAGCTTTAGCAGTCATATCGCAGTTAATTTTGAACTGCAGTCTCCTATTATGTGTGAAACAGGAAATCTTGGCTCTAATCTTCAACCCCAAACCATAATATTATCATTTCATCTGAACCAGTTTTAAGAGTACTAGATGCTGAGGAAAACTTTAATAGGTCAGTCAGAGTGATGGCTGTCCAGAAGCAAGAAGTGCAAATTGAGTAGCACATCAGAAGTCCTGTGGATGTAATCCCAATAATAATAATAATAATAATAATAATAATAATAATAATAATAATATTTCTTAACCGCTTTTCCCTCTGGATCGTGTGCTTCAATTAATTATTAGAACCAGACTGAACTTAGAAATACTGGAGTAAGCCTGATGCATGTCATAGCCTTTCCTTTAGGCTGAACATTTGCAGGAATGTAAGTTGCAAAGCTGTGAGTAAAGCCATGCTTTTTCAGTTATGAACTTGTAGGAGAACGAGAGGCATTACTTAATATGGTGCCACTCTCTCTTAAGGATGACAACATTCTATGAGGACTGTTCAGACTAGGGCTGTGTACTGCCTCAGGCAAAGGCCCCGAATCTGAGCTGAGGCGGGCTGATTCAGCCTGCCTCGGTTCTGAGCTGGTTCTGGCTCAGCCTGAGGCACCCCAAAGCCAATTAGCTCCAAAGCTTCTAGGCGGCACTGGGAGGGCCTTACCTGCTACCATTGGCACCTCCGTCTCGCTCCTGCTGAGGCAAATCGGGGCTGATTCAGGGTTCTGAACCAGCCTCCGAGGCGAGTCAGGGGTGTGTGTGTGTCCGCACAGCCCTAGTTCAGACTTTGCACTGAATGTGTGTTCATGCTTCGGGTATGCACATTCAGATGGTCATAAGCCATGTGTCAACATGCATTCATAACTGATTTGTACTGAACATGTCTATAGGATGATCAGGGGTCTGGAAACAAAGCCCTATGAAGAGAGACTGAAAGAACTGGGCATGTTTAGCCTGGAGAAGAGAAGATTGAAGGCAGACATGATAGCACTCTTCAAATACTTAAAAGTATTTGTCACACAGAGGAGGGCCAGGATCTCTTCTCGATCCTCCCAGAGTGCAGGACACGGAATAACGGGCTCAAGTTAAAGGAAGCCAGATTCCAGCTGGACATCAGGAAAAACTTCCTGTTAGAGCAGTACGACAATGGAATCAGTTGCCTGGTGAGGTTGTGGCCTCTCCCACACTAGAGGCCTTCAAGAGGCAGCTGGACAACCATCTGTCAGGGATGCTTTAGGGTGGATTCCTGCATTGAGCAGGGGGTTGGACTCGATGGCCTTGTAGGCCCCTTCCAACTCTGCTATTCTATGATTCTATAGCTGTTTATGTATTGAATGAATACATAGTTGTATGAAGTAATGAACATGTGCATAATAAACATAATATACATTGTTAAAAACATCCTTAAAAACATCCTAAAACATTCTAAAATCATCTTAAAATTCTACTGGATAGGCCTGCCAGAAGAGATTAATCTTTATAGCTTTCTTGAATGCTAGTAGACTGTTAAGTTGACCAGTCTTCTCCGGCAGGCCATTCCACAGTCTGGGAGCAGCAGAAGAGAAGGTCCTCTGGGATGAAGAAGCAAATGCCATTTCTGCCCAGTGCATATTATCCAGCCTTTGGAGTAGTTCTAGACTTCTTTCCCGGCATCATTTTCTTACTTCCTAACAGACAGCATGGGCACATTCAAGACATCCCCTGGGATGGTCTCATGCTCTGTGGTCTACCCTTGAACACAGTCATCTAAGATCTCTCATGAACATAGGCTAGCTTACTCTCCCATATAGAGGAAGGCCTTGAAAATGTTGTTATTCCACAAGGCTTTTTGAATAATTTTATTCTGCCTCTTACATTATTTATTCTGCTGTGTTCTAATTGGTAATTTTTTACTTCTTTATAATTCTACTGTGATTTTTACTCGGGTTATTTTGAGAGCTACCTTGAAAAAATGGCTTTTCTTAAGAGCTAGAAATAAGCAATTTTGAATCGAGTGTTAAAATATTTAATGAGACTCAGTTTGACATTCTCTTGTGCTGTGAGTTTTTATTTTTATATTAAAAAGTCTCTTTTCAATGGTCATAGAATCATAGAATAGCAGAGTTGGAAGGGGCCTACAAGGCCATCAAGTCCAACCCCCTGCTCAATGCAGGAAGCCACCCTAAAGCATCCCTGACAGATGGGATCATTTCTTGAAGGCCTCTAGTGTGGGAGAGCCCACAACTTCACCAGGCAACTGATTCCATTGTCGTACTGCTCTAACAGTCAGCTGGAATCTGGCTTCCTTTAACTTGAGCCCGTTATTCCGTGTCCTGCACTCTGGGAGGATCGAGAAGAGATCCTGGCCCTCCTCTATGTGACAACCTTTTAAGTATTTGAAGAGTGCTATCATGTCTCCCCTCAATCTTCTCTTCTCCAGGCTAAACATGCCCAGTTCTTTCAATCTCTCTTCATAGGGTTTTGTTTCCAGACCCCTGATCATCCTGGTTGCCCTCCTCTAAACATGCTCCAGCTTGTCTGTGTCCTTGTTGAATTGTGGAGCCCAGAACTGAACACAATACTCTAGACGAGGCCTAACCAGGGCCGAATAGAGAGGAACCAGTACCTCACATGATTTGGAAGCTATACTTCTATTAATGCAGCCTAAAATAGCATTTGCCTTTCTTGCAGCCATATTGCACTGTTGGCTCATATTCAGCTTGCGATCTACAACAATTCCAAGATCCTTCTCGTTTGTAGTATTGTAGTATTGTCAGGTAGAAGAGTCATGGAGGCCGCTTTCAGGATAAGATAAACTTGGGGCTGTATTCCATGTTACACTGACACTGTAATGCTAGATGAATCCTCCTCCGAGTTGACCCATGCCAGTGCATTGCTTACATCAGTAGCTGGTGTGATGGGTTGAACAGTGAGAGGGGGGCTGCCATTTGCAAGCCCCAACATCCTGATGTTTTTTGTGTTATTATAGTAACACTGAATTACATAAAAGTTCAAGTATCTTATTCTGGATTTGAAACTGTACCACAGAGGAGTGCCAGGATCTCTTCTCGATCATCCCAGAGCGCAGGACACGGAGTAATGAGCTCAAGTTACAGGGAGCCAAATTCTGGCTGGACATCAGGAAAAACTTCCTGACAGAGCAGTATGACAGTGGAACCAATTCCCTAGCGAGCTGGTGGGCTCTTCCACGGAAGAGGCATTCAAGAGGCAGCTGGACAGCCATCTGTCAGGTACGCTTTAAGGTAGATTCCTACATTGAGCAGGGGGATTGGACTCAATGGCCTTATAGGCCCCTTCCAACTCTCCTATGATTCTATGAAGTAAGGGGGTGGGTGGGATCATGCAACACCATATTGAGATTTCCACCAGCAAGCAGACTGTGAGATATTTGGGATTGCTTTGGAATACGAGATGCTAGGTTGGGGTATGGAAAAAAACATATTCATTCTCTACCACATTGAGATTTCCACCATCGTGCATATTGCAGGACCTATCTGTAGTTACACTGGAATCTGAAATGCCTGGTGGGGATAAAACTGTTTCAATAGTCTGGTATTGCAGTTAAAAAGAAGTGATAAATGGAAGGTATGAGCATCCCAATTCTTTGTGATAAATGGAAGGTCTGAGTGATAAATAAGTGATAAATGGAACTGATAAGTGATAAATGATAAGTGAAAAATGGAAATAAATAAGTAATAAATGGAAGGTCTGAGCATCCCAATTCTTTGCTTCAAATTGCATCCTCCAAACAACACTTCACATCAGGACAGATATGTGGGCTAGGGTTTCTGAACTCAATTGTCTAACTTCATATTTTATGTAAGTCCCTGTGAGGAGCTTTAAGAACAGCCTTCCCCAACCTGGCACCTCCGCAGGATTCCAGACTGAGAAAAGGCACTGCAGTATAATATAAATAACCCATTCCTGATCAAAACAATTATGTTCCACATCCTCCCACTGACATGCTGCAGATTTTCTTGATGCCTCTTAAAAATGTACGAAATCGGTCCTTGTGTTGACATTTCTCATTGCTGGCAACGTCATCAGTCACAATAGTAATAGGAAATGGAGCTAAAAGCACCACATCCCAAGTCATTAGAAGCAGTACCACTCTCAGCCCTGGTGCATTAGAATGATAGAATCATAGAATAGTAGAATTGGAAGGGGCCCATAAGGCTCAATGCAGGAATCCACCTTAAAGCATACCTGACAGATGGTAGTCCAGCTGCCTCTCTAGGTAATTGGTTCCATTGTCATACTGCTCTAACAGTCAGGAAATTTTTTCTGATGTCCAGTCAGAATCTGGCTTCCTGTAACTTCAGCCCATTATTCCGTGTCCTGCACTCTGGGAGGATCGAGAAGAGATCCTGTCCCTCCTCTGTGTGACAACCTTTCAAGTATTTGTAGAGTGCTATCATGGTTCCCCTCAGTTTTCTCTTCTCCAGGCTAATATAATGGCTTATATTCAGCTTGTGATCTACAACAATTCCAAGATCCTTCTCACTTGTAGTATTGCTGAGCCAAGTATCCCCCATGTTGTAACTGTGCACTGGCTTCTTCTTCCTAGGTGTAGAACTTGGCATTTATCCCTATTAAATTTCATTCTGTTGTTTTCAGCTCAGCGCTCCAGCCTATCAAGATCACTTTGAAGTTTGCTTCTGCCTTTCAGGGTATTAGCTATCCCACCCAATTTTGTGTCATCTGCAAATTTGATAAGCGTTCCCTGTACCTCCTCATCCAAATCATTAATAAAAATGTTGAAGAGCACTGGGCCCAGGACTGAGCCCTGTGGTACCCCACTCGTTGCCTCTCCCCAGTTTGAGAAAGTAGCATTAATAAGCACTCTTTGAGTCTGATCTGTAGCCAACCGTGGATCTACCTAATAGCTTTTTCATCTTGCCCTCTTTTAGCTAGTTTACTGAGCAGAATATCATGGGGCACTTTATCGGAAGCTTTGTTGAAATCAAGATATATTATGTCCGCAGCATTCCCACAGTCCACAAGGGAGGTTACCCGTTCAAAGAATGAGATCAGATTAGTCTGGCAGGATTTGTTCTTGACAAATCCATGTTGGCTTCTAGTAATCACTGTATTGTTTCCAAAGTGCTTACAGATTGACTCCTTTATAATCTGCTCCAAAATATTCCCAGGGATGGATGTCAGAGTAACTGGTCTGTAGTTCCCAGGTTCCTCCTTCTTGCAGATAGGGACGACATTAACTTCTAGTGATCACCGCATTGATTTCAAGGTGTTTACAGATTGACTTCTTTATAATCTGCTCCAGAATTTTCCCAGGGATGGATGTTGGACTAACTGGTCTGTAGTTCCCAGGTTCCTCCTTTTTGCCCTTTTTGAAGATAGGGACAACATTAGCCCTCCTCCAGTCGTCCGGCACCTCACCCATCTTCTATGATTTTGCAAAGATAATAGACAAAGGTTCTGAGAGTTCTTCTTCTAGCTCCTTCATTACTCTAGGATGCAGTTCATCGGGCCCTGGAGATTTGAACTCATTCAAGGAAATTAGGTGTTCTTTGACCATTTGTTTATCAATCTCAAAATGCAATCCTGCCCCTTAAGCTTGTACTTCACTTTTGCCAAGGGGTTGCTTTTGGGAGAAGACTGAGCCAAAATAGTAATTGAGCAGTACAGCCTTTTCTTTGTCATCTGTTATCAATTTGCCATCCTCATTAAGCAGCTGAAGCACCATAACTTTCCTCTATCTTTACTATGCATGTACCTGAAGAAAGCTTTTTTCTTGCTTTTGCTATCCCTCGCTAGCCTCAGCTCGTTCTCAGCTTTAGCCTTCCTTATGCCATTCCTGCATTTCTGTGCTACCAGTCTGTATTCTTCTTTTGTAGCCTGGCCTTCCTTCCACTTCATATATGTGTCCTTTTTTGTTTTCAGGTCATCTGTAAGCTGACACGTTGGTTTCTATCTCCTTTCCTCATTAGGGGCACTTATCATGAGACCTTACTTATTATAGTTCTGAGTTTATTAAAATCAGCTTTCCTAAAATCCAGAGTATGTGTATGGCTACTAGGGCTGTGCAAAGTTCAAGCCAGACCTCTGTTGAGGTGATTCTCTGCCCCGATTTTGGAGTGGCTCCCCTTTCTCCACCCCATTGGAGAACCACCCATATTTGTATAACTGCTCTAGTCATTGGAAATTAATCAAATGCTTACTGCTCCCTCATTTTTAAAGATAAAGAGATGAAACATGACGCAGTGATAGCTCTTAATGAGGGCTTTAGATATGCCAAGTTTGTAGCAGATCCATTTATGACTTGATTTGTTAAGAATTTTTAAATCCCCCCTCATACCATTATCCCCATTAAACAAATACACACACACACACAGAGAGATTTTATCCTTTACTTTGCTGATGCAGAGCTCAAATGTTGCTAGTGGAATTTTCTACAGCCTTCTCCAACCTGGTGCCCTCCAGATTTATTGGTCGGAGCCCCACCCCACCCCACCCCTGCACTGGAAGCCCAGCCAGCAGGAGTAATAGTTTAACTGAAATAAAGAGCTTGCCTGTGCCTGACTCAGGTGTAGAAGCTTTCTCACCATGCCAGCTCAGCAGCACTTTTACACTTTGGAAATGTGGATGATTGGCTTCTATGAGTCCGAGCAGAAATGCGCTCCCCACCCTTCCATGGCCAGAATCAGCAGCCAGTTAGTGTTTCCCACTCCCCTATTTTTAACTGACAGGCTTTAACAATATACTATTGTGAAGCAAGCATGAAAATGTTAAACATGTGTTGCTCAGAAGGAGAGATCCACATGAAGTGCAGAAAAGTTCAGCAAACATTTTTTAAAAAATGACATTTGAGCCACCCGTATTTAACAAGATCCTCTCCCTTCACCAGGTGCCAAGAAGTGTGGATCCCATGTTCTGAGTGGGTGTTTTCACTTTAAAAGAAATGTGGAAAATGCACCCTGCAGCTCCCTCATGTTTAAAGATAAAGAGATCAAACTTGGCACAGTGATATCACTTAAGGAGGGCTTTAGCCACTCCAAGTTTGAATCAGATTGGTTCATCCCTTGATTTTAAGGATTTTTTTAAAAATGGAAAATAATCAAAATTGGCATAGAGATAGCTGCTAAAGAGGGCTTCCAGCATGCCGAGTTTGAATCAGATTGGTACATCCCTTGATTTTTTAGGAATTTTTAAATTTTCCCCTCTTAAACCCTTTTCCTCATAGTCCACCAGTGCTGGGTCATCATACTTGGGATCAGGAATCCAAATGAAGGAAACTTTTCCCCAACATAGACAGTTGTTTTTAGCCTTCCTCTGTGGTATGTGGTTTGGCTCACTTGCTTGAGTTATTTGTGCCTACTTGCTCTATAGCGCAAAGAAATGGGTCTCTAGCTGGTGCTAGAAGATAGTAATTCATTCTTTTAATAATGTATTTTGATCCATAGACCTTCCTCTCCAATTTGCTTTGATATAATTGGCATGATGTATATTTTGTAACAATTGTTCATCCTTCTTAAAAAAAAATAACGGGGTTGCTGATTATCATCATCATCTCTCTTTTTTTGCTCATGGTGGTTTTCCTAGATGAACATTATGGGCTTTGCTAAGTCATGCTATCTTTTATTTATTCAGAAATTTCCTGACTATTGAACATATTTTAATATGGCTGCTTTCTGGATGTTGATGTAGATGTATTTTGGCTGGCCTAGTTTCTAAACGGTTCCGTAAAAAAAAATTTTTTTTTAATGTGATGCTGGTGACTGATGTGACTAATGGAATAATTGTAACTTTTTCCTGTTGCCATAGTTCTTTAACTTCCATAGCCAGTGGGGTATTTCTCTCTCTCTTTTACTCTTTCCTTTTCTGCAACATTTTTGTCATTAGGTATTGCTATGTCAATGAGGTAGATGTGTGTTTGTGTTTTGTTTATGATTGTTATGTCTGGTCAATTGCAAAGTATTGTCATGTCCCAGGATTGTTCTGTCCCAACAAGATAATATATAAGTGCATAGTGTGGCTGGGCTGGGCTTGTTTGAGTGTGTCTGGATCTCCTAGGCTCTGAAAGCATTTTTCTTTAGAGCACCTGCTGGTTGCATGATGCACGAGGCCAGGTTCTGTGAGTGCATGGTTGCCCTTGACAAGGAGGGTCTTGCACTTGCTGGTAAAATAAGGTGAACAGATGTGAAGAGGCTGCAATCCAATATTCATTTATCTGGGAGCAAGCTGTATGGAAACCAACGGGACTTATTTTTGAGGTTTCTTTGGGTCCCTGATTGGGATTTCTGTTTTCTGCATACTGTGTATACTGAGACATTTGGATAAAAGGAGGGAAAGATCCTTGTCTAGCACTGTGATAATGGACATCCATTCTGGCCTTTCTTTGTGTTGCTACTGACTGTGGTCCTTTTTACATGGCTAATGAGCCAGAGGTATAATGACATTTTTAGATTAGTTTTTCATTGATAAACCAAAACTTAAAACAAGCTTAAAGGTGCTAGTGAGAAGTGACTGCAACAAGCCTTTAGTCCATTTTGTTCCATGGCAAAGGTTTGCAGGGTAATAGTATTTTATTCTCTTTCTGAATGCTAGTTTGTTGTACTAGATTTTTCTGCATTTGTCAAGTGCTTCATTTGTTCAGTATGCTGAATCTGTGAGTATAGATATGAGAAAGGTGATGGGGAAAGAGTGTTAAATTTTAGGAAAGGTGAGACTATGGTCATCCAGTGAAGGATTCGCAGTCAGAAAAGATATTTGAGGTTCGGGAAGAATGTATCACACATAGTATAGCAAAAGCTTCAAAAGTAGGAGTGAGTGAAGTTAATTTCAGATACATTGAATGTCTCACTTGTTCTTTATTTCAGTGATTTTAACATTAAGATGTTATGTAGAACAGGTTTGTGTGCTGTGAAATCAGACATGTGACCACAGCTATATTTGGGTGGGCACACCTCCTTGGTGCTGGACATGCCCCCTGAGGGCCGCCCACTTGGGCACATCCTTTAGACAACGATGTCCACCTCCCACATCCAGTACCAAAATAGACCCTTTTTAATTTGACTTTTTTAAAAAAATGGAATGTGCTGCAATCTCCTGCTGTGTGCAGGAAAAGCTGTGTGATAAAAACAGCCCCTGAATGGGCCACGTGGTCTTTGTTTACTTCCTCTTTCCCCTCCAGGAAGAATGAGGAGGTGTGAAGAAGTGATAGTAAGGAAACACGATTCTCCCCATGCGACGACGCTCTAAGTAAAATGGACAACTTAAAGGTTTGGTTTACCATTTCTAGGGTATTGTCTGTTTGCTCCCTCCTTTATCCTATTTGTCTTGTTCATTGGTTAATCTGTTAATAAAGTTTGCTTAGTTAACAACTGGATTCTTGCAGCGTAATTTGGAGATATCTGACCAGATCTCAGGGATTCCCCTCACATGGCTAGACCCAGAGTATGATCTGAATGATAAAAGGGTGGTGAGGGGAATAAAGCAATCACACACACACACACACACACACACACACACACACACACACACACACACACAAGAGGAAACCATTACAGGAGCTTTTACACAGTGCTGCAACCTTATTACATGAAAGTGCCAAGAGGTCCATTGAGTTAGTCCCATGAATTAGTCTTGTGACTGTATATCCTACCTATTGGAGACTCTGAAATAAAATTCTGGTGCAAGTATCTATCCAAACATGCTGAAATACTCCTCTGTCCCTCAAATTGCATAGGTTTTGTTCAGTCAAGTATTGTACCTTCCATGTTTTTTCAGTGAGTAAATGGCCTCTCAGATTGCTGTAGATCTTTCTCATCTCTTTTATGGCCTCCTTGTCATAACAGAATTCTTGCCTCTGTTTTCTGTTGGTGACAGTGAAATGTTGCCATCAACAGCACATGAGTCAGTCTGGAGGAGAGGTTGGGAGAGCCTGGGACTGGTGGCAAGTGTGTGTGTGGCCAAGAGGGGCACAAGAGAGGCACAGCACAGGCACTGGAGAGTGAAGCTGGCACAAACATACTTATTACTGTTGTACTGCAGCAGAAGAGTGGGACCATTTAGTTTAGTGTCCAAGACCTAATAGCAGTAGAGTGGAATGGCAAGAGAAGCTCGTTGTCCCCTTCCCTTGATGATGGGGAAGGCATCTTGCACAGTTGCAAAATGCCCCGGGGTCATCCCATGAAGCTGATTGGTGGGAGATTCAGGACAAATAAAAGGAAGTACTTCTTCACACAGTGCACAGTTAAACTATGGAATTCACTACCACAAAATGTAGTGATGGCCACCAATTTGGATGGCTTTAAAAGAGGGTTGGATAAATTCCTGGAGGAGAAGGCTATCAATGGCTACTAGTCCTGATGGTTGTGTGCTGCCTCCAGTATCCAAGGCAGTAAGCCTAGTTGTTGGGAAACATGGGTGGGAGGGTGCTGTTGCACCATGTCCTGCTTTGTTGGTCCCTGGTCGACAGCTGGTTGGCCACTGTATGAACAGAGTGTTGGACTAGATGGACCCTCGTTCTGATCCAGCATGATAGAACAGTGGCCCAATGATAGACGCCACATTGTCTTTATCCTGGAAGACATGGATGTTTGAGAAGGAGCAGGAGAATATGTGGTCCTAGAAGTTGTACTGCAGCATTGGGAGATGGCAGCTGGGGAAGGAAGGAATCCCTTAGGCTTAGTAGAGCACCAAAAGCATGAGCCCTAAGGAGACAGGAGCCTTTCTACACGAAGTATTTATTGTGCACTTGTGATTCTTCACTCATGGTAGTCTGTGGGTGCTTTACATGACCTTGTCATTCTCCAGGGCCTCTCCTGTTCTTTGCAACCAATATTGTGGTATATTTTCTAAATAGCAATGTCTGCTATCTTCTGAAGACGGCATGAAACCTGGTTTATTTGTGCAATTCCACTATAGCACAGCGCCACTTAGTGCTTGTGTAATGGGACATATAGAAAGGCAGAGAAAGAAAAATCCTGGGGGAAAGGAGCTCATCTTAATTCCACAAAAGCTGGAAGCAAAAGCTTCAGTAAAGTAGTGGGTTGAAAGCCTCATGTAGAAAAGCTCTGTCCAAGGCCATTAGCTGTATTTCCAGGGGATGCACTCAGGCTCATACCTCCCCCTCTTTGGAGAAGGGTGCAGCATGTGTGTGTATGGGAGAGTGGGGAGTGGGGGACAGTATGAAACAGGCAGGTATGAGGGAGACAAGTACACAAGCAAGAGTGAAGGGACAAAAAGAGGAGGGACAAGGAATTTTTTTAGGGAAAGGGAGAAAAGAGAGAGGAAGAGATTCTTGTCTGTCCTTTGCTCAGAAGCAGTGGAGAGCATTGTACACACTGAAGTCTACTTGACAAAATGCTGTCTGAAGGCTTTTTTCAGTTTCAGTTTCCTTAAATTGTAACTTTTTTTAAAAAAAGTAGTATACCTAGTGAAACAGAACATCATTGTTTTCTGTTTCAGTAATGCAATGCTAATAAATTCTGGTAGTAAACAGAAGGCAGAAGGCACAGTGGTATGGAAGAATTTAATAGGTGTTAATGGTCAAATTGTTCCACTTCTTGTGGAACTCTTGAAGCATACAGGCCAGACCACAAATTGCTGTGGGCAGAAAAAACTCACTATTTCCAGATGGAGGTCATTCTTGCTCAGCTTGGTGCTGGTGGCATAATCACTGGTGGGTGTACTTTTGTCTTTGGCGAAGGTATACTCCTGACTCATTAGGTTTGAGAGAGGCAACACTTTTACAAAGCGATTGTTGCCTCTGTTAAAACAGAGATTTAGAACATGTTTATATTGTTTCAGATAACTGCTTGATCCGAAGTGGCAGACATGATCCAAATTGTGTGTACATCAAGGGCAGTGATGCCTTTCTTTAATAACTCTCAACTCTCCTATTGTCCATCTATCTCTAGCCTTAGTGAATATACAGGCTAGGAAAGGGTGGGTGTAGTTACTTTGATATAGCACTCGGTGTAATCTTTCACTCCATTTATTTCAGCTGGAGGGTTAAGGCATTGACCAGGTTCTTTGTCCCAGCCAATGCCTTTGGGGATCTATGCTGGCATAGCACCAAGTTATTCTGGCATAACCGCAACGATGCAACCCCGCTGGTGCAGCCTCCCCCGCCCCAAAGCTGCATTGGGGGTATGTTGGGAGTAGCCTGAGATGGCAGATCTGTCAAAGCCATTTACATGGACTTCTTTTTCCGCCACTAACTCCATTTTATGCCAGTTTCAGGGTTTGGGGGGGGGGGCGTTATTTTTAAAAAGTGTGTATTTTTATGCTCCTTTTTCAAATTGTGAAATATTTGTGTGTAGCCCTGCACAATCAGGGTTCCCAGTAACCCAGCAAGTGCTGCCCAGGTGAATACAGCTGTATTCCTGTAAGTGCTCCTTTCAGACCTAGATGTCAGGATGGGGCCAGGGGGCATGATCCCATTCTGTCTCTGCAGAGGCCACCAGTGAGGGAGGAAGCAGCAGCCAGGCACCTCTCCATCGTGCCTGGGTCCAGTTCCAGCTGAGAGCCCCCTCCCTCCTGCTACCAGCTGACACTGCAGAGGCCACCAGTGAGGGAGGAAGCAGCAGGCAGGCACCTCTCCATCGTGCCTGGGTCCAGCTCCAGCTGAGAGCCCCCTCCCTCCTGCTGCCAACTGTCAACTAACTGCTGAACTTTACAACTAAGATTGTAGTGCCTGAATTTGCTTTCCTTTCCCCCCTCCTCCTTCTCCCTCTCAATCCTCTTTCCTTTTGTGTCATGTCTTTTAGATTGAAAGCCTGTGGGCAGGGGCTGTCAAGAAATACTTTTGTAAGCCACCGTGAGAGCCTGTTTTGGCTGAATGGCAGCATAAAAATGCTTAAATAAATAAATAAATATGTGAAAGGAACAACCAAAAGGGGCTTAACACTACAGCTAATCATAGTATTATGATCATCCCATTTCTTTGAGCATAGAGAAGTTTTCAAGGTGAAGCACTTATCCAGGTTTGGTTTCCTTTGGAAAGAGGTAACTAGATGTTTTGTAATATTAATCTCAAATATACATGTTGAGTATAGGTGGAGGTATCTCTTTAATATTCCAACAGACAGCTCAAGTCCACTGCTCCCACATTAGGGGGGCGGGAGAGAGAGAGAGACCCAGCAACCCAAAACTGCTGTACAGCCTTCAAAGTGTGACTTCTGCAAATGTCTCTCATGTATCTTCTCCACTTCTGGGAATTGTGTATTGGTTAAACTATCCTTTCTCCTGTTGTTAGCAGTGACTCCCATGCAAGAGACACAAGGGCAAGTTGCAGTGCAGAAAGACTGCTAGGTCATTGGAACTTCGGGCCAAATACTTGTCTTGCAGGATCAGAGCCTAGCCACATGGTGCAGTAGAAACAGAAACTACAAATGGTCTAGCACTGCCCAGAGTTTACAAAGAAGAAGAAAAAATACATGCTTTGTTTTGAGGGAGCACTGCAGTCTGTCCAGGTACTGTGAGCGTGGTGGCAGCAGAAGCAGTGTGTGCTGATTCCTAGAGTAATATAGGAGATGGAAGATTCTTACAGTAATAAAGGAGCTGGCAGAAGAACTCTCAGAACCACCGTCTATTATCTTTGTGAAATCGTGGAAGACAGGTGAAGTGCCGGATGACTGGAGGAGGGCTAATGTTGTCCCTATCTTCCAAAAGGAGGAACCTGGAAACTACAGACCAGTTAGTTTGACATCAAGCCTGGGAAAAATTTGAAGGAGATTATAAAGAAGCCAATCAGTAAGAATCTTGAAAACAGTGCACTGATTATGAGAAGCCAGTATGGATTTGAAAACTAAAATAATGCTATTTTGGGCTGCATTAATAGAAGTATAACTTCCAAATAGCGTGAAGTACTGGTTCCCCTCTATTCAGCAATGGTTAGGCCTCAACTTGAGTACTGAGTCCAATTCTTGGCACCACATTTCAAGAAGGATGCAGACAAGCTAGAGGAGGTTCAGAGGAGGACGACAAGGTTGATCAGGGGTCGGCAAACAAAGCTCTATGAAGAGAGACTGAAACAACTGGGAATGTTTAGCCTGGAGAAGAGAAGACTGAGGGGAGACATGATAGCGCTCTTCAAATACTTGAAAGGTTGTCACACAGAGGAGGGCCAGGATCTCTTCCTGATCATCCCAAAGTGCAGGACACAGAATAATGGGCTCAAGTTACAGTAAGCCAGTTTCCGGCTAGACATAAGGAAAAACTTCCTGACTGTTAGAGCAGTACAACAATAGAACCAGTTACCAATTTTATTTATTTATTTATTTATTTATTACATTTTTATACCGCCCAATAGCTGAAGTTCTCTGGGCAGTTCACAAAAATTAAAACCACGAAGAGAATAAAACAACCAACTATCTAAAAACACAAATACAAAATACAATATAAAAAGCACAACCAGGATAAAACCACACAGCAGAAATTGATATGTTAGAATACAGAATTAACACAGCAAAGTTTAAATTTAAGTTAAATTAGGTGTTAAAATACTGAGAAAATAAAAAGCTCTTCAGCTGGCGACGAAAGGAATACAGCGTAGGCGCCAGGTGAACCTCTCTGGGGAGCTCATTCCACAGCCGGGATGCCATGGCAGAGAAAGCCCTCCTCCTAGTAGCCACCTGTCTCACTTCCTTTGGCAGGGGCTCACAGAGAAGGACTCCTGTGGATGATCCTAAGGTCTGGGCAGGCACATATGGAAGGAGGCGTTCCTTCAAATAACCTGGCCCCAAGCCATTTAGGTCTTTGAATGTTAGTACCAGCACTTTGAATCGGGCCCAGACCTGGACTGGCAGCCAGTGAAGTTGTGGTCTTGCCAGCCAGTCCCTGTTAATAAACGGGCTGCCCTGTTTTGTACCAGCTGAAGTTTCCAGACCATTTTCAAAGGCAGCCCCACGTATAACGCATTGCAGTAATCCAAACGAGAGGTTATCAGAGCATGGATAACTGTAGCTAGGCTATCACTATCCAGATAAGGGCGTAGTTGGTATATCAGCCTAAGCTGATAAAAGGTGCTCTTTGCCACCGAGTTCACCTGTGCCTCAAGTGACAGTTCTGGATCCAGGAGCACCCCCAAACTATGGACCCAATCCTTTAGGGAGAGTGCAACCCCGTCCAGGACAGGGCAAACATCACCTCGCTGGACAGATGAACTAGGGTGACCATATTTGGGAAACCAAAAAAGAGGACACCTAGTGTGTGTGTGTGGGGAGCAGCTTTCTGAGTCCTGCAGAAACTACGTTATTCCCCTGCCACCTTAAAGAACCCGATTGGAGTGGAGGAGGGGAAAGGCTTTCATTCTGCACCACCACCATCCACTCCAATTGGGGCCTTTTCTATAACATCCACGAATGACCCACTTTCCCCTTTAAGACCTCAATTGGAGCTCGGGGTGGGGGAATGATGTGCCTCAAGAAAGCATGTCACTCTCTCCTGCCATGCTAATGGCAGCCTTAAAGAGGAAGGTGTGTCATTCCAGGACATTATTGAAAATGATAGAAAATCCCCCCTGACACCATGGAAAGAACAAAAACCAGGACAAATCCGGGGAAATCCTGACAGTTGGTCACCCTAGATGAACTACCCACTAACAGTACCTCCATCTTGTCTGGATTGTTGTCTTGTCTCAGTTTGTTAAAGAGAGGTTGTGGGCTCTCCCACACTAGAGGCATTCAAGAGGCAGCTGGACAACCATCTGTCAGGGATGCTTTAAGGTGGATTCCTGCACTGAGCAGGGGGTTGGACTCAATGGCCTTATAAGCCCCTTCCAAATGTACTATTCTATGATTCTATGCTTTTTTTAAAAAAAAGCCTGCTCTCTGTTGGTTCTGTGAACTTACGTAACCTAAATTCTCTCTCTATCCCTCTCTTGCAGTAATTCTGTTTAATTGCTGCTGCCTCAGTTTGCCTGGGTGTGAAATGGGTTTCTTCCTCTCCCTCCACTCTTGCTATCACAAATTGCTTTCTCTGTGTTGTTTTTCTGGAGAAATTTCTAAGAGGTGTGTTGAGCTGTGTAGCAAAACACTTGCGTGCAGCAAAGTAGGTATCCTTGGGTCCACCTCCAGCGAGCCCCTTGGCTCTGCCTCCATTAATTCTGCTTTCCACCCCACTGGTTTCCACGAGTTTCCACTGGGGGAAATTGCACATATTTGCCTGTGTAGAGCGAGATAGAAGCCAATTCATTGATCTTGCTTTCAAAACTCTCCCTGTCACTGATGTTGTTCAATCAAAGCTTGGCCTGTTCCAATAGTTTTCTATCTTTAATGGGATCCTTTCCCCATTCTAGTATGTTCTTCATCCCAGTTGTCCTGAGGATGACACTGTCTCTGGAAAGGGGGCTCAGGAGCTACTCCACCACTGCAAGTCATCAGAGTTTGGAGTCCCATGTATTTTATCCACCCTCAGTCTCTGGTCTCATTTGTAGTCACACAGTGAAGATGGATTTGCAGTCAATTCTTTTTATTATGCAAGCCACAGCCAGATCAACAGTGCCTCAGGTTACAATTGTAATCCACAAAGAGCAATGCGGAGTTAAATTCTTCAGTCGGCTTGGCGTAATACAATACTAATTAGACCACAGGTTAATCTTTGGTTAAAGCACCACCAGCTGTCTCTTTGCAACCTGAGTGGCTTTCTAAATCCCACCATCAGGGTGGGTCTTCCCAGAGGGACCTTTCTGGGGTGCCAGGTGTTTGGAACGCTTCACGACCTGGTGTTGCGCCTCCTCCTGACTGCTGTCTAATTCTTGGGCCCTTTACTCCTAACTTCTCTTCCTTGATATGATTCTGCATTCCCATGGGTTGAGAGAGCCCTGGCTGGCTATCATCCAATTGGTTAATCTGCATCTGGACAAACGGCTCTGTTATTCTCACCTGTGCCGTGACGGTTTGACAACCCTTTCCCCATGCTCTCTGTCTGACTACAAATCCATTCCCACATCTTCCTGGGTGCTTCCGTAGAGGTGTTGGGACCAATCCTTAGACCTCTGTCTGCTTAAGTTTTAGCAAGAGCAAGGTGGCAGGCTCTTCACATCTCAGGATCTTTCCAGTTACTTCTAGCATAGCAGGCTACTTCATTGGGGTATATGAAGTAGATGTGAGTAAGGATGGATGGATAATGAGGACTACCGACACAATAAGCTGCAGGCAGAGCAGCAAAGACTTTATATTATATTGACTTCTGAAGGTATAGGGCTGCTTTTCTGCATAAAAGTTTTCAAAGTAGCTTACAACTCTCAGATGAACGGGGGAGGTGCTGGTGGACCAGATGAAGGGAGCTAGGCAAAATGACAGTCATCCCAGTCTAAAGCATGTGAAGGCCAGATAATTAGCTAAAGGGTACAATTATTGTTCTGCTTTGAATTTTGCTGCTGGAAATGCAGAAGATCCCAACTATGCTGATGCTGTAGCAGGGTAAGCGGGATAAATGGTTCTGCCCATTTATTAAGTCCATTAACAAAAAATGTTTTTGTTTTTTGTTTTAAAAAGTACCTTAGACAGTCAAAGGGAGACCATCACCATACGATCCAAATAAAGATGATATTTCTTTATTAAATGTTAGAATATATTAAAGAGAAGGAAAAGAAAAAGACAAATATGTAGTTTTATGGAGCTTCTAAAAATAAGCAGCCCAGGTAATAATCACATTCCATATCGATGCAGTGGAGTAAAGAAATGAAGCAAGGAGGACTGTAAAGAGTTCTTTAAAAATTTAAGCAGGGAAAGGCAAGAAAATATGGCACTGAAAGAACAGCAAGATCCAAGTACTAGACTAGATGTATAATTTCAAACAGATGTTCAGATTTTTAAGGTGGGAGATCAAAAAGAACAATGACAGAAAAAGTCTACTTGGTCAAATGAGATGGCCCAACCAAAAACTAATCAGAAGCAAAATAATACTTCGCTTCTTCCTCAATAGCTTTCACTGAGCTTGCTTGAGTAGATTTTGCATTACAGTTGTGGGAGTTGCCTCGGGGCTCGCTCTTGCTCCCTGCGCTGTGCAGGCAGGGCTGAGTTATCTTGCATCAGAGCAGTGGGTGGAAGCTCTGAGGTTTTCTGCTGTCAACCAAAGAGCTTTTTTCAGTGTTGGGTGCAGGTGCTGAATGGGGACTCAGGGCAGGAAGAGAGCACTCCTCTGACGCAGCATCTGAGCTCGGCCCAACAAGTGAAGAACGCAGAGACAGGTTTCTTCACTCCATGCATCTTTCTGACATGCAGCAGAGCCAGCATTTTATCTACCCGCAGGTCTTCTGGACAAGCAGCAGTGCAGTTTCTAGCTCTGACTGTGCCCCAACAAGGTTGTGCCCCAATGGGACTGTGCCCCATCAGGATATTTGCCTGCCTTTGCCAGAAAGGAAAAAGCAGAGGCACAACAACAGAGATGGTACACGGCTCTGTTTCCTAGTGGTTGTTCTGCTGACCCTGCTAGCTCTCACTGGGGTTGGGTTAGCAATGTTTCAGATTTACCATCTGCAGCAGGAGCTTGATGCACTGAGAGAGGTAAAACCTGTTCACTTAGTAGTGGCCTAAAAAAAGCCAGGAGAATATGCCTGGGATGCTGGAAGATGGGAATCCAGTGCCACTGATGTCTGCCTGGATTTGCACCTCTTAAGGATGGGGCCCTTCATTTAAAATTGTTTGGGGTGGTTTTCCTTCCCAAGTGTGAATCTCTGCCTCTTACCTTGACAGCTTTCCACATCTGGACATGTGCCTCAATCTCCAGAGATGCTCAAAGGTGAGTAATCCTTGTCCAGGGATGGGAGGGAAGGCAGCAGCACAAAAATCAGTCACGTGTCTCCTGTGCTGTTCTGCGTGCATTTGCACTTCTTCTAACCTTCATTTTACTTTGCCTGACACACTAACTGTATGCTTCTGGGGCTTGTAGCTCTGGCCTCTGACTAAAGCAAATGTGCACCATCTTGGTTATCAGGTCACCCACCGCTCATTACTTGAGAGACATCATAAATGAAACTGCCAGATCGGTGTCAGATAAATGCTGATTTCAGATTAATATTTCTCTTTCTGAATCCCCAGAATTTGCACTGCTTTGGAAGAATAGGGGTATTTCTGGAAGGGTCAGTTTTATCTACTACTCTATGGGACAAGTATCCTATGGAGCAGGTATATGGAGTTGATTGGAGAGTATACTGGATTTTGTCTTAATCAAATATAACTGTCTAGGCTGTCATTTCTCCTACTGTCTGCATGATAGTTTGAAAAATGTAAAAGCTTTTTTTTTAAAATTAAAGAATTTGGAAATAGATTCAACAGCCAATTTGTGGTATACTGGATGGAGTGCTGGATTCTGGCAGTCTAGCTCCTCAATTCCTGAGATGGAGGCATAGCATTCAGTTCCAGAGAGATTAAGTCTTCCTCCCGCAACCAGCTAAAAAGTGGATGGCTTGAGTGCCATCTTTGAATGCCAAAGAGCTCTCAGCAATCTGCAGTGGCTGTCTAGATGTGCCATCACACCGACTAATTTGAAAAGACGGGAGCTCAGGAAGGTTTGCTGCTTTGTTTTAACTGTGTAAGATTCTAGATAGAATGAGGTTGGAATTGAAAAGACCAGTTCTGCTCCTTTTTGTAATAGGCTGTTTTAATGCTGTGACTCTGCGTGAGTAGAGCATTAAACAGATTAGGGGTGTGCACGGACCCCCCGCTCCGCTTCACTTCCAGATCCGTGATTTTTGGATCGGGCCACTCCGCCCCACCCCCGCTCCACCCATGTCCGCTCCGCTCCGCTCAGAGCTCCGGATCCGGATCGGAGCTCCATTTCCCCCCCCCCCCGCAATAGGGTTGCATTGAAAGCTAAAAAAGTAAACAACTTTTTTTCTGTTCAAGTTAGAAACCTCATGTTTGGCACTATGACACCTCATGGGGGTATACACATGCACGCCAAGTTTCAAGGGAATCCCATCATCCCCTGATTTTGGGGGAATTTATGAAAATCGGGCACCCCATTCACACCCCTTTCCATAGCTCCGTCAATTTGCATGTTAGAAACCTCAAACTCAGCACCATGATAGCTTATCCATGTGTCCACATGGACGCCAAGTTTCAAGGCAATCCCATCATCCCCTGATTTTTGGGGAATTTTTGAAAATCGGGCACCCCATTCAGACCCCTTGGGATAGTTCCGTCCATTTGCATGTTAGAAACTAATAAACAACCAATTTGCCCATCTTCTGATCTAGCTATGTGGTCCTGATGCTTGCCATATCTTCGAATTAGGATATGCAGTCCAGTTCAATGATGCCTTAGGGCAGAGTAATTTCTGTCCTCACAGGCATCTGCCAAGCTTTCTGTTAAGCTTTTGGTTTCCTGTATCATTCATCACTCGTCCTGTGTCAAACTGGAATTCCTACTCAATCCCTTTTCCCCCCTCTCTACTGCACCATAGGATTTCTGAATGGGTCAGCAGAAAAGAAAGTCAAGAGGAGAGCACATTTAACAGGTGGGCAGCAAAATGCATAAAAAATTATCCTGCACCAGACAGTAATGGCATGAATGGCTGATACAGATAGGGAAACAAATAGGCTGATTGGGTTGATGTTCTTGTGGGTATGTAGGAAACTTGTTCTCACAACCAAATTAGACATTTGGCAGTCTCCACTGAACCTCTGAAAAGTGGCAGTAAAAGGCAGAATGCCTTGGAATGCTGAAGCAGCACCTGCTATTCCTTCCTCAGCACTCCTCCTTCACCCAGTGCTTTTCTCCCAGCTGTGGAAACAATATGTGCAGGGACCCTGACTGGGAAAAAGAAGCTGGGGAGGCAAAGGGCAGGCAAGAAGTAGAGGGTGGGGAAACAGCTAAGCATCGTTCTCTCCATAAATTGCATGCCCACCCACCCCCCTCTCTCTCTCTCTCTCTCTCTCTCTCTCTCTCTCTCACACACACACACACACACACACACACACACACACACACACTATTTTTTGAATGTGTGGAAGAGGCCTAGATTCCCTGACCTAGTGTGCCATCAAATGTGCAGTTTGGCCCTCAGGCCAAGATCAGACCTTCAAAGGGCTTCTGTAACTTTAAGCGCTGTATGCCAGACAACATTTCATCAAGTGTGGCATCCCCCCTTCACGACCATACTGCTGGAAGCTCCGACATGGTGCCTGTTGGCACCAATGTGCCCATGAGCATTTATCATGGTACCCGCCAGGCTCCTCAACCCTCCTGATCTTTATTTTATTTCTTAAGAATGTTCTGAATAGAAGGCACGTCAAAATGATGAGGGAAAAACACTACGTGAAACCAAAAAAAAGAAGAGATAGTCTCTAGTGTTAACAAGTAGAAAAGTTTTAATCTCTTTGTACAGATATCTCAAACGTTTAAAAATGTATTGTTGTTACAAGACTTTTTGAATAAAAGCTCGACGTTTCGGATCTACCGATCCTTCTTCAGGAGCTACGAACAAAAAAAATTGTTTTTGAACAATACATGTCATATTTATATTGAATATCATTATACATTATACACGAGAAAGAGTAAAAGTCTGAGAAAATAACATGAGGAGAACAAAAGGAAGAAAAATAAGAAAAAGAAAACAGAACAACACCTTTTCTTCTTTGTAATAGTAACTTAACCTTGACTGGAAAACATTAGTATTGTATATTTTTTTACAGCAATTTATTTATAACTTGAGATGGTGACCTTGGAGTCTGCATTATATAAATATGGGCTAACAGTTTTCAACTTGTAAACTTTGTTCAAATAACAGGATTTGTATTCTTAATTTTTTAATTTTTCCTGATAATTGTCTATGTGGGAAATTTTCTGGTTTTGTATATCCCCCTTTTTTGTCTATAGAGGTTTATTTCTAATTGTTAGACATAAAAAAGAAATAAACCTCTATAGACAAAAAGAGGGGATACGCAAACCCAGAAAATTTCCCACATAGACAATTATCACGAAAAATTAAAAAAATTAAGAATACAAATCCTGTTATTTGAACAAAGTTTACAAGTTGAAAGCTGTTAACCCATATTTATATAATGCAGACTCCAAGGTCACCATCTCAAGTTATAAATAAATTGCTGTAAAAAAATATACAATACTAATGTTTTCCAGTCAAGGTTAGGTTACTATTAATTACAATGAAGAAAAGGTGTTGTTCTGATTTCTTTTTCTTCCTTTTGTTCTCCTCTTGTTTTTTTCTCAGACTTTTACTCTTTCTTGTGTATGATGATATTCAATATAAATATGACATATGTTGTTCAAAAAAAAATATTTCTTTGTTCGTAGCTCCTGAAGAAGAATCGGCAGATGCGAAACGTCGAGCTTTTATTCAAAAAGTCTTGTAACAACAATAAATTTTTAAACATTTGATATATCTGTACAAAGAGATTAAAACTTTTCTACTTTTTAACACTAGAGACTACCTCTTCTTTCTTTTTTTTGGCTGAATAGTAGGCAGTCATGCCTTTTAACTAGAAGGGCTGCCCTCCAGCACTACCTTAATTTGATTCAAAAATGTGGTTTCTTGGTTTGGAGCCCAGATCCTACCTCTACCTTGTACTTAGCTACTTGGGCAAGTTACTTTTCTTTTCATCTCATTAGTTTACTTTCTAGGAAATGAGTGTTCTGTGACCAACCACACCCACAATGGCAGCCATTTTATGAATGGGCAAAGAACCCCCATGGCATTTTCAGGGAGTGCCCATGACAGTCGCAAAATCCCAACTGTGCTCACTGACCCAAAATGTTGGTGAGCCCTGCCATTCTATAGTGAGGGGAGATTTGCCATTTCCTATTTATGCAGCTCTCAAAGGTACTGGAGCTCTCCTGGGATCCAGATTTGTCAATCATGCAGACTATTATTTCTGTGTGCATTCAGGAGTTATGCTTTGTAATCATCATCGTGGTTTCTTTGACATCCTTGCTAAGAAAAGTGAGAGGACACCCAGGGCTCTCTGTATGTCTCCACATTTGAGGCCATTTGAGATTTTTAGATTTGAGCCTCACTTCAAAAGTTACAGTTCAGAAGCAGGAAAGGGGTTGTGTAAGTTGCTTATGCTCCTATTTCCCCTGATTGCTTAAGCTCCGTATTCAGGCAGCATGCATTCCTAAACCAGCTTGGCCCACACCAGCCAACTGTATGGGACTTTTTTTTTTAAAGGCATGTTTAAATGGCAGGTTCTCTCACTCCTGGTTTAGCATTTCATGGCTATAGTGGAAGTACGGAACAAGATGACCCAAAGAGAAGGGACAAGGTGACATTGTTAAGCCACTCTGTCATTGTACCTTTCATTGTGTAGGGATGTAGTTACCTTTCTTTCTTCCATGCAGACAAGACGTCATGTGCAGCTTAAGAGTGCTCCCCTGCCTCCTCCATTCCTTCCTACACACACACACACACAGTTGACTGCAGTTAGGCTCCTGAAATCTTTGTGGTGTTTTGGCAACTCAGCTTAATGTTGTGATAAATGGTAAGCCATAATAAATGACCATCTACCTAATCAATCAAGTACTGTGGTGTGGATGCTGCTGCCAGAGTTGGAAGGAAGCAAAGTTTTGGTGCATATCAGAGGCTGGTGCTAGTATGGCTCTGATAGCAGGAGCTAGAGCAGAAATCAGGCACGGGGCAAGGCAACCAGGGTGTTAGTCTAGGAGCAGAGAAGATAGAGGAAGGTTTACCCTGAGGTTCAGGAAAGGCCTGGCACCTGCTCTGAAAACACTGGCCATTGGTCAGCGCAAGCAACATCAGATCAGCGTTGCCAGAGAAGAGGGAAGGGCGGGATACCACGTGACTCTGGCATATAGGTAAGTAGAGGAATGGTGTCCTGGAACAAGCCCTACCCACTACAGGGATAGACTGGTTTGCATTTTGACCTAAAAGGAGGCGTACCAGGCTTTCAGGATCAAGGTTGTTTATTAGTCAGCACTAACTACAAATAACATCCAAACTGCCAAGGGAGCATCTGATTCAGCATCCTTCAGTGTTCTACAGATTAGAAATGCCAGTACTGTCCCAGAAACAGGATATCTTGTAGTACGTTGGGGTGGGGTGGGATGGGATGGGGCGGTTGAAAAATACAAGTCCTAGGTGTCTTTTATTTTCACAATGGCATCTAATGTTTCTAGGCAAAGCAAATCAGCAATCTCTTCCACTGGAATGGGAAAGTACCTATGGACATGCCTTCATCTCTGGTGTTCAGTATGAAAACAGGGGTCTAGTGATTGACGAAGCTGGCCTCTACTTTGTGTACTCCAAAGTGTTCTTCCGGGGTCGGGCCTGCACCGCCCAGCCTCTTAACCATGTCATCTTCAAGAGAAATCCAGCTTATCCCGACATCCAGGTGCTGATGGAGGACCAAAAGATGAACTACTGCATGACAATGCACATGTGGGGCAAAAGTAGCTACTTGGGTGCCTTGTTCAACCTTTCCAGGCAGGACAGTGTGTATGTGAGTGTCTCTGAAGTTAAACTGGTGAACTTTGAAGAGTCAAAAACCTTCTTTGGTTTATATATGCTTTAGAAAAAGCAGCAAACAAGCCTTCATCATATAGGCTACGTGGGAATTCTGAGCAACATGAGCACTAAGTGGGACAGATAAGTTTGGAATGTTATGGACTATAGCTGTTGCTTCTATGGCAGGCACCCATGAATTCACATTTGTCAGTGAGATAATCAAAGCAGCCCTGAAATGATTCTCCACAGATTTAAATAGAAAACTGTCTCACCCTGTTTTCTTTTGTCCGGAGCAAGGCAAGGATGCACAAGATGGCGTCAAGATAACCCCAAAGCCTCGCTCTGGAGTCACAGTGGAGGCATGGCTAAGCGGTGCCTGGTGGAAGGCGACCTGCAACCTCCACCAGGAAGAGGGCAGGGATGGCTCGGGTCTCTGGATGGCCACCCAGAAACCCCACGCTCCCTCCTCGGTTTCGGGATTACTCAACACCACCCTGGGGGAGGAAAAGCTCAGGGTTTCTGAGGGATGCTACAACAACTTTGCGCTGTGAATACCCCCTGCCCAGATATCTTAAAGCCCTACATGGTTTGCGTCCAGGTTACCTGCGGGATCGCCTTCTCCCATACAATCCGCCCTGCACACTCAGGTCCTCTGGGAAGAATTTACTTCAGCCAGCCAAAAATGGATTGACAACTGTTACCCAGAGCACCTTCTCTGCTTCCGCTCCCAGACTGGATTCGCCTTCCGGGAGAGATTTGCCAACTCAACAGTCTGTCTGAATAAAAAAAGCTATAAAGACTGATCTCTTCCGGCAAGCCTACCCAGTTGAATTTTAAGAAGTCTGGCTGTTATTTTAACAATGTATTAGTTTTATATGTTTTAAACAGTTTTATGTATTTTATAACATTTTTGTATTTTATGTTGTTCCCCACCTCAATCCAGAGGGAGAGGCGGGTAAGAAATAAAATTATTATTATTATTATTATTATTATTATTATTATTATTATTATTATTCCGCTCTCAGCAGAGCAGAGAATTTGTGGCATACATTTCTCAAACATAACAGCCAAATGTGGGCCCATGCATTAAGAGGTGTTATTGTTATGTTTTTATTGTATTTTAATGGGTGCCATTATTTTAATCTTTTTAAAATAATTTTTGTCAAACCCCCTTGAGTGACATTTTTGGTAGAAAGGTGGGATATAAATTACATAAATAAATATTGGTTTGTGTGGTAGCTGAAGTAAGATGGGAAAGAAAAGCTTCTTTGCAATTTTTTAAAGTACGACTATCTAGAAAGTCTGTTTTCATCCAATATTTATGTCTTAAGGATTGTTTGCTGCCTTCCCATGCATTTGTTTTCCCCTCAGATTATTTGAACATTCACAGGATTGTTGTCACTCATTGGTTACCCTTTAAAAATGTAGGCTATCCTTAAAGTATTTAGCTTTCCACCCCTTCATCTGACAGGCATCAATGGTTTTAAACTTCAAATTCTTAAATACTGCACATGTTTCTGTTTATGAGGTTTAAAACAAAGTTGACAACCAGTGCCACAGGGGGAGAGGGTTTATTCTTCCAGCCTTCTTCCTTGGCGCTATAGCTGGTTCAATAAGAGCCTTATCTGGAAATACCCCTGAATACACCTCCTTGGTCAGGATTGGTACCATTTTAATCATCACTGATGTGCAGCAGTGCCTGAACAGTTCAGACTGCATTATGAGTTTAATGTGAGATGGAACTTCAAGATTAAACAGCTGTGAAACTTTGTATAGGATTTGTTTCCTATGTATTTTGGGTTTTCTAGACTATTTTGATTAATTTTAATTGCTAAGGGATTAAAGATTTTAGCAGGTGAATATTCCCAATGCTCTGGGATCTTGGCCGCCTGGGTGGTGGTGGTGGTGGTGAGGCATTCTCTGCACTAAAATGGAGGTGAAATGGAAAACTCTGCTGTTCTAGTCAGCAAGCGTTCTATGTGGCAAAGGGGACACAGGCACTCCTAAAGCTGAAACATTTGCATTCTGAAATGGGAAAGGAAGGATAGGTCTGCTCCTCTACCTCACTTCTGTGAGGCCTGGCTCGTGAATGGAGAACTGCTAACATATGGCCATGGGGGTTCTGAGCGCTCTAATGTGCAGCAGCCAGTCTCTGGCTTGTTTCTAGGAAATGCATTTCTTTGAAAGGAGCCCATTTGTGGCTATAATTTGATGGTGAGTGTCTCACTGTGCTTTTAGGGATGGAAACCTAAGCTTGGTTTCCTCAGTCAAGAGACCTTGCTTCCTATTACAGAGCTCTTTGTCCATTTTTGAATGCACCAAAACCCTGTAGAATTATTTTTCTCTCTCTTGATGGGCTGTGTGAATTAGAAGCATTAATGGGAAAGAAATGCCCATTTTGTTCACAAAGGAGAAGGCTAGGGTTCAGTCTTTATTCTAGAGCGATTTCAAAGAGCATCTGATAGCTGAACTGTAGCCTAGACCAGGGGTGTCAAGGCTTAGGCCTGCAGGTCAAATCCAGTATGTGTAGGGTCCCAATCCAACCCTCCAAGGTTACCCAGATGGTTGTGTTTCCTTCCCCTGGCCCCAGCCCCTTTCCCATGACAGCTAGTTGAGTGGTGGTTTTGCAGCTTTTGTGTGTTTCTCCTAAGAGGTGCCTCTCTGTGACTAGCAGGAAGACATTTTAAACTACCCTATACAAGTATTGGGGGCTCACCCCTTTTGCCTTCAGCCCTGCCACCACTGGAATATGATCTCAGAGAGCTTCTCTAAAATTGAATTCAGCCCTCAAGCTGAAAGGTTCAACACACCAAGCCAAGACTAATTATTTCGTATCTGAATTTGGTTTTCTTGAGCATGAATAAAAGTAACTGCTCTTGAACATGTTGAGCTTTTAGCCCAGAGGTTCCTAGGACTGATTTGTAAGCGTTGGTGAATGAAAATCTTTTAAGAACTAACATCTATTCAGAACTAACATCAAGATAACCATTTACTAGGTTGTGGAAGCCTTCAAGAGGAGAAATTATCTCTCACACTTAAGACTGCTAACTCGCTTTCTGATGTGGCATCTTTTGATGTGGCAAAATGACATGCTGTAACATTAGTGTCACTGTCAATAAGAATTGGGTCAAAAGGATTCATTCTAGTCAAGGATGGCTCCAAATGCCCTGCTTGGGAGGGATGCATTTACTATCAGTTTGTATCCCCTTAAAGTTAACTTGGAGTGGGATGCCTGGAGAGGATGGTGGAATAGACTTTACCACTTCAGACTATGGGGGGAGGGGGACAGCACATTTCTAGTGGTCTTTGTGTTTAAACCACAACCCCCACCCTCCAAGTAGAAAATGAGCAAGCAAGGAACAGGCTGGGCAGGTTAGAACCTCTCTTTCTTTCTGATCAGGTATTTCGTTTGTTTTAATTACAGGGAGTTGTTTGTGTGAGGAAAGATCCAAAAATGGCATCCCCAACCTACAGTCCATTCAGCTACCCGTGTAAATCAGACCTGAGGGCCAAACAGTGTGACAATATTCACACAATTAGCTGTTCTGTGAATGGCGTTTTGAAAGTGCATTACAGGCACAGAGGGCCTGATTTGGATCAGGAACAGGAACATGGCATTAGGGGCGGGAGAGGGCTTTATCCCCCCCCACACACACACCCAGTTTTGATCCAGATGGGAGGGGAGAAGAATCTGTGGTAAGATCCACAGCCTAGGGCAATTTAAGACCCCCTCACTCCCAGGCAATAGCAAAGTCCACCCTGACCCTACAAGCAACGGGGGGAAAGTGGCCCTTGCCCAAGAACCCCTTTCAGCAGAGAGGAAAGGCTTAAACAGGGCAGCCACCTAAGCCTAGTCAACCACAAAAGTGCTGCAGTTCACGTTGTAGGAAATGTGCTCACACCAAGCAGTGACGTCACGGCCTGAGCAGCACAATGGAAGCCAGAGGGAGCCTTGTGGTTTGTGACACATTAACACCTATCAGTCGGAAACTTTGCCACATCAAACAGATCCTGCTATGCTCAACTGTGAGGGAGAGAGCCCTTGTTTTCATGCTTGTGGGCTGAGCAGATTAGTACAGAAGCAGTCAGAAGTAGAATTAAATTGTTGTGCATGTGCTGGTATCGGGGGCCCACATAGCTGCTTTTTGAGCTCAAATAATTGCTTTACCATTAATATGGTATTAATGGGAGATTCTCCAAACGCTTCCTGATGGCTGACTTTGAATAAGGATGCACAAGAATCTAAATTCTCCCTTTTAACCAGCATAGAACAGTAGTGTCTTCCCAAACTTGATGCACACAATCCCCTCTTCCCACGAGCTGTTCAATGGCATTTAGGATATCATTCTGCACCCCCCCCCCATAAAGGTGTGAGAATCAGAATACTAATACTGATCAAACAGTATATGTTACTTGTATAAAGCAAGGAAACAGATATATCCATCCTGCAAAATTTAAAAAATCACTGAACATCAGAATATCTGAAGGTCATCTAGTCCATCCCCCACTAAGCTGAGAATCTCAGGAAGAAAAATACTTTTCTAACAGGGTGGGGAAAGGGGGGAGTTCAAATGGTATTTTAAAGTGTCTTTAATACAGAAAATCCTTAAAGTCCAAAGGGTTTCAAGACTCCCAGTGTTCTTCCTCAGGGAGCTACAAAAATTCTTTAAATAATTAAAATTCAGTTATTCATATTACTGATTAAAATAAATATAATTGATAGCATGTAAAAATGTAAACAAGGTGTATATATATATATAGCTCCAACATAAAATATCTTATTCCAAGACAAAATAATTTCCCTAATCATATGCTTCCTTATTTTCATGGAGGTAATTTAAAAGGAACAACCAGAATAAAACAATTATGTCTGGAAATACAAGAAATATATCGCAGTGTATTAAGTGATAGTTTGTATTTTAATATCTAAGTCTCTAATTCCCACCTTTCGCTCTGTCTAAGTAGTCTATTTTTCATTTATCTCCAACAGATTAAGTGCATGTATATTGTTTTAATTATACTCATAATATACTTATTATATTTACTTCTATCTATTACTACAAGGGAAAGTATTTCCCCCCAGCCTGCTCAAAATCCTGTTGGGCAGCAGAACGTGTCTGGGGGGGGGGGGCTGTTTCTTATCTTAACAAAAACTGATGCCAGTTCACTTCAAATATCATAGATACTTAGAACTAAGGAATTAGTCTTTCAAAGAATCTCTCTCAAAAGTTTTCTATTTTCTCAATTTCTCCCAACCTCCTCAAGACAGGGTGAGTGGTGCAGAGAGGAGGGCAATGTAGATAGAGGCTGACTGGAAACGTCTAGCCTCTGCTCTGCTTGTTATCCTCTACCAGCAACACATACTTTTCTCTTTCTGTTTTGATCGTTTAAGACTCAGACTGGGAGTGAGAAAGGAATAGAAGGGGAAAGTGCCCTTATAATGGTAGCCACGGGTAGAGGACAGTCTTGTAGGACAGAAGAGGATCTTCTCAGAGCAGAAGAGCTCAATGCCTGTGTGTCCTCGCCCACATAGATCACTCCCTTGTCCCACAGGTTCTTCATGACCTGGTTACTGTAGCCTCTGGCCTGGTTGTGCTGTTGGTGAATGCCAGGTTGGTCCACAATAAGACTTCACACATCCATGATTTGATGATGAATGAGGGAGCTGGCAGACATTACTGCCATGAATGACCATTACTGCCAGGTGAATGACCTGGCAGACATTACTGAGTCTGGATGAGCTGGATGATGGAGCCCTGGCTTAACTTTGTCCACCAGGGTTCTCTGTGCAACATTAGACCAGGCTGCAGGGCCGGGTAGGGACAGTTGCCAGGATCCACAGAAACATCATCTTACTCACTAGGAAACGCTTCCACCTGATAAAGGCTATGTGGGCCTGTTATGCAAATGAGACAGATTGGGGATGCTACTAGTGTACCATCCATCCTGCTGCCCAACAGCCTCCCTGACCAAACTGGCAAAAGCAGTCTTGGATGTGCCTTAACAGGACCAGCTCAGGACTTTGTGGCCTCCATGATGACAGTGGGCCTGTTTGTCTTTGGTCCAACATATAAGGCAGGACACGCCTCAATCTGAACTTGTCTCAGGGCATGAGGAGATGGCCAGAATTTTGGGGTGGGGTTGGAAATCACCCACTGCTATGGTCAGACCACTTCCTGGTGAGGCTTGGCCTCATGCTGTCAGTCCCTCCCTGCAGACCCATTAAGATTAGGGGTGTGCACGGACCCCCCGCTCCGCTTCACTTCCAGATCCGCAATTTTCGGATCGGGCTGCTTCGCCCTGCCCCCGCTCCGCCCATGTCTGTTCCGCTCCGCTCGGAGCTCCGGATCCGGATCGGAGCTCCGTTTCCCCCCCATAGGGTTGCATTGAAAGCTAAAAAAGTAAACAACTTTTTTTCTGTTCGAGTTAGAAACCTCATGTTTGGCACCATGACACCTCATGGGGGTATACACATGCACGCCAAGACTCAAGGCAATCCCATCATCCCCTGATTTTTGGGGAATTTATGAAAATCGGGCACCCCATTCACACCCCTTTCCATAGCTCCGTCAATTTGCACGCTAAAAATCTCAAACTCGCCACCATGAGA
Organism: Elgaria multicarinata webbii; assembly: GCF_023053635.1. Classification (NCBI taxonomy): domain Eukaryota; kingdom Metazoa; phylum Chordata; class Lepidosauria; order Squamata; family Anguidae; genus Elgaria; species Elgaria multicarinata. Next base: position 96,735,244 of record NC_086171.1, on the reverse strand, counting down.
GCTTATCCAGGGACACACACGCACGCCCAGACTCAAGGCAGTCCCATCATCCCCTGATTTTTGGTGCGGCTCTAACCTCTAACGCACGCCCCATAACCCTAAGTCACACCCCTTTCGATAGCTCCGTCAATTTGCATGTTAGAAACCTCAAACTTGGCACCATGATAGCTTATCCATGGTCCACATGGACGCCAAGTTTCAAGGCAATCCCATCATCCCCTGATTTTGGGGGAATTTATGAAAATCGGGCACCCCATTCAGACCCCTTGGGATAGCTCCATCAATTTGCATGTTAGAAACCTCAAACTTGGCACCATGATAGCTTATCCATGTGTCCACTTGGACGCCCAGACTCAAGGCAATCCCATCATCCCCTGATTTTTGGCACGGCTTAACTCACCCCAAATTGTCCCATTCTACAACTATGTCAATTTGCACGTTAGAAACCTCAAACGCAGCACCATGATAGCTTATCCACGTGTCCACATGGACACCAAGTTTCAAGGCAATCCCATCATCCCCTGATTTTTGGGGAATTTATGAAAATCGGGCACCCCATTCACACCCCTTTCCATAGCTCTGTCATTTTGCATGTTAGAAACCTCAAACTTGGCACCATGAAAGCTAATCCATGTGTCTAATCCTACTGTATGTAGGGAAATGGGACAAGAAGTGTGTGTATGCTTTGCCCAAACAGGATTTGAAATGCTCAATCAGTGGCTGTTGCACTTCACAAACAGTGCACTGCACACACAGCACGCTCACACAATCACACAGTCGCACACAGAGTCCAAGTAACAGAGAGAAGAAATAGAGAATAATTTTTTTTTGGTATTTTTTGGTATTTTTTGGTATATAGAAGGAAGGAAGATGAAACACAGTCAGGCTTTAAGAGAGGGGAGGGGGGGGACAACCAACCAACCAAACAAACAAACACACACTCCAAAGTTTAAAAATAAAGTTTATATTAAATCAAAGTAAGGGAAAAACACAGAGCAAACTAAGCTAAAAGTCAGAAAGAAGCAAACAAACACACACACACGTGCCAAGCTAAATCCTAATCTATCTCCAAAGTCCAAACACAGCAGCAGCACCTATAACTAACTCCTCTCTCCACGAACGACAACCCACAAAGACGCTGAAAGCTGAAAGCTCTGAGGGTGGCTCTGGCTTATTCCCCCCCTCCAACGCTGGGATTGGAGGATGCTTCATGAGGTGATCAATTCTCATCAGGATTGGGAGTTGAATGTGCCTGTCATCGCTTCAAATAAACCCCGCCGCGCCGCAGCCGGGTTTACCCTACCGTTTGTATTGTAAATGTACCCGATTTTTTTAAAAAGCATAGCACGCGAACCAAAGGACACAGAAAGTTGAGAGTAGTCTCAAAATGACCCCCATCCACGACTGTCTAAGCACAAGAATTTTCAGAACGATAGCTTAAAAATCAACCCAGTTATCCCCGATTCTTTTCCGCAATGCAATCCTATGGGCAAAAACCGCCGTTTGACCCGCGCTGTCCCTGTTTGTTGACCCGACTTTTTAAAAAATATAGCACGCGACCCGCACGACGCAGAGAGGTGAGAGTAGTCTCAAAATGACCCTCATCCACGACTGTCTAAGCACAAGAATTTTCAGAACGATAGCTTCAAAAACAACCCAGTTATCTATGGGCGAAATGTTTCAAGATGGCGATTGGAGCGGTCCACCTGAAAGAGGAGCTCCGAAAAATGGTCGCTTCTCTTCGCCTTGCTTCTAGGGGTCCGCGGTCCGCTTCTACTCTGCCTCTGGGCAAGGCAGAGCAGGCCAATTCGCTCCTGCTTCTGCGCTTCTAATCGGAGCGGAGCACATGCCTAATTATGATGATTTGCCCCTGAAGATTTCTGGAATCTGAGGGATTCCTTAGTGTTCTGGGGGATTTTCCGGTAGTCAGAGCTGGTCATGCTGTTGAGGCCCTTGTCATGCTATGGAATGGTGAGGTGCAACAGGCCTTCGACATGGGCCTCTTCAGTACTGTGGAATTCTACAGGAGCAGCAATGCCAAATAGAAGATCCTGGCTATTGGCAGTGGTGGCAGCAGGAACCACAGCGGGGCCAGGGCCGAAGCCAAAGAAGAAGCAGCGGCTGAAGCAGCAGCATTGAGAGCAAGAACAGCAGCAGAGAAGAAGACGGACACAAGTCAGAAGAGAAGGAAGTGGCACCCACCAGTGGCAGCAGAAGAGGAACCAGCAGGAGCAGCACCAGCATCGGAGCAGGACAGTGGAAAAGTGGCGGAGGAGAAGAAGGAAAATGACCAGCAGTGGACCAACATAGTTCTGAAGAAGGTACTTGGTGGCGGGTGGCGGCGCTCATAGGCCCTTGATACTTGGCTCCCACCAGCACCGCACAGATTTGGCCTTGTTCCTTCCCACTTGAGTTCCTTCACACACACACACACACACACACACACACACACACACACACACACACACACATTTTTCAATGCACTTTCACCACTCCCTGGAGAAGAGGAGGAGGCAGCAGCTTTGCTACCTATTTCTATAGTCACCCCCTCTCTCTTTTACCTTGATTGCAGCCCCCCCATCGACCTGCTCAAAAAGATCTCATTTAATTCCACTCACATATTGCAAAAGCTGGCAGGGAGGGCCACTTGCATTTTTACTCTATGATCCTTGGTAGTTTCTTACCTATACAAAATTTTGTCTTTTTTTTGTTTTTTGTTCTTTTTGTTTTTAAGTTGTCATGGTATACTATAAAACTAGAAACTATAAAATATAGTTTCTTAAACAAAATGCAAAAATGACCAGAGACCATTCCTTGAAAACAAATGCCATTTCCTAGTGTTATTTTCACTGTTCCCTTCCCTCCTAGACAGAAATGAGATGTAGTCAGTAAAGGACAAGATAGCTCGGGTTTTCCATGGCCAATGTTTTCTAACAGATGTGAAGAGGATGCAATTCTATATTTATTTATCTGTGAGTAAGCTTTATTGAAATTGTTGGGACTTGTTTCTGAGGTTTCTTTGGGCAGTTTTCTTTGGACCTCTGAATGGGATTTCTGTTCTCTGCACACTAAGGCTGTTGCTAGATGAGGATTTAGCCCGATGTGAGGCCCGGGCTCCCTGCTGTGCATGCAGATGATGCACAGGGGATCCCAGGGTCAGGCTGGGCTAAATCCTCCCTTGACCCGGGATAACAGGATCCGCTTATGGCCCGGTTTTTCCACAGCCCCGGACTGAGCCCGGGGCTGTGGAAGGTCTAGCTACTTCCATGGCTTTTCTCGGCTGCTCGAGTAGCCGGGAGAAGCCACGCACTGGGCACAGCACTCCATAGGGGCGCTGTGCCCATTGGGGTGGTGGTAAAATCACGGGGGGGGGGAAAGATGGGGGCCGGGGGGGGAAAGAGCCAGGGTGGGGAGATCACGGAAGGGAGGGCACGGAGGGGGCATCGGACATGGCAGGCGGGTGATTGGGCGGGCATGGCGAGTGAGCAGGGGGGCATCAGACATGGCGGACAGGGGGGAAGAAGAACGGAGCCAGGGCAAGGAGATCAAGGACGGGCGAGTGAGCGGGGGCCAGGGCAAGGAGATCGGGGGCGGGCGAGTGAGCGGGGGCCAGGGCAAGGAGATTGGGGACGGGTGAGTAAGCAGGGGACAGGGCAAGGAGATTGGGGACGGGTGAGCAAGCAGGGGACAGGGCAAGGAGATCAGGGGCGGGCAAGTGAGCAGGGGCCAGGGTAAGGAGATCAGGGACGGGTGAGTGAGCAGGGGCCAGGGCAAGGAGATCGGGGTGAGCGGGGGCCAGGGCAAGGAGATCGGGGACGGGTGAGCAAGTGGGGGGCGGACATGGCGAGCGGGGGGAGGATGGGCGAGCGAGCATGCAGGGGGGCATCAGACATTGTGGGGGGGGGAAATCGAGGGCAGGGGGAGCGGGGAACCCTTTATTTTTTTAAAAAAAAAAAGCCTTACCTTTCTGTTGGTGTGCTCCTGCGTACATGGCCCCTTTAATTTAAAAAAAATGGCCGATGGGATGGGGCTTTCCCTTACCCCGTCGCGTGTTACATCTAGCTAGGAGTGACGGCCTGCACTAGCTGCAGCACGGCCTCGCCCCGACTCCCCACCGGATTATCAGGTAGGTCTAGCAAGGCCCTAAGACAGTGTAAATTCAGGAGATACTTGGATAAAAGGAGGGAAAGATTCTTTGTGATAATGGGCAGCTGTTCTGGCCTTCCTTTGCATTGCCACTGACCATGGTCTTGTTTACGTGGCTAATGAACCAGAAGTATAATGACAATTTTTTAGAAAGTGATTGCAACAAGCCTGCAGCCCATTTTGTTCCATGGCTAATGTTTGCAGGGTAATCATGTTTTATGCACTTTCTGAATGCTAGGTTGCTAGCTTATTGTACTAGATTTTTCTGCACTTGTCAACTGCTTCATTTGTTCAGTGGTAGCAGTATGCTGAATCTGTGAGTATGGATATGAAAAAGGTGGTGGGGGGAAAGTGTTAAATGTTAGGAAATGCGAGACTACAGTCATCCAGTGAAGGATTTGCAGTCAGAAAAGATATTTGAGGGAAGGGAAGTACACACAGAGAATAGCAAAAGCTTCAAAGTGCAGCAAAAACTACAAAAGTAGGAGTGAGTAAAGATAATTTCAGATACATCGAATGTCTCACTTGTTCTTTATTTCAGTGATTTTAGCATTAACAAGTTATATAGAAGAGGTTTGGTTTCATTTTACTGTGTGCTGTAAAATCAAACATGTGACCAAGGCTATGTTTGGGTGAACACCACCATCCCCTTTTGGGCTGGACACCACTCTATGGGGGGCAGCCATGTTGTCCTCCTTTTTGCTTTTCAAAATATGGTCAGCCTAGCAAAGTCCGCCTTCTTCACCTTCATAGCTTTGCAATAGGAGCAATTATGTGCTCACATGCATGCTTGGTCTCCCTCATGACAAGTTTTATGTGCTCTAGCCATAAAAAAATTGTGGCTGGACAGAGGACCCAATGCATTCCAGTATCACATCTCACATGTTTTTACATGTTTCATTGTCTGAAGCAGGCCAGAAGATGGCTAGAGCACATTAGACTTGTCATGGGGGTGACCAAGCATTCATGAGAGCACATAATTGCTCCTATTGCATAGCTGTGAAGGTGGTGAAGAAGGCGGACTTTGCTGTTTCTATCATATCCTTGAATAACCATTCAGCTGAGCTCTTCTCAGTGGTTCAGGGGTTCTTTCATCTATCCCAGTGAATCCAGCATTGGAGCCCCACTGTGAAAAGTTCGCACTTCGGAGCTTCTGGCTAATTAATTCCTCCACCCGTCGGCCCCTCCCAGCTGCAGCTAGCTCTAAGCCTTCAGCTGAGTAACATGCTCCTGATGTTGTCCAGGAGGGAATCTACACGTCGTCTACTGAAGGCGCCTGCGTGCGCCTCCAGTCCACCCTCAAAATGATGGTGTAGACGGAGAAAGAAGAGACAGAGGAAGAGGCGGAGGACGCAGCGGCTGGGGAACCAGCTGCATCCTTGCCGCCGCTGCTGCCTCTTCGCCAGCCTCCTGCTGCCAGGGTAAGAGCCACCCGAAACTCTTTGTGTAGATCTGGCTAGCAAAGAGCGAGGGGAGGAAAAGGCATGTGCAAAGGGCCCGGATGTCTGCACGTGTGTCTCTCTCTGTGTGTGTATGTGTGCGTGTGTCTCCAGCCTGCTTCCTCCGCCACCCTCTTCCACGCAGCCACTTGGTGTGGCTGGGGATCTCCCCCGCGCGCTCCTTGGAGAGGCAAACTGTTGCTGGCAGCGGAGGGCGAAGGGGAGGAAGAGGCGGCGGGGGCAGCGCCGCCTCTTCCTCCCCTTCCTTTGAATTCCGTGATCCATTCCGTGTCTTCCTTTGAATTCCGTGATCCATTGTCCTCCTAGCTCTCGCTCAGGGCTGCTCAGGCGACACACACACACACACACTCCCGCCGTGCCGGTTCCCCAGCCGCCGCCTCCTCCGCCTCTTCCTCCGTCTCTTCTTTCTCCGTCTACACCATCGTTTTGAGGGCGGACTGGAGGCAGAAAAAGGAAAAAGAGAGTCCTACTAGGAAGGGCTGGCTTGAAGGCAGCATGAGTGCAGAGCTCTTTCTCTACCTCTTAGCCATATGGCCTGTTCGTTTGTTAAAACCATTGGCTGTACGAAGGACAATCCCAGGACCCTTTGTGAAAGTTGCACAGTGGGCAAAGAGTGTATGGATCATTATAACCATCACACCCAATGTCTGAGGTGCAGAACTTGTGACACACAGAGCATGGTATGGAAGTTAAGAGTCCCTGTATCACCACCCAGAATGTAAAATGCAGGTGTATGGCCAGCTTTTTTTGCAATTCTACTAAGCCATGTGATCACTGTAATCCATGCGATAAGTAAGTTTCCTGTACATTTACTAAGGCTAAGGATGAAATGCGAGTTTGAGTGAAAAATTGGGGCTGGACAGAGGACCCAATGCATTCCAGTATCACATCTCACATGTTTTTAAATTGATATTGTTTTTATGCTTTTGATGGTTTAAAATTTTTGTATATCTGTTTTTAATGTTCATTGTTTTTAACTTTTGTAAACCGCCCAGAGAGCATAGGCTATGGGGCGGTATATAAATGTAATAAAATAAATAAATAATAGATAAATTAAAGTTTGCCAAACACTTTGAGAATAAAATTGCTAATCTTCGTGCCAACTTGAATGCCACAATGAAGTGCCAAGTGAATTGTCTTGACCGCTGTATTGTGGGTTCAGTTTTAGTTTCTGAATCAGTTTTAGTTTCTGAATCCTGAGTAGTTGGACAAGACACTTCATGTTTGTAAACTGCCCAGAGAGCTTCGGCTATTGGGTGGTATAAAAATGCAATAAACAAACAAAGAAACAAACCCACCACATGTTCTCTTGAATTTCGCCCACCATGGCTTCTTTGAGCTAGCTGAGGAGGACTGACTGGCTGGATCAGGAAAGTTGTGAACACATCATTGCATGATTGTGTGGTCCATGCTGCCTTGAAGGTGGTGGTGAAGCAACCATCCTAAAACAACTTTTCCTTGATCCAGAAATAGTACCAAGTTTTTAATACTTCTCGAAAATGCCCCTATTCACCCAGGCTTTCACTGACCTGTGAGGGACTCTGTTTACCACCATGTTTTATTGAGCTTTTCTACAGGACTGTTAACCTGCTGTATGTATTTTCGGTTTCAGTGCAAAACTGAGATCTGAGCACTACCTAAGGAGTGTTTCCTTTCCGGCTTTTCCGCTATATGTCTTCTAGGTGGCACTGTGGTATAATGAAATAGCACAAATACACAAGAAGAAATCACACTCTCTTTCATTTTCACTATTTATTTATTTATTTATTTATTTATTTATTTATTACATTTTTATACTGCCCAATAGCCGAAGCTCTGCATTTAAATACTGCATTTCCCCTGCTTAAAAAAAAACACCTCACCCAAAGTGTTCTTTAGACACAGACGTGAAACTAGGTCACAACTTTGTCTAAAGAACCCATAAACAACAGTGAGAATGATGAATGTCTGATAAATGCTTAGTGTAGAAAGCCCATTGTTATGGTATTGCAGTGTTTTAAAATGTTTTAATTGTTTTTTATCATCATTGCTGTTGTTATCTTTATATTGTTATGTTGTATTTTAATGTGAACTGGTTAGGAAATTTAATATCTTAAGTAATATAAAAATATAAATAAATAAAGTCTGTAGACTATTTAAAAAAAAAGTGTGAAGAAACTTCTCAGCTCTCCATGTGTGAAGTTTTCACTACTTTGCTCATTACAAACCGGAGAGTTCTAGGGCCCATTTAACCCTTTAAGTATAATATGAGAAAGCTTAATTATCTCCCCCCCCCCCACTTTTTAGTATTACTTATTCATCCATGGTGAAGAAGCCTTTAATTTTTGCTCCTCAAAATGTATAATTAGTGAACATACGAGCGGCACTGGATCAGGTCGAAAGTCTATCTAGTCTGTCATTGTGTCTGCACTGATGCCCCAAAGGGAAGCCCACAAGCAGGGGGGACCCTACTCCAGCTCTACTCTACCTTCAAGTCCATTAAGTCAGATGACGCATGCCTGTAGCTGACACCGAGCTTCTTGCCCTAAATCCAGTATTATTTCAAACTCATTTTGTGATGGATTCCCCCCATCACTGTGGATTCAGTGCATTTTGGGAGACTATGGGCTTTGCTAGACCTACCATAAAATCCGGTGGTGAGGAGGAGACAGGCCGCGCTAGAAGTAGTGCAGCCTGTCAGCCCCGTCTACACGTGAGACACAACGGGATCTGGGAAAGCCCCGTTACATCTGCCATTTTTATTTTTACTTAAAGGGGCCGCGTGCGAGGGAGTGCACCACTGGAAAAAGTAGGGGTTTGGTTTTTATTTTTTTAAAAAATCGGGTCCCCAGCTCCCCCCTTTCCCCGATTTACTCCCCCCACGATCTCCCCTGGCCTCTGATCCCCCCACCCCAAGGTCCCCAGCCACCATTATCCACCGCCGCCAATGTCCCCAGCCACCATTTCCCACCGTCGCTGATGTCTCCAGCCTCCATTGCCCGGCGCTGCCATGTCCCCAGCCTGTCCCCAGGCCATCAGAGGACTCAGCGGCAGGCATCGGAAGCCGGAGATTCAGTGGTGGTAGGCATTGGAGGCTGGGGACTCGGCGGTGGCAGGTAATGGGGGCTGGGGACATCCTGGTAAAGGAGCTATCTTAATCCTGCAAAGAAACTGGAAGCAAAAGTCTCGGTACGGTAAAGGGCCTGGGATAAAAATCTATGTAGAAATACCCCATGTCATTTCTGTCATTCTGGAGTTGGAGCAGGTGAACAAGTACGTTCTTTTAGTGCTCCCAGGAATCAGATGGATGGCTCCTAGCAGCTAGCACTACCAATTAAGATACATTGTGCAGCTATCCCAACTTTCCAACTTTTCCTCATTAACAGTGTTTCTGCTGTAAGAACAAAGCTGGAAGAAGCAGTAGGAAAACATGTGAGGATTGCAAGCGAAGTACGTTGTTGCCTGGACCCCCTACAAAATTCTGTGAATGAGAAGGCAATTGCACCTCAATTCAAAGTGTCAACACGATGGCGGCATTGGCGTGCAGACAGGGGGTTCAGCTGAACCCCCTAATACGCTGCCGCCGCCATGTTTGCCCCGTCCCTGCCAAAATACCGGGGTTGTGGTTACTGGGCCTGCAGCAACCACAACTCCAACTTACCGGGCCTAAATTTCTCCTGTGAGTGGTGGTGGCGGCCATCTTGAATCTCGCCCGAAGTCACGCGAGATCTCAGCAGCTGGCTGGGAACTCTGAGACCCAGCCAACAGCCGAGATCTCACGTGAGTTCGGGCGAGATTCAAGATGGCCACCGCGTGGGGTGGGCGATGAGAGCAAGGTGAGTGATTGGGGTCTGCGTGCAACAATGCAGCCTCCAGCAGCCCACCACCCAGCTCAGAAGAAGCAGAAGCAGCAGCAAGAAGAAGCAAGAAGAAGCAAGCAGGAGGAGGAGAAGATAGAGGAGGAGGCAAGACTGAGGTTTGTGTGTGAGAGAGAATGTGGGGGTGCATGGGGTCTTGGAGTGAATGCACGTGTGCATGCATGCGTGTTTTTGGAGTGAGTGATGCTGAGTGTGTGTATGTGTGTGCATGCACATGTGTGCTGACAGTGTAAGTGTATTGATGTCTGAATGGGATGCCTGGTTGTTTGACTGAATGAATGTATGTTTGTAGTGGGGGTGGCTGTAGTTTTCTGTGACTTGGGGGGATGATTTGGAGACAGAAAAAGTCCTACAGCTCCCAGCATGTCCCAGCCAGCATGTTTACTTCTGAGTAGACATGCATGGGGTTGCACAGGGCTCTTTTTAGGGTTAAGGTTCGAACTAGGTCCAGGAGCTTGTGCTTTTGCGAAGTTAGGTTGAGTTAGGGTGCAGTCCTATAGACAGAAAAAGTCCTACAGCTCCCAGCATGTCCCAGCCAGCATTGATGGCTTGGGCATTCTGGAAGTTGTAGGACTTTTTTTCTGTCTGAACAGGTAGAGAATTGAGCCCAAGGATGGTAACAATATATCATAGAATCATAGAATGGCAGAGTTGGAAGGGGCCTACAAGGCCATCGAGTCCAACCCCCTGCTCAATGCAGGAATCCACCCTAAAGCATCCCCCACAGATACTTGTCCAGCTGCCTCTTGAAGGCCTCTAGTGTGTTAAGGTTCCTATGGACAAATAAAAGAGGTCGTATTAAAAAATGGAAGAGTGGCATGAAGATTGCAACCCTAGTTGCTTTTTATATATGTATATGGCCTGTATAGGTTGGTCTCAAGGTGGCTTACGTCTGCACAAAAGCAAAACATAGAATATCAGAGTGTAATTGGCACTAAAGTTACCCCCCAAAAAGCACCAAAATACAGAGTCCAGTCAGGGGATAGTCTCATTGAAATTGGTTGGGCTTTCTTCTGAGGAAGCAGGTGTAGGATCACTCTATAAGTCTTTGCAGTGCAATCCTGGAGTTGTCTAGTAATCATTGATTTCAGTGAGACTTAATCCCAGGTAAATGCGTATAGGGTGTTCCATGTTGCCGTCATGACTAGTAGCTGTTCACAGATTCCTTCTCTTCCATAACTATATTGAATTCCTTTTTAAAGCCATCTAAGCTACTGTACTTATCACTCTCTCCCAATATCTAACTATTTTTGCCTTTTTCATACTTTCTCTTCGTCGTCATCTTTCACTTAACCCCCCCACCTAAATAATTAACCAGTTGTGGGGGGGATGACCCATCAATTGAAGATGAGTGGAGGCAAAGGACTATTCTGCTTTGGACAGCAAAATGTCTTGGGCCAGCCCTGGCAAGAGCTGGCTATAATTTAGATACTGAACAACATGCATTGGGTTTCCTAGGTGTACAGGGCCCAGGTGTCTCAGGCAGGATCTACACTACTGTTTTCATAGAATCATAGAATAATAGAGTTGGAAGAGGTCTATAAGGCCATCAAGTCGAACCCCCTGCTCAATGTAGGAATCCACCTTAAAGCATCTCTGACAGGTGGTTGTCCAGCTGCTTCTTGAATGTCTCTAGTGTGGGAGAGCCCACAACCTTCCTAGGTAACTGGTTCTACTGTCATACTGCTCTAACAGTCAGGAGGTTTTTCCTGATGTCCAGCTGGAATCTGACTTCCTGTAACTTGAGCCCATTATTCCGTGTCCTGCACTCTGGGATGATCGAGAATAGATCCTGGCCCTCCTGTGTGTGTCAATCTTTCAAGTATTTGAGGAGTGTTATCATGTCTCCCCTCAGGCATCTCCTCAAGGCTAAACATTACCTCTGTTTCCTTTCCCCTCCGGGACACTCATACCTCTCCTGTCTGCACCCTCTCTCCCTCTTCTACCCCACACATAGGGGCATTTCTCTCTCTTCTTTCCCCAGGGCTCCCCCTACGCCAATCCTCTTCTTCTGCCCTTATTTTATTTAGAGTATTTTTATTTATTTTTATCCCGCACCTCAGCCTAAAAGGCTCCCGGAGCGGCTTACAATTGATCAATAAAGAAGACTGATGTGCCCTTGTGACGGTTTCCCATCCTCTCTTTTCTCCTTCATCTCCTGTCTTCCGCCAATAGCCCCTTCACGGCCTTCCAGAGATGCCCCTAGTTCCAGATCTCCTACACTCCCCCAAGTTTTCCAAATCTTGCCAGCCAGCCCTCTCTTACGCTAGGCTCGCAGCCACCCCTCGTCCTCACTATATTCATCCCAGAAGTCTCTCTCCTGGACCTCATTCCAAATTCTTTGCTCAGCAGCACACAGGGCAATCTTTTAAAATCATTATTAGGGCATTTGATGTATGGTGTATTTTCTGTATGGTGCTGGAACTTAAGATGACACTCATTGTTGTTAATGTGATAGAATCTGTTTTAAATGTGAATCTGTTTTAGTAAGTTTGGATTAGGTCATTATCTGATTAAATTTAAAGATGGTGAAAATTGACTGTATCTTTATATATGCCTGGTTATCACTACAGCAAAAAAATAGTATTCAGAGTCTCCATTTTATAATGTGTATTTTTAAAGTACAGATTACTTGTTAATTAAAAAAAATACAGTTTACTTCAGTTTTCGTTTATTTTGTTTGTTTGATGAATGAAAAAAAAGTCCTTTATTACTATATATTTAATCAATGTTTACCTTAAAAAAAAAATCCCTGGCTGAACCCCCTAATGAAATGTGCTGCACACGCCTATGGATGGAGGTCCTATCGGAGGATGGGTTTTGGGTCTGAGAACTAAGTAGATGGCTGATGAGGGCGGGGGAATAGCTGGCATGTGCCCTGGTGCAGGGGACCATACAGTGTGAGCACCTCATCTGTTACAATCATAGAATCATAGAATAGCAGAGTTGGAAGGGGCCTACAAGGCCATCGAGTCCAACCCCCTGCTCAATGCAGGAATCCACCCTAAAGCATCCCTGACAGATGCTTGTCCAGCTGCCTCTTGAAGGCCTCTAGTGTGGGAGAGGCCACAACCTCACCAGGCAACTGATTCCATTGTCGTACTGCTCTAACAGTCAGGAAGTTTTTCCTGATGTCCAGCTGGAATCTGGCTTCCTGTAACTTGAGCCCGTTATTCCGTGTCCTGCACTCTGGGAGGATCGAGAAGAGATCCTGGCCCTCCTCTGTGTGACAACCTTTTAAGTATTTGAAGAGTGCTATCATGTCTCCCCTCAATTTTCTCTTCTCCAGGCTAAACATGCCCAGTTCTTTCAGTCTCTCTTCATAGGGCTTTGTTCCCAGACCCCTGATCATCCTGGTTGCCCTCCTCTGAACACGCTCCAGCTTGTCTGCATCCTTCTTGAATTGTGGAGTCCAGAACTGGACGCAGGTGACCATAGGAAGCTGCCTTATACTGCATCTACACTGTCTAGTAGCAGTGGCTCACCAGCATGTCAGACAAGAGCCTTTCCTGGTGTACCTAGAGATGTCAGGGGTAGAACCCAATACTCCTTGGATGCAGCCATTTCCTTGGTGAGGCTCAAATGTGCCTCACTGCCATCTTACCCTGGCCATGTATCCAGTGATGGATAGATGGCCATTTGCTCCTTTCATAGCATTTGCTCCTGTAAGAGTAGTTCCCCTTCTTGCTTGTCCTAGTTGTGTGAAGGGATTTGAGTGAACTTCCTTAATAAGGACTGCACATACACTACCAATAATTTATCAACTGAGAGGGGTCATAGCTAACTAGACTCCCTACGCTGTGCCTCTGAAGCCTCACCTGTTTTTCCCAGGAAACAGGAAACGTCATACTGGGAGGGTGGCCACTTACGCAACACCAAAAAAGAGGACACAGATTTGCATAACATTTGCATATGTAAAGGTGCACAGTGAGAAATCATTAACATTACAATAGAAATACAGTACTTCTCACCATATTGAGCAGGAACACAGGTGACCCATATGCTTGGTCACTCTGCTGTCCAAGCTCCAACTGTGGATGAAAACCTTTGAGGACCCCTGCTGCTCTCGCGTCTTCGGGTTCTTTCTCTTGGATTGGGCAGCCTTTTAAATACAAGATAGTCCTTTGTAAAATAGGCCATCCGATGTGGAGATCACTGGAGTTCCAGTGTGGAACCACCAGATGGTAGCAGTGCTATAGTTTGGTAAATTTAGGTTCTGGACTTAGGCTAGAGATGACATACAACTGTCACGTTTTCTTCTACCCTGAGGGACCACACATCTCTTTATAGAAATCTTGAAAGAAGTTACTGCTAAGTGTACCTTTTCAAGAGTTCTACTAATGCATGGTATTTGCATTAATTATCTTTTGTTAGTTTATATTGCTTATATGCAGCAGTTAGGTTCTCATAAGTGTCCTGCTGGATGAGACCAAATGCCTATCTAGTCCAGCATCCTGTTCCTACAGTGGCCAGCCAGATGCCTATGGAAAGCCCACATGAGGCCAATTACTGGTACGGACCCACATTCTTCTTTGTAATCTTCAATGTACATGAAACCACTGAAAACCACAAATTCATGTGTGTCTGGCTTGCATGTTCAGATTTTCGAGAGCCTGACCTCCCCGGGCACAGTTGGCCTCATCATTACATGGGGTCAAGCTGCTACATCAGGCAGCGGAGCAGAAAAGAGTAGCAAACTGCACTGCTCTCCCCATCCCGCCGCTGCCATGAGGGCCTGTCACTTCTTTCTATTGTGGGCAGCCGCAGCTGGAACTGCTGCTACTGCCCATCCGCTTGGCCAGCGGCACCCTCCTGTAGTGAGTGCCACACTACAAAACCGTACATCGAGCATGTCGAGAGTGCGTTAAAACGCTGGTGTGATTGAGCATGTCGAGAGTGCGTTAAAACACTGGTGTGATGGAGCATGTCAAGAGTGTGTTAAAACGCTGGTGTGATGGAGCATGTCGAGAGTGCGTTAAAACGCTGGTGTGATGGAGCTCTACTACTCAGCACTTATTTCTGAGTAAATATGCAGAAGATCAGGCTGCAAATCTCCCTGCAAAGGTAACTTGTGCTGGATTCCTATTCACACTTTTCCTGTGGGTAAGCCTCATTAAGCATAATGGGGCTTACTTCTGAGTAGGCATACTTAGCATTCTATGACTACCTTTTCCATTCAAGCTGGTCATTTAAAAAGCTTTGTAAATTTAACAATCTGGTGCCTGAGTTAACGTTTCCCTTTCCCATTTCCTTCTGTTGCGTCTTTTAGATGTTCAGCCTCTATAGGTAGGGACTGGTTAAAACTGGGTTTTAAAAAATGGGTTTTTTAAAATTGATTTTATGTAAGCTGCTCTGGGAAACTTTTGGGCTGAAGAGGGTGGGGGGTGTAAAAATGCTTAAAATAAATACATTTCTTGGAAACCTTACAGATGATCTGCCTCAGGACAGCTAATGAAAATGCCAAATTCAGAGGCTGTTTACCTGTTTACATGCATTGCTGGAGACAGACAACAAGAAAGGAGCTGTTGCCGCCTCTGCTGCTTATTTATTACATTTATTGGTCAAGAGGACAGGGCTCTTGCAGCTTTAACTGTGGTGTTGAAGAGGGAATTTCACCAGGTACTGCATGCATACAAATAACACCTGATGAAATTCCCTTTTCTATACAACTGTTAAAGATACAGGAGCCCTGTCCTCCTTTTCTTATGGTCACCCTACACATGCCTCCTGCCTAGGTTGTACTGCCTTGCCCCTTCCTTCCTTCCTTCCTTCCTTCTCTAGTCAGTCAAAATGGGTGGTTATTAGCAGTGTATATGTGAGAGTAGTAGAAGAGAATTCAAACCCTTCTGTTCAGGGGTCTCAGGAGCCTCTCAGTTTTGAGGTTCTTGCTCGCTGTGCTACATTGATTGCTGCTTTGGAAAACACTGCAGGGTGCTTCCAGACTTTTAATGTCTGATATTTATGCCTAGTGTGCTTCCAGAGGAAGGTTTATCCCAACATTGCCCTGCCTCATTCACAGAATTTTATGAGAGTCCAGGCATCAGTGTTTTCCACTTGTAATCATCCTGTGGTTTTCTTAGTCAGAAAGATTTTTTTTATTAAAAAAAGATCCCTTATTTTAAATTATTTTGTCCTTGAAAGAAGAGTATGGCATTTGCAATTTGGCGTTTCAGCTATAGATTAGTGGGAACAATTTTGTTTTGAAGCCTATATAGAAAGATGGCTTTGACCCTGTTCAGACAACATGGTGGTTAAGCATTCTGAGCTAAACAATATGGCTTAGTGTGTCGTGTGAACCATGACGTAGTGTGTCGTGTGAACCATTCCTAACCATGGTGGGTACATAAACATGGTTTAAACACACTCACTAACCATTTGCTGAAAAAGGCCTAACCATGGCTTAGTGTGTTGTGTGAACAGGCCCTATGTCTTCATCATGTTGTAATGTTTAATATAGTACAGTCATAACAGTGCATATATCTTTCTGTGGCAGATGGATTTTCTTCAGTCTTGGACATGATATTGGTCAACTTCAGTAAAATGAAGCTGCAATAGAATTGGGGATTGATTTACAGCACCAAACTATGGATCTTTACTTGGCAATAAATCCCTTTATGTTCAGTGGTGCTCCTTCTCTATTAAATATGTTTAGGATTGTAGCTTTGGACCCCTGAATATCCCAAACATCTGCTTTCTGAAGGGTTTACTCTATACGTGTGTGTGTGTGTGTGTGTATTTTCCATTTTTCAGACTGGTGGGGTGGTGGTAGTATTTTGTTTTGTGAAAGAGCCAATTCTTAGGTGAAATGAGGAGCAGTAGGAGCTCATACGTGTTGGTGGAGCTTGCATGAGATGGGAAAGCCAATCAGGCTATGGAACATCCACTCCAAAGCCTTGTGGGGGGCAGGGGGCGGGGGCAGAATTCTGTTCTATGCGTCTGATTCCCTGTACAAACAGTAGGGCAGAAGTAGGGAAGTGAAACAGCCCTGAGGTAGTTCACAGATGTCTTGAGGAAAGGCTGCCTGTAAACAAGGCAGGGGGATACCACCCTCCATTTGAATCAGAGAAGTCTGACAGGAAGCCTGCCTGTAAACAAGGCAGGGGGATACCACCCTCCATTTGAATCAGACAGGTCTTATCTGATGTTTCTTCCATTTGTGTCTGTGTTTCTTGAAGGGGCTGTGCAGCATTTCACTCCTGACAAAGGAAGTATCTAGCTTTGATGTGGTTTGTGGACTCTGTACTGTTAATGACATTTTCAAATGTTAACTCTGTTTACAGAAAAACCCAGAAAACCCAGGCGACACTGCTGCTTTTCACCATACATATAAATGCTTTTACCAATATGGTTATTATGCATAGGTTCATAATGCCAATATTTATGATCCATTCATATTTAGAACACTCTGTATACTTTTTGTCCATAAAATTTATTTATTTATATATTTATTTATTGCACTTATATACCGCTCCCATAGCCAGGGCTCTCTGGGCGGTTTACAGAAATTCTAAAAAGAGTGATAGGGAGGGTCTAACTCAATAAAAGACAGTTTTTGATATTCAAAGTGCCTCATATGCCTCAGCTCTGCTGATTTTGTTACTTTATGTGGCAATGATCGCTACGTTGGATAGCTTTAATAGAGGGTTGCACACATTAACCCTACTATCAGCTTTGGCTGTTGCGCCAGCTGCGCCCTTTTCTAGAGTTGGAAGACGGTAACCTCAAGGCTTGACTTCTGCAATGCGCTGTACATAGGTCTACCATTGTACCTAGTTCGGAAACTTCAATTAGTTCAAAATATGGCAGCCAGGTTGGTCACTGGTACATCTAGGGGTGAGCATACCACAACATTAAAATCACTCCACTGGCTGCCAATTAGTTTCCAGGTGAAGTACAAAGTGTTGGTCATTACCTTTAAAGCCCTACATGGTTTGGGTCCAGGTTACCTGCAGGATCACCTTCTCCAATACAGTCTGCCCCACACACTCAGGTCCTCTGGGGAGAACTTACTTCAGTCAGCCAAAACTAGGCTGACAACTGTTACCCAACTGTCGCCCCCAGACTGCGGAATGGCCTGCCAGAGGAGATACGTAAACTTAACTCTCTCTCTCCAAATTTAAGACAGCTTTAAACACTAGCCTTTTCCAGCAGGCCTACCCAGAAGAATGTGAAACCAAGAATTTTTAAGATGTATTCATTTGTTGTACTAATGTTGTTCCCCTCCTCGGTCCAACGGGAGAGGTGGGTAAGAATTATTATTATTATTATTATTATTATTATTATTATTATTATTATTTATTTATTTATTTATTTAGAGTATTTTTATCCCGCACCTCAGACAAAAGGCTCTCGGAGCGGCTTACAATGTTTCAATAAAGAAGACAGTCCCTACCCGCAGGCTTACATTCTAAAAAAAAGACATGACACACAAGGAAAAGTGGATGGGGAGGGAAGAGGGAGAAAATAAACAGAAATTAAGGAGACTGTTTAGGCTGGTGGGAAGGCCCTGCTCCGTCCTCTCATCTCCCAATGGAGGGGCAAACCAACAGCTCCTTCTTCCCCACAAGGTGAAGATGTTAGCCCTGTAGGGGAGGGGTCCAACTGAAGCAAGCTCTGATGGTGCCTGCCTGCTCCAGTCTCCCTCGCATCTTCTTCCCCACAGGGTGAAGATGGCAATTAGCTCTGATGGTCCCTGCCTGCTCCAGTCTCCTTTGCATCTTCTTCCCCACAGGGTGAAGATGGCAGTTAGCCCTGTGTGTGGGGGGGGTCCAACTGAAGCAGGCTCTGATGGTGGTTATTATTATTATTATTATTATTAACGGAGGAGGGGGAGTGTCAATGTGCTCCATCACACCAGCGGTTTAATGCACTCTTACCACATCTGGTATTGCAGTGCGGGACTCACATGAAGTTGTCCCTGTCCTGCACCCATTTTATCTCTTTTCCTCCATTTTGCATATTATTCTGGTGCAGGGAAAGTCTGGATTATTTCCCCAAGTGGATAAATGCGCCCTTAAGCCTCTGTGTATTGCTGTCCTCTCGCTTTTTCCTTTGTTGGGGGCGTGTGCATTGAATGGAGTCTTGGAGGGTAGCACTCTAAGCCCTATACTACATTGTACTGGCTCTGAGCTTCTCAGAAGCACTGGCAAGAAACAGGATGTTGGGCTGGATAGAGCCTTGGACTGTTCTTGCATGCTTATCTTAGCCCTATTTTCAGGACATAACCTGGGCGAGTGAATTCACATAAAAGGGGGACCTACATGTCTTCAGCTGACTGTCTGTATGAAGTCAACACATGTATAGCTCTCTCCCTGCAATTGGGAATCCTACTTCTTCATGATTCTGAAACAGCTGCATACGTACAACTGTACTTGCACATTAAAAAGCCTCTTTCAGATTTTTTGGAGGAGCTCCAGATGTTCAGAGAACATGCGGAGGGGTTAGGATCATAGTGGCAGGTTCTGCTGCCCACTAAGTGCAGGGCTGACCCTACCATTAGGCAGAACAAGGCATCTGCCTCAGGTAGCCAATGTGAGAGACGTGGCATGTTCCCTTGGCTGTTTCATCTTCCTTGGCAGCAGTTATGCTAGTTGCTGGCCTGAACTGGCTGGCTGTCTCGCTGTGATGCCTTCTTCCAGCACTTCAGAGACAGGCTGTAGGGCTAAGCCCAAGACCATGCTTTACAGCAGGAATTTCGCATGCACGTATGTTGCTCTGCTCACGTGACATGCCCTGGCACTGCTATAGCATTGAAGCATAAGTTTGAGTGGGCAGCGAGCAGATGCCACGTGCAGCGGGGGGGGGGGGGAGTGGCACTGAGGTGTATGTGCCTCATTGCCTGCCCTGTGCCTGCAGCCCTCAGCTGTGGTGAGGGAAACTATCCCATTGTCAGTGTTGAAGTGAGTTTCAGCTGCCAGTCTGGTCAGCTTCTGTACGTGCAACGTGGGGTCGCCATCTTGGCCTTCGCTTCAGGCTAGCCATGGTATATTCCGTTGCACATCTGCAACACGCTTGTGTGTATACTTCTATGTGTGCTTGCATCTCCTTACAAACAGGAACCCTCCCATGGGGAGAAAGGCCTACCATCAGAGAAGTAATAGATGCATTGGCACTAGGCATATTGTGATAGACTGAGAATGCATAATGGGAGGGCCCTGCAAATTAAGATGGGCAATTGAGTTTTTCTTGTCATGAAAATGGCTCTACCCAGCCTAGCTACCACTTCTTACTTCTTGAAGGTTCTGAGCTTTACATTTCTTCAACTAAAATCACATGTACAGAGACACAGGCTAAACAGGGCTGTTGATGTTATGTGCTTATGTCGTGGTGGAGTTGGGCTAAGCAAGGCAGAGGAGTTAGCAAGGATAGAAATAGATATGATTGCTCCCTTTGTTGTAAATTAGCATGGCTTAGTAGTCAGATTTGCACCATTGTTCAGGAAATATGTGAAAAGCTTCCAATGGGAAACTTGATTTAAATCAGCGATTTAAATTGACCTTTATTCTTGCTGATTTAAAATTAATCCACCCTGGGTGGTTTGCTATCATTTCTTTCCACATATTAGAGCACCTATATCAGCAGAGTGTGGGGAGGGGGCACTTCCCTCTTAGTAAATCTAATTGAATTGTGTTGTATTCAAATGTCGCAAAGAAAGCAGCTGAAGCAGAGATTTCAATAGCTCATTATTTAAGTTGTCAATAGAGGATGACAAAGGCCCAGCTGCTCCCAAGGGCTGAATGTGCCAGCAGTTCCCTGCAAGACTTACTAGGGTTTCTCTAAATGAGTGATTTATTGCACATTTGTGATTGGCTACTCATGGAATTTTGTGGGTCCATGGCACAATGTCATCAACAGACAGGACATCTCCTGCACTTTCCGAGGGGCCTTTCCGAGAAGGGAAGTTTTTAATTCCAAATCATGTGGTCTCATGTGAAGGAGCATGGGAATACTACGGGGATGAAAGCCACGGTAAGCTCTGGGATTTTTCCTGGGTTTTCCCCTGTGAGTAGAGAAGCTCCTAGAGGAGTCTGCCTAGCTGATGATATGTCCATGGCTCCATGCGAAGAATTGGGCTGTATTGCTCATTCATTTGCATTTTCAATAGCAATGTCAGTGGCTTTGGCAGGTAGCTGTATACAGCTACGTTTTGGCGAAAAGGAAACACAAGTTGATATTACATTGAGTGCTTTTCATTGGTGGACATCATATGGGTTGTTGATGCAATTGAATAAGGAATTTTGTGTTGCCTTAGAAGATATCAAATAACAGAGGTAATGTGCTGCTTTAAGAAAGACTGTCCCAGGACACCATCAAACCAATATGTAAAGCTGCAAGATGCACTGGCGTCCTGAGCTTGAGTGCTCATGTTCTCAGTGTGTTCAAAACAATGCTATATCTACAGAATTCTTGGGCTCCCCTGTTTGGCCTTTTTGTTGTGTTGATGCATAAAACAGAAGCCCTTGCCTGCCAGAATTTCAGTGAGTAATAACCAAAATACTGCTTGGGTTTCTAAAGCAATTAGTGAGGGCCCTGACTGGAACCACAGCAGACCCCGATCTGATATAAGAGGCATTAGGAGAATGGAATTCCCCTCCACACACACACTTCTTATGGGCCAAACAGAAGAGAGACCCATATATGAAATTAAGTGGGAGAGTAGTCTAGATTATGATCATCATTATCATCCTCATCAAAGTAATGTATTTTTAATGTATAGGTCATAACAGTAGACATACAAGCTGGCTTCCAAACAAATTGCATCATTCATTCTGTTCACCCAAAGAAGTTTTGAGCTCATGCCTCTTGAACATCAGCCTCCCATGTGTGGAATTTGGCAAGCTCCTTTTCAAATGGAGGGAACTTCCCAGTGCTGTTTGAGAAGGCATACGGGTTGTTGTTCAAAGCCAAGAACAAGTTAGGCATTCCACTAAGGCCATGAGTATGCTATTTTGGATCCTGATCACATACAAAGAGAAAACAATAATAAACAACATGCATCTTTAAGCCATCAACCACATGCACATCTATATAGATTTCTCTCAGTCATTCTGCTTAAAAAGTGAAAAGTGCTACATTTTTATTATTTGACCTCTTCCTGTTTTGCAATTAAAAATATGTGTGTTTGTGTTTGAATAATCTGATCAGAGATGGAAATGAAAAGGAAACTAAGGGAAATATTTTGCTCTTACTTCCTTGTTGGAACACTGAAATAATGAAGGATGCCCCAAACCACAAATGAAATATTTTTGATCATAAATGTTTCTATAGCAATTATTCCAATCAGCTGAGGGCATTGGCTGGACTTCAGGTAAATAAAGACCCTCCTTATCAGGAAGGCTCTAGAAGTGAGGTCACCAGCGTGGCTCCCATGGGTGCCAATGTGCCTAGGGATTCCTCTCTTTGCACCCACCAGGTTCCCTACCTCTGCTGGTTTTTAGTTTATTTTATTTTTTCAGATTTTAAAAAAGCAATGCTTTTTTAAAAAACAACACTGGGAGACCGGCTTGCTGCAAACAAAGTGCTACCCTCCAGCACTGTCATTGTGCTTTGGAACTCAGACCCCACTTCTGCCTTGTACTCAGATTCTTCGGCAAGTTACTTTTCTTTTAGTCTCATCAGCTTGGCTTCAGGGAAATGAGTGTTCTGTAACCAGCCATGTCCACCATTTTTTGAATGGTCAGGGCACCATTGGTAGCAGCTATTTTGTGAGAGCACCCAAGCACTCTCAAAATTCCACTGACCCAAAGAAGTTAGGGACCCTCTGCCCTAAAATAATACAAAAAGTTTTCATAATGAAGGTCAAATTTAACCATATTATACCAACGTGCAGACTTTTACTGATCTTAATGAAATAAAACAGCCCTCACAATCTAATTTCCATTGCGTCCTCGAGTAGCTGTCTAGCAGAGCTCTTCCAGGTGGTCCGGGGGCTGCTAACATCCTCCCCAGCAAATGGGGCCCTGGCTCCGTCAAGGACCCGCTGTGACCTTTTTGCATCGCACTTTGAGGACAAGATCGCTTCTCTCCGCAGCGAGCTTGATGTTGTTTTTAGTGCAGCTCCAGTTGAGGTGTCCGATGCCACCATCTGCCCAATTTTGTGGGATCAGTTCCAGTTATTGTGGCCTGATGATGTGGACAAGGTGCTTGCAGCAGTGCGACCGACCACTTGCCCTCTCGATCCCTGTCCCTCCTGGCTTATAAAAGCAAGCCGAGGGGGTCTGACTGGGTGAGTCCAGGGGGTGATAAATGCTTCTCTCTGGGAAGGGGTGGTCCCTGCTGTCCTTAAGGAGGCAGTAGTGCGACCACTCCTGAAGAAGCCCATCCTGGACCAGGTGGTATTAGGCAACTACCGCCCAGTTGCTAACACTCCTTTTTTAGGGAAGGTACTTGAGAGGGTTGTGGCAGAGTAACTGCAGGCACTCTTGGAGGATACTGATTATCTAGATCCAGTCCAGTCTGGGTTCCGATCTGGTTACGGGACTGAATCAGCCTTGGTCGCCCTGATGGATGACCTTTATCAAGAGAGGGACAGGGGGAATGCAACCCTGTTAATCCTGCTCGATCTACCAGCAGCTTTTGATAGCATCGGCCACGGTATCCTCCTGGATCGACTCTGTGGGATGGGCATCGGAGGCACTGTTTTACAGTGGTTCGGGTCCTACCTACGGGGTCGTTTTCAGAAAGTAGCATTGGGTGACCAGTTCTCGGCCTCTTGGCAATTGAGCTATGGAGTGCCGCAGGGCACCATCTTGTCCCCAATGTTATTTAACATCTATATGAAGCCGTTGGGAGCGGTCATTAGGGGATTTGGAGCTAAATGCCATCAATACGCTGATGACACGCAGCTCTATCTCCCTGTGACAACTGAATCAGGTGAGGCTGTGCAGGTCCTGGACCAGTGCCTAGACTCAGTAATGGGCTGGATGAGGGCCAATAAACTAAGACTGAATCCTGGCAAGACGGAAGCCCTGTGGGTGAGTGGTTCCCGAATCCAGGAGACAGGCTCATTGCCTGTTCTGGAAGGGGTTGTACTGCCTCTGAAAGAACAGGTTCGTAGTTTGGGGGTACTCTTAGACACATTTCTGTCATTGGCGGCTCAAGTAGCTGCCATGGCTTGGAGTGCCTTTTACCATCTTCGGTTGGTTCGCCAACTACGGCCTCTCCTGGACAGGCATTGTCTGTCCAGGAGACAGACAATGGTACAGGCATTTTACAGTGGTACAGGCATTGGTAACCTCAAGATTGGATTACTGCAACGCGCTCTATGTGGGGCTGCCCTTGAAGCTGCTCCGGAAGCTGGAGCTAGTGCAGAATGCTGCAGCTCGGCTGTTGTCTGGAGCTGCCCCTTTCCAGCATGTAACTCCTCTGCTGAGGAAACTGCACTGGCTGCCTATTTGCTACCGGGCCAGGTTTAAGGTTCTTGTACTTGTGTACAAAGCCCTAAACAACTTGGGACCAGGATACCTGAGAGAGCGCCTTCTCCCTTACCAACCTGCCCGGTCACTGAGGTCATCTGAGGGCCTTGTCCTGGTGGTTCCACATAGATCCATCCTCTGATTGGAATCCACCAGGGGAAGAGCCTTCAGTGTGGTAGCCCCCTCCTGTGGAATTCCCTGCCTCTGGAGGTCAGGCAGGGACCAACCTTCAGCGCCTCCTGAAAACATCTTTATTCCAAGAAACCTTTCTTTAACATGCAGCCTTGGATTACTGTTATTGCTTCTTTTAAATTTTGTTTTAACTGTTTTTATTCTGTTTTTATTTTCATTTTACCTTGTACACTGCTCCGAAATTTTTCAATGGGGAGCGGTATATAAATATTCTAAATAAATAAATAAATAAATAATAATTTTGAGTTTGCTTTTGGCAGTCACAAAATTGGAAAGGAAACTATGAGCCCATACCAAAGCACAACACCACAATGGTGAAACTATTCTGTGCAGCGAAGTAAAGCTTTTTATACAGCAAGTCTGAGATTGCACTTTGAGGAAAAGTTTGGGAAGTCTCTCATCTACCACAGTTTGAAGTACAGATACATTCTCAAAGCAAGCAGCAACACAGAAGATATTCCTTTTAAGAATCCCAGTATATCTTTTTAGGACAGGACTTTGAACTGTTTCCAAACCTGGAGTTCATTTAAGCTTTGGGGATTTTAAGGATGGTTTCTCCATCGTTTAGGGACCATTTGGAGAGAGAATATTCAGCTTTCAGATGAATTGCCTGCATATTATTTTCCCCTCAACTGCTGAAAGTGTCAGTCCAAGGTGATAGGATTGGACCTGTTCGATTGCATAGCTATCAATGTGCTATACGTGGGAAGATAACTTTCTGCCAAAAACAACAGCTGCTGCTTTATTTCAGTTAATGCATACTGTTAAGCCATACAAAATTTTCCAAAGCTGATAACAGAAGCCTATTTGTGCGTAGGAGAACAAGATCATATCATCAGCATAAAGCAAAGCTGAGAAAAAGTTTCCTATTGCCAACAGAGGTGAAAAAAGTTTCTTATTTTTAAGTTCACAAATGATATCTTCTTCTTCTTCTTCTTCTCTCTCTCTCTCTCTCTCTCTCTCTCTCTCTCTCTCTCTCTCTGTCTCTCTCTGTGTGTGTGTGTGTGTGTGTGTATGGAACCATACCTCTATCTGGTATAGTTTTAGGCATAGCAAAAATGTCATCCCTTATCTTGAAATAAAATGGCGGCCAGTCATTATTATTTTTTAAAGATTAACTGCTTCAATACCATTTGATCAATTTCAGCAAAACTTGGCATGACAATTCAGCACTGCAGTGAGAAAATTTAAACCATACAATAATTTGCATCCACCATCTTGAAACAAAATGGTGGCCAATCAAAACTTTTGAAAGCTCACTGGCAATGGGAATTCAAAAGAAACAGAGGTAAAAATTATGATCACTGAAAATTAGATGGTGTTGTTGTTTTTTGTTAACTTAGGCAAGATCTACACCAGTGGTTCCCAAACTTTTTCAGGTCACCGCCCCCTTGGTTCCACAAACTTATGCCCAGCGCCCCCCGACCCTACACTATAAAAATCATTATTCAGAATAGTGGTTTTCAACGACCCACCAAGGAAGATAATAACAATAAAATTCAAAACAGTAACAATTAATTGAATACTTTATATTCAAAATCCAATTGGTGTGCCCTGCCATGCTGGCTGCAAACAGAGGCGTTCGCTCTCGTTTCCCTCCCTCCCTCGGCAAGCCTAGGGCAGGTGCTTCCCATTTAGAGGGGATTCTAGGAGTTGAAGGACTTTTTTCTGTCTAAACATGCATAAAATTGTGCCTTTAATTTATCAAGTCACACTAGCATGAATACAGGAATCAAATAAGATTTCCTTCTTCAGTGGAACACACTTACTTAGGAGTAAGCACCATTTTGTTATAGGAAAGGATAATGTATTTTAATTAAAATTTTAAAGTAATTATCTGCCACCTGGTGCAGAGTTTTCCTATGGAAAATCTGGCTGGGACTGAAGTAGAGAGGCACTAATTTTACTGTATTTATTGTCTTTAAATATGGTTAAATATCCCACAGTTACCTTGCTATTCTATTTCTACAATTCATTTTCTCCTGTCTTTTCTTCACCCTCTCTTCGTTTTCAGGCTGAATCCTATGCACATTTACCTCAGAGTAAGTTCTATTGATCTCAGTGGGGCTTACTTCTGAGTAGACATACTTAGGATTGTGTTGCAGCTCTGTTTTTATGGTGACACAAGATACACACATACCATGTTTACCAAAAGAATGCTTGAAAAAAGGGGGTTGGACACCCTGAAATAAGCAAAGGCAGATAGGAATGGTTTCAGCAAGCATTCTGGAAAAAGGTGCTGCTGAATCTTCTTTAGCCAGGAAGGACCTGGGGAATTGCAATTCTCTCTCCCTCTCCCTTTTCTTTTCTCTCCCAATCCTGTTGTAGTTCAGATTTTTTGGAGGTTGGGAGCACACACACAGACACACAGCATCTCTCTCTCTCTCTCTCCAAGCCCCCCCTCTCTCCAACCCCCCCTCCCCCCAAGCCTCACAATAGCTGCCGGGCTGATTACGACAGGAGGGCAGCAAGCAGCTCAGAGGGGAGATGGCCCCAATCTACAACTCCTGACAGGGGAAGGGAGCCTGGTGATACCTTGCAGCAGCACAAGCAGTCCTGCTCCCCACCCAGCCTGCCGGCTGACTGCTGTTCTTGGCAGCTGCTCTGCCGCCCATC
Source organism: Elgaria multicarinata webbii (assembly GCF_023053635.1). NCBI lineage: Eukaryota > Metazoa > Chordata > Lepidosauria > Squamata > Anguidae > Elgaria > Elgaria multicarinata. Next base: position 96,708,559 of record NC_086171.1, on the reverse strand, counting down.
GTCCTCCACGTGCTCCTTCCTCTCCGCCACATGGCTGCTGCTCCCGCCTTGTGCAGCAACTATTGCAAGAGGTCTGCTGGGGCAGCTTGTAGGAGGGAGCAGCTCTGGCCGAGGGAGGGAGGGAGGGAGCGAGCAGGCGGCGGTGGCTCCAGCAGGAAAGAAGCCCTGGGCCCTCCTAGGCAGGAGAAGAGTGGGCAGAGCAGCTGAATTCGCCACTCTGCTGCCTCCTGTGTGCGCTTCCCCCACCCCCTACTTTTGGTGGGGCTGCTGTGGGCTTGAGATAGGAGGAGAGAGCGGCTGCGTGAGTGAGAAAGTCTTTCCTGAGCAGGAGCGGTGTGGGGAGAGCAGCTGAATTTGCCGCTCTTTCCTGCTCAGTCCCTGGGTTTTAGGACCTTCTGGAGAGATCACCTCGAGCGCCCCCCTGCCGCCCCTTTGCCTGTTAGCGCCCTCTGCCAGCGCCCCTGCTGTCCCTTTGCCTCTTAACGCCCCCCTATGCAATCCCACCGCCCCCAAGGGGGCAATACCGCCCACTTTGGGAACCACTGATCTACACTATTGCTTTAAAACAGTTCAAAACAGTTTTAAAGCAGTAGTGGCAACTGTTGGGGTCCAGGACACACTTCACACACAGTTTTCCAACCATTTTCAAAGTGTCATATCCTGCTTCATGTGATCAAAGTGTCATATCCTGCTTGTAATCAAAAATTAAAATGGCTGTAGTGGTTAATGAGCCACAGTAGACATACAGGACAAGTTTGATGCTGACAAAAGAATTTATTACTCTATGGATGCAGTACTGAATAGTTCCTAAACACACAGAATCTGCCAGAGTTGCCTCTCTACAAATTACATTTAAAGGTCAGAATACCAATAATGCTTTTGTGCAATTTAAGTCCCCCAATGTTGTGCAATAAGACACTCCTTCAAGTAAAGGGCCTAAGCTCTCACATGATTGAAACCACTGTTTTAACTGTGTGTGCTGTGGGTAAAGCTGTATTTGTCTCTAGAATTCCGTTGATTCTTTCAAATTTTCCATTTAATTTCAAATGAATGTAGGTTCCAATTAACCCTGCTTTGCTGTGACTATTATCAAAACACAGGAACGGTCACTGAAATTTGCTGGTTTGGACTTGCAGACTGGATCTTTTTCTTGTGGACACTTTTACATTGCATGTTCCCACGTAAGTTCACCTCACAATTGGTTCATTTTAGCACCCGATGGTAGTGGAAGAACAGCCAACAAAATGTACAAAGAAGCCAAGCTCCCCGCTCCCTTAATGGGGAGTGATGAACTGTGGGGGCGAGCAGGCCAGCGGCGAAGTGAGAAAAGCTGGTAAAGAGCAGCTCCGCAGCAGCACAGCTGCAGCAGCAATGCTGCAGCAGCAATGTCTCCTTCCCAGGAGGGGACCGCTGAGCCCATCAGCATAACGATGCGGTGGGGCCAAAGGGGCAGACCCAGCAGAGTGAGAGCGTTCCTTTTTCTGCTTCCAGTTCAACTTGAGGCTCCCAAAGGCAGACCTCCCATGCAGCTCTAGGATGGCAGTTTACTCTGCTGGCTTAGCAGGGCTAGACCACTGCTAAGTTAGGATGATCACAATTCAAAGCCCCACTATGCAGGGTGGCCTTCACCCTAAGGATTTTGGGGTGGTGAGTGAACTAGTGATATGGAGCTGATGTCACTAGTGATATGGAGCTGATGTCATCAACATCCAAGATGCAGCATCTCTGGGAAAGTTTATGGCTTGACATTAGGAGTTTAAAAATTGCTTAAAAGGCTGCCTTGTTCACCTGAAGGAGACCTTTGAGTAAGGTCCCAAGTTCCATACCCTAAAAGTGGCATGGGGAGGTTAGCAATATGGTTGCTGAGCATACTATTTTTTTGTAAACTGCCCAGAGAGCTTCGGCTATTATATTTTTATATATAAAAATATAATAAATAAATAATTAATAAAATAATAAATAAACTATGGGTTGCTGAGCATACTATCAGCTCCCTCAGCCTCTCAGCTCATATTAATTCAGAATTGGGCCAGCCACAACCACAGCTGAGGAGGGCATGCTGGCAGAATATATACATAAATAAATGGATATAAAAATAAAATTTAAACAATTTGCTGTCAGATATCTTCCATCAACAGATCATACACCAGCCTACAAAGCGCCTCTCAACACTAATTTCATCTATTTATAGCTGCAGGGCAAGAAATACATCTTCAGCATGGATTTCCAGGCACAGCAGCATCATATAGTGGGTAGAACAATGGGCTTTAAGGAATGGATGGGGACTTTTGGCTTGGGCCCTAGCCATTCTGGGCAATTCTTACTTGCTCAACTCCATAGGTGATATTTATTTATTTATTTATTTATTACATTTCTATACCGCCTAATAGCCGGAGCTCTCTGGACTGTTCACAAAAATTAAAAACATTCAAAGTATAAAACAACAGTAGAAAACCATAATATAAAATACAATATAAAAGCTCAACCAGATAAAAACAGCAGCAATGCAAAATTACAAATTTAAAATACCAAGTTAAAATTTATTTATAGACTGTTAAAATGCTGGGAGAATAAAAAGGTCTTCACCTGGCATCTAAAATCATATAACGTAGGTGCCAAGCGAACCTCCTTAGGAAGCTCATTCCACAGCCGGGGTGCCACAGCAGTGAAGGCCCTCCTCCTGGTATGTGGGATCCTCACAAGTATCCTGTTGGATAGGTTAGGCTGAGTTTTGGCAATTGTCTGAAAAAGCTTTGTCAGTGTATCATGCCCACTTCTTCCTCAGATAGTTATCCTTTGTGACATGAATTATTAAGAGATGTGACTTTCTGCTACGTCTGACCCCTCTCGTGGAAAGCTGGTGCTATGCCTGTTCACCTGCACCCTTGCCTGAGGCACACTTTGTACTGAGCTGGTGTGGGGTCTGGTTTCCCTGAAACCTATATCTCTTTAATCCACACATGTAACTTTTACATAAGAACATATGAAGGGCTATGCTGGATCAGACCAAGATCCATCTAGTCCAGCATTTTACTCACATACTGACCAACAAGCTCCTTGTGGGGCTAGAAACCACTGATAGTCATATTCTCCAGGAATTTGTCCAATCCCCTTTTACAACCATCCACATTGGTTTTCATCACTACATCTTGTGAAAGTGAATTCCATAGTTTACTATGTGATGTGTGAAGAAGTCCTTCCTTTTATCTGCCCCGAGTCTCCCAAAATTCAGCTTCATGGAATGACCTCATTGCATTCTGGTGTTATAGAAGAGGGAGAAAGTGCCCCCCCCCGGTCTACTTTCTCCACACCATGAATATCATGTCTCCCCTTACTCACCTCTTTTCAAACCTAAATAGCCCCCAAGTGTTGAAACCTTTTCCCATAAGGGAGTTGCTTGATCCTTTTTGTTGCCATTTTCTGCTGTTTTCCTAATTCGACCATATCATTTTTGTTTGTTTGACTTGTGTTTTTATGTTGTTGTTTTTCTGTGGTTACCAGAACTGTACATAGTATTCCAAGTGTGGTCACACCATAGATTTGCATGGTGGCAGTTTAATTTTGGCTTTGTTGATGTTGTTTAATTCCATATCTAAAATGCCTAATCTTTATAAGCCTACATATTGGGAAGGGGCAGGGCTGCTTTTGAGCCTGGGATCTGCTGCATGCAAAACAGATGCTAAAGACTACTGCCATTATTCTTATACACACACTCCCGAATGTTATGTGCTTGGGGTCAGTCTAAATTACCTCCAGGGGTCTCTTACAACTCAGTACAGATTGATTGGACTGGTGATGTTATAAGCCCTTGTCCAGAGCCAGTGCAAACAAATCTTTTGTAAAAGAAATGCCACAAGTCTCCAATGCTGTCCTTCTAGGGAACTGAAGTCTGAGTAAAAGCTATGGCCCTGCAAGTTCTCCCCTCTCAGTAGTGGGGTGCTAGAGCATTGTTTTATATATATTCCCAGATGTGTGTGTGTGTGTGTGTGTGTGTGTGTGTGTGTGTGTGTGTGTGCAGTGTGGTGCCTAGTTGTGGCTATGCCTGAGTGTTGTTGTTTTTGTAGCCTTGCCCCCCCTGCCTTTTTACCAGTTGCTAAGCATGTGTTCTACCACTGAGCCACAGCCCCTCCAGTAAGGTTTCATAGGACAGGATGTAATGGAGAAGGGCATTGAGAGTGCTGCAATGTCCATATATATGGCTCCTTTATTGCTTGCCCTCTCCTACAGTGGCTGAAAATTTCTTCCCATTTTTTGACTTCTAATAAGAGCAGCCACAGAGAATCACAGAGAAGCGGTTCGGGGCACCTTTGTAGAACAGGGAAAGCCAGCAGCCCCTCCCCCCACCAGCCTTTTGGGCAGAACAGTGGGGCTTTTGCAGGCACAAAGGCTCTTAAAAGTATAGCAGCCACCCATAAGCTTAGAACAGAAAAATTGGAAGGCAGAGCTCCCCGTGTCTTCTATAGGGATAAAAGTAGGGTGACCATATGCCCGGTTTTGCCCAGCAAAACCAGGGTCTGGGGAAAAAAAACTTCTATTTGGCCCTAATCCTTTGTCAGCCACCCAAAACACAAAGAAAAGATTCCACAATTCATATTTTTCTATGAGTGCGTGGGGAGCTCCCAGAGAGAAAACTTCAAACTGACAAAAAAAAATAAAAATCATTAGTCTAGGAAGAATATGGTGCTATTCATCACTCTGAATACAAAATGTTAACTTCAAAGCTCTCATGGTCTGTGTTATTAAATGCTGTTCTAAACATAAAAATTTGATTTGCAACAGGACTCTACCTGTAGATAGGGTCATAGCTGGGAAACCGACAAAGCTGGTAAAAGGTGCTCTGTACCACAGAGGCCACTTGACAGAGTTGGATCCAGCAGCCCCCACCCCCCTTGAATAGGTTGAATCCCACACGTCTGGTCTGAGGAGCCTTTTTCTTATGTGGAATGACCTTTAGTTTGTTTGCCCCTATCCAGTCCATTACCAGGGCCAAGCAGCAGTTTTTAGTAAACATTGTTTTAAGTAAGGACGGAAATCTTAGGACCGATTCCTGATAATGATGCCTAATTTACCCCATTGGAATTTGAATCTTTCCATTAATTAATTTTAGGACCTTTCTTCACCTTCTGCTTTTCTGCTGAAAGTTCCTAATCTGTCGTTCTTATGAAAAACGCAATACATCATTTCTAAGGAAGCATTCAGCAGTTGAACAGAGGAATACCTGTCATGACACCTATGTAATATATGTATGTCAATCATCTATACCATTGGTTCCCAAACTTTTTCAGGTAACCTCCCCCTTGGTTCCACAAACTCATGCCCAGTGTCCCCTACCCTATACTATAAAAATCTTTATTCAGAATAGCGGTTTTCAATGACCCACTAAGGAAGATAATAACAATAAAATTCAAAACAGTAACAATTAATTAAATATTTATTCAAAATCCAATTTCATTTTTTTAGTTTATTCAATTAAACATGTCACATGATATCCAGTGATATCATCTGTTCAAAGTCTGAAAGTCATTTAGCAAGTATATTAGATATCACATTTAGTAACTAGGGTAGAATACCTCACTATTCTGTAAATTCTTAATGCGACGGATGGGCTTGATGAAGTGATACCAGTTTCCCAATGTCTGGTTTAAAGTCACTTAACATGAGTCTTAAATCACCACGTTTAGTAATCTGGAGTCGATTTCTTTGCTTGGAGAGAAGTAGGCAGACCACACTAAAACCACATTCCACCAAATATGATGTTGGAAATTAGAGCTGTGGTCCGCTTTGGTTCTTAGAACCGATAGTGGAGTGGCCTGATTTGCATCCAACAAAGGCGGAGATGGATTGGGTTGAGGGAGCTGCAGATCAAGACCAAGCGGATCCTTCGCCTTGATCCAGAGCTCCAAAAAAAAAAAAAAAAAAAAAAGTGTGGCGGGAGTGGGGCTTAGCTGGTCCGTGCAGTGATGGCGGCAGAGCCAGGAAAGGGGACAGGAGGGGAGGGGGACTTACTTGCCTCCGTCGTGGTCCAGCGGCAGCTTCAACTGAGGCCCAGGCCTCAAACTGGAAGACCAGGCCACAGCCGCAGCCTGGTTTTACTGTTTGAGGCCTGAGCCTCAGTTGAAGTTGCTGCCGGACCGCGATGGAGGCAGGTAAGTGGTGAAGGGGGAGAGGGGCCTTACCTGGCTCTGGATGCTCAGATTTGATTCAGACTGGGCATGAATGTGGATACATGTATAAGCTCTCATGGTGCCGATTTTGAGGTTTCTAACATTAAAAGTAAAAACGTTATAGGCGTTTGATTTTCAATGCAAGTCTATGGGGTGGAAACATGGAGCTCCGATCCGGAGCCCCGCAGCGGATTGGATTGGAGCATAGGCGGATCAACGTGGGGTGGCGCATACCCGATCTGGAAGTTGCGGATTGGGATCCAGAGCAGATCAGGGGATCCGTGCACAGCCCTATTGGAAATGCAACCAGGAGCTTCTGAACCTCTCTCCATAGTGCAGGATAGTGATCAGAAATTTTTACTTATTTATTGCACTTATATACCGCTCCCATAGCCAGGGCTCTCTGGGCAGTTTACAGAAATTCTAAAATTAAGATTAAAACAAGTATACAAAATTTAAAATTCTAAATAACAGAACATACACACATAAAGCATTAAAAACCATTAAAAAACTAAACATGTGGGTGATGAAGATGTGCTGCCATATGCCTGGGCAAAGAGGAAAGTCTTAACCTGGCGCCGGAAAGATAGCAGTGTTGGTGCCAGGCGAGCCTCGTCAGGGAGATCATTCCATAGTCTGGGGGCCACCACCGAAAAGGCCCTGTCCCTCGTTGCCACACTCCGAGCCTCCTGGTACGATTTCTTAAAGTTTGGCTTCAGCTCAATGTCATTTTGTAGCTCATTCCTCAATATCTGAAAATGGATTTTTCACCCAGTCTGGAATTTCCATCATAAGAAGATCCTCGAATCGCTCGGACATATCTTCATGCAGAATATTCAAACGGTCACAATAAACTTGCAGATCATCATCTTGTATCCCGCCTTTCTGTTCTAGCTCAGACAAGCTCGGAAATTGGTATAGCTCGTGACAGCCTATATTGCGCATGAGTAGAGTTAACTTTGCAATAAATGTAGATACGACAGATTTGGCCTTAATAAGATTGAGCGAACGCCTCTGTTTTGCAGCCAGCATGGCAGGGCACACCCAGCGGAGTATTCTCTTCATTAGCATTTTGGTGCTTTTGAAACATTTCAATTCACCGTTAAAAGGACTCTTCTTAAACGATATTAATACATGTGTGGATTCTTCCCCTATATGGCTTGGGACCAAACTACCTTCTCCCATAAAAATGTCCCTGGGTTTTAAGACCTTCTGGAGAGGCGTGTCTCCTAAAAGACCACCTCAAGTGCCCCCCTGCCACCCCTTTGCCTCTTAGCACTCCCTGCTGCCCCCTTGCCTTTTAACGCCACCCTATGCAATCCCACTGCCCCCAAGGGGGGCAGTACCGCCCACTTTGGGAACCACTGATCTATACAAATGAGTCTGATTGATTTGCACAGTATGATTTTTCACTGTGATTAGGCAGTTTCAGAATAACAGGTAAACTAAAAAAAACCCCACCCATATCTTTTAGTTCATGTACATGTATTTCTTACTCATGATAAAATAGCAACATGTTCAAAACACATGAATGCTGTTAGTATTTGTATTATATGTATTAAAATGTGTAATTTTACAAAGAATAAATTCACTGAAGAAGAATGAAATAGACAAAAGATTGTAACAATCTAAAAGCAGGTGTTTAAAATTAAGGCACAAGAAACTCTGAATCATTCAGTGTCAGCCTGTTAACCATTTAAATAGGGGAGTGTCTCAAACAGAGTTGTGGGCGGAAGTGAATAGGAGGTGGAATGTACATGCTGCTGTGGGAGTTGTTTGGGAAGCTGTTATCTCGTCGTTGTTCGGTGGCTGCAAGAGCGAAGACCTCAAGCAAGTTCAGCCTAAAGGTATTCAAAAAAGACTTTTACAAAGGAAAGAAGGAAAAAGGACTCTTTGCAGAGGAAAATAATGTAACTTAGAACTGTATGTATGAAAGGAATACAAATTGTTCATATGCTGCTAATATGAAAAGTAAAGCTACTCATCCTTAAACCTAGCGTAAGAAGTTTGTTCCAGCACGTAGGTTTAAAGGGTGAATCCACTGTGTCACTCCTTTTCAATTAATAAAAATACCCTAACAAATGCTACTAATCTTACAGAAGGGACTCCTCTGTCATCATCATCATCATGATCAACAGCAAATCTTTTTTACATACTCCTACCTTAGCCAAAGTAAATAAAAGTAGCATTCAAAACAGCTTTTGACCAGAAAGGAGCTTTTCTCCAAAACCATGCCAAGTACCCATTTATCAGAAAGTAATCAACTTATCAGTTTATAGTATAATATGTCCCATAGATGAAAATTCAGAGGATTTTTCTCAGCAAGTAATAAAAAATATTTTTTCCTAGAAAACACCAAACCCTAGAAATTACAAGCATGGCTTTTCTATTATCTCTCCGTTTCTGGCAATCAACCTGATCAAATTTCTGTTGTTCACAAAACAGCATCCACCCACAGAAAATAAGATCTGAGGTCAAAATATAAAATGCTATAGAAGTATTTCACAGAGCAACTTTTAAGATTATTCTTGTATCATTGTGGTAAAACTTCCACTGGTTTTGGTAAAAGATTACATGCCAGATTAGCAAAATGCCATGAGAGGATCTGACTATTTCTCCCTCAATTTCCCAAAAAATAGCAGTATCCCCTCATTCAAATGTGATACAGTTAACACACTAGTGAACTGTAGTACTAACCAAAGAATCCTTGTGGTAATTCTGGAAACCCTAAAGGTTCTATCCTGGTAGGGCTGGATTATTCAAACAGATTCCACAACCTTGCAGACAACAGAGACCACTGAGCCTCACTATATAGGTTCATTACAACATAGTAATTTTAATCTCCTCTAGCAGATCCTATTCCAATCCAAGTAGAAAACCAAATCAAATGCATGATTTGTCAGCTGAGGCACATACTGGACCAGCTCCATGGTTGAAATGATGGTCTTGTAGTCCTGACCTACTTCTTGTTATGAGGCATTGGCATGGATTCTGAAGTCCTCAAGGACCATTCACCAAAGCTGAATTTCTTAAAGTAAAGGTTAGAAGAATATTTTTCATTCAGTGGGCATGCTTGATCTGTACATGTTGATGGTTTGGAGACCTCAAGGACTCCCTCCTTCCCCTGTTCCTCCCTGCATGCTCTGGTTATCAGCTGGGGCACTGCTTCAGATACTGTCCTCAGGAGGTTCAGCAGGCAGCTGCAAGGTTGAGAGCCTTCTCTGTGGCTGGGGCCCATTTGTGAAATGTTCTGCCAACAGAGATTCTTTGGGATGAGGAGCATGTGGCCTTCCAGATGTTGTTGGATCCAAACTCCCACCCCTCACTATTAGCTTTGCTGGTAGGGCTGATGGCAGTCCAACATCAGCTGGAGGACCACACCTTCCCCACCCCTGCACGAGGTAGTATGTAAAAACCTGGGTCTTTAAGAAGATGTTTGGTTAAAGGTTTTGATACCCCTGGTCTTTAACTGCTGTTCTTACAAACTGCTGTTGTTGTTGCTGCTGTTTAATTTTGTTTTAAAAATTATTTTTAGTATTGCTTAATTTGTTTGATCACAGCCTTGAGTTTCTTTAGGGAAATAGGTGAGATACAAGGTTTTTTTAAAATATATAGTAAAAATTAATATACTAAGGAGCTGGCTGGGTTGATGGGTCCATATCCAATGCAATATTTGACATGTTGCCTAAGAGACTGCAGCCCTATTCAGACATTCAGAAACTTACACCAACAGAGGAGGGAGAGCTGGGTCTGTCTTCATGGTGTTGGGTTGGCACTGCCTCCCTCCACAATACCATGTTTTTTCTCTCCCAGTGTAGTGTCAGACAATCCCAATGCTGAGGAGGGACTGCTGGTCATCCAGGTACCAGAGCCACAGCATGCCCCCCCTCCGGGTAGGTGACCAATCGCTGTCACCTTCCACCAGGGACCACCCCCACATTGGCCCCGGAGCAGCATCAGATGGAGGAAGAGCTGTACTAATATTATTCCCATTGAAAAAGTCATGGTTAAGTCTCTGACTTTTTCAGTGCGCAGCTTCAAGGGACAGTCCCATGGTGGCTGCGAAGCTGCATCTGCATCATATAACTGATGTAGCGCAGATCTGCAGCCATCACAGGGCTTTCCCCATGAATAAGCCCCCAAGACAGTATGCTAGTTCTTCCCCTGTCCTCTGCCCCCCTTCCCCCTTCTCATCGCCCTCCTTGACTTCAGGGGAAATTTCTATCCATGGTAGAATGGATTCTGCACAATGTAAAACTTGAGGGCATGCTTGTTCTCGCTCCCCGTCTTCACTGTTGATGTAAGTAAATTTCTGAACGTCTGTAGAACTTACAAGATAAGTGTATATACTTCTTCTATAGACACTTCCTCGGGGTACTTACACGCTGAGGTAGGGACAGTGGTGGCTATGCAAGCTAGCAATTTGGCACTGGTATCTGTAGGGGTAGTATTAAATCAGTTCTCTCTTTTCCTGTAAGGTCCAAGTTCTTTGGCTCACTTTATCTGCCAGCACTAGTGTCAGTGGTGTAAAAAAAGAAAAATTTTGCTGCTAGTACTGCTGCTGTCGAAGTCCAGCAAGCTTCACCCACCCATCCAGGTACCAGAATTTTTGCAATCGAAAACTGGCATCCCTTAAATAGCTTAGAAGCACTCTGCACTGCAGCTGGGGTGACCTTATTTCATTTGGATGGTGTAGTAATGCTTTTCCAGTTTCTGAGACTGTTCGTTTTAGTGCTATCCTGTGCTGTGGTGTGTCTGCTCTCAACCTGCTGAGTAATATCTGAGTCCAGAAACAGTTTTTTGCAATATAGCTCAGTATCAAAATGCCAAGTGGGAGTTTCAGTCATTCTGAAAGCCAAACTTTCTCCTCTCTAGATTAGGGTGAAGATTATGTTTTGCATCTGGATTGAGATAAAAAATGCCACCAGAGACTGAAATCTATTTTGCTGAAATATTATGTCATTTCTGAGGACTGAACATTTTAGCCTCAGATGGAAACCACTTTAAAGATACAATCCTATGCAGGTTTAGACAGAAAAAAAGTACTACAACCTCCTGGGAGTTGCAGGATTTTTTCCTTTCTAAACATGCATAGGATTGCACTCTAAGAGCTCCATCACACCTACAGGTTTGCCCTTGAATTATCCGCCTTTGTTTCCATAGCATATAAAGCCTGAGCACTTACCCTTTGTAATTTTAAGTTTCATTCATCTTTACACCTCTACTCTCCTGCGCACCAGCATATCACTGTTGTTCCATTGAGATGCACTCTCAGATCTCCTTTGTACCTCCCTCTACACTTCATTGGTTGGTGGTAGTTGGACACCTCGCCCTCCCTAGTAATCGATGTGGGGCACTCCTAATTTCCTAATTTCCTAATTTCCTTGAATGAGTTCAAATCCCCAGGGCCCGATGAACTGCATCCAAGAGTAATGAAGGAGCTAGCGGAAGAACTCTCAGAACCTTTGTCTATTATCTTTGCAAAATCATGGAAGACGGGTGAGGTGCCGGACGACTGGAGGAGGGCTAACGTTGTCCCTATCTTCAAAAAGGGCAAAAAGGAGGAACCTGGGAACTACAGACCAGTCAGCCTGACATCCATCCCTGGGAAAATTCTGGAGCAGATTATAAAGAAGTCAATCTGTAAACACCTTGAAATCAATGCAGTGATTACTAGAAGCCAACATGGATTTGTCAGGAACAAATCCTGTCAGACTAATTTGATCTCATTTTTTGATAGGATAACCTCCCTTGTGGACTGTGGGAATGCTGTGGATGTCATATATCTTGACTTCAGCAAAGCTTTTGACAAAGTACCACATGACATTCTGATTAACAAACTAGCTAAAAGTGGGCTAGATGGAACAACTATTAGGTGGATCCACAGTTGGCTACAGAATCGGACTCAAAGAGTACTTATCAATGGAACCTTCTCAAACTGGGGAGAGGCAACGAGTGGGGTGCCGCAGGGCTCAGTCCTGGGCCCAGTGCTCTTCAACATTTTTATTAATGATTTGGACGAGGAGGTGCAGGGAACGCTGATCAAATTTGCAGATGACACCAAATTGGGTGGGATAGCTAATACCCTGGAAGACAGAAACAAACTTCAAAGTGATCTTGATAGGCTGGAGTGCTGGGCTGAAAACAACAGAATGAAATTTAATAGGGATAAATGCCAAGTTCTACATTTAGGGAATAGAAACCAAATGCACAGTTACAAGATGGGGGACACTTGGCTCAGCAATACTACAAATGAGAAAGATCTTGGAATTGTTGTAGATCACAAGCTGAATATGAGCCAACAGTGCGATATGGCTGCAAGAAAGGCAAATGCTATTTTGGGCTGCATTAATAGAAGTATAGCTTCCAAATCACGTGAGGTACTGGTTCCTCTCTATTCGGCCCTGGTTAGGCCTCATCTAGAGTATTGCGTCCAGTTCTGGGCTCCACAATTCAAGAAGGACGCAGACAAGCTGGAGCGTGTTCAGAAGAGGGCAACGAGGATGATCAGAGGTCTAGAAACAAAGCCCTATGAAGAGAGACTGAAAGAACTGGGCATGTTTAGCCTGGAGAAGAGAAGATTGAGGGGAGACATGATAGCACTCTTCAAATACTTAAAAGGTTGTCACACAGAGGAGGGCCAGGATCTCTTCTCGATTCTCCCAGAGTGCAGGACACGGAATAACGGGCTCAAGTTAAAGGAATCCAGATTCCGGCTGGACATCAGGAAAAACTTCCTGACTGTTAGAGCAGTGCGACAGTGGAATCAGCTACCTAGGGAGGTTGTGGGCTCTCCCACACTAGAGGCATTCAAGAGGCAGCTGGACAACCATCTGTCAGGGATGCTTTAGGGTGGATTCCTGCATTGAGCAGGGGGTTGGACTCGATGGCCTTGTAGGCCCCTTCCAACTCTGCTATTCTATGATTCTATGACTCCTGGTCTTGCACTTCTTTTTCCTAGGAAGTAGCTTCTCTTGTTACTCACGTACTTTCATGGTTATTCCCTGTTGCTACACCCGTTCCCCTCACCCTGCTTGGAGGCTTTGGAGCATGAACTGGATAGGGTTGCAGCACTGTGTAAATCCCATTGATTTCAACTGCACTTACATCCAATTCATACTAAAATCCAGTGCATGCTTGCCTTTGAGTAAACCCCATTGAACAGAGACAAACTTACTAAAATGGGGTGTACTCAAAGGTAAGCATGCATGGGATTTTAGTAAGAATTGGATGTTAATGCAGTTGAAATCATTGGGATTTACTCTTGAGTAAGGGAACAGCAGATTGCTATTTTATAAACTTGGAAATGCACAGCTTAGCATGATCAAAGGATCGATCCTTTGCACTTGCGGACTACCAGGAAAAGGGTTTGGTGTTTTTTTTTTTAAAGTCCTAAAAAATCAAGGGATGGACCAATCTCATTCAAACTTGGCATGCTGAAAACTCTACTTAAAAGTATCATTGTGCCAATTTTGATCTCATTATCTTTAAAACTGAGGGAGTTGTGGGCAAGGAGGGTGCATTTTGGATGGGGTTGCACTCCCTCCGAAGGAGCAGGTTTGTAGCTTGCAGGTTCTCCTAGAACCATCTCTGTCACTACCAACTTTGTTTGCTGGCCCAGCTATTCCCCTATCTGGACAGGGATAAAGACAGGTTGCTTACCTGTAACTGTAGTTCTTCGAGTGGTCATCTGTGCAGTGACACATATGGGCTCTGCGCCTGCGCAGGGCCAGCTCCGGAAACTTCTCTAGCTGAAAACGTTTTAGGCGGGAACCCCTCCCCCACCGTCCACTGAGCATGCTCAGGGGTTCCCGCCTAATCCCCTCAGTTCCTGAAACCGCCTAGACAGTCTCATTGAGGAGAACCACCAGGTGATCAAAACTTAATGACACCATAGTGGGGATGGTGGGAGGGTTGTGTGACTGCACAGATGACCACTCGAAGAACTACAGTTACAGGTAAGCAACCTGTCTTTCTTCTTCGTGGTCTCTGTGCATCACACATATGGGCGATTAACAAGCTGACTTACCGGAGGTGGGTGGTGTCAGTTGGTGGATAAGTAGTCATAGAATAGCCGATAAGACGGCACGCCCAAAAGCGCAGTCTCTACGCGATCTGACGTCCAGACGGTAGTGGCTGGCAAAAGTTAGTGGAGTCGACCAGGTAGCCGCTTTACAGAGGTCTGGTAGAGCGATCCCCTTTTCAAAGGCTGTAGAGGTGGCCACTCCTCTCGTGGAGTGGGAACGCACCTTATCCTCCAACGGGAGGCCAGCGAGTTCATAGGCTAGCTTAATGGTCTGAACCACCCAAGCAGATATTCTCTGCGGAGATGCCTGTAGTCCCTTTTGCTTGCCCCCATAACAAACAAAGAGTCTTTGGGATCTCCGGAGGGTGGCAGTTCTGGACTGGTAAAAGGCAAGAGCCCGTCTTACGTCCAGGGTATGTAGAGCAGACTCAATAGGGGACGTCGGCGAAGGAAAAAACTTGGAAGGGTGATGTCCTGCCCAAGATGGAAGGAAGACACAACCTTGGGCAGAAAGGCTGGGTCCGGTCTAAGGACCACCTTGTCAGTATGAAACACCGTGTATGGTGAGTCTATGCGAAGTGCTGCTAGTTCGGATGCACGCCTAGCAGATGTGACTGCAACAAGGAATGTCACCTTAAATGTTAGTAGCCGCAAGTCCATCCTTGCTAAAGGTTCAAAGGGCTTGGCAGACAGTGCCTTGAGCACCACCGAGAGGCTCCATTGAGGGACAAAGGAACGAACTGGTGGGATGGTGCTTTTCATGCCCTTCATGAACCGCTTTGTCAAGGGGTGTGTGAAGACCGAACAGCCCTGAATCCAATGGTGTGAGGCAGAGATAGCTGCTAAATAAACTCTAAGTGACGAGAACTTAAGTCCTTTTTTAAATAAAGAAAAAAGAAAGGAAAACACTGTTGCTATTGGTGCTGAAAACGGGGTCTCGTTTCTACTGAGGGCAAAGGCAGAAAATGCTGTCCATTTTTTTGCGTATGACCTACTAGCAATATGAATGGCAGACAAAGTCATGTCGTGGGCAATTGCCCAATGCCAAATGTCCAGAGTGAGGGAGATCAGGTCCATAGACCTCGTCCCACCTTGCTTGTTTATATGCCAGACAGCAGCCATATTGTCTGTATGGATCTAGATTACATGACCCGATAAGGTCTGCTGAAAGGCATACAGAGCTTTTTGGATAGCCATCAACTCCAAGACGTTGATGTGTCTTGTTCTGTCCAGGGAGCTCCAACGCTCTTGAATGGTTAGATCCCTGCAGTGGGCTCCCCAGCCCAATAGGGAGGCATCTGTTATGAGGTGCTGAGATGGCAGAGGGGGTTTGAAATCTTAGCCCTGTGTGATATTGGGCAGATTTGTCCACCAAAGGAGTGTATCCTTTATCTTGGTAGGGAGTGACAACTTCACTCGATGAGCGTCCATTGTGTTGTCGAACTCCCTCAGAAGCCATAACTGTAATGGTCTCATGTGCAGGCGTGCCCAAGGGACGACATTGACTGTAGCTGCCATGAAACCCAATAGCCGTTGTACCTGGAAGGCAGAGGTGATCTTAGAGCAGATGAGCTTAAGTGCAAGCTTGGCTAAAATATTTGCTCTGTCCTCCGGAAGGAAAGCCCTGGAGTGAGTTGAGTCCAGAATTGCTCTAATTTTTTGACTTGGTTGAAAATTTGATTTCTCTTTGTTGATGCAAAGGCCTAATTCATTAAGGAGGTTAATGGTGAGGTGGGTATTACGGGCGGCTTCTTGCTCCGTATTAGCCACTATCAGCCAATCGTCCAAGTAGGGGTAGATCTCTACCCCTCGAGTCCTCAGAAAGGCGCAAACTGGTGCCATACACTTTGTGAAGACTCGGGGGGCAGTAGACAGACCAAAAGGAAGCACTTTAAATTGGAAAATGTCTTCCAATTTAAAGGATTCCTGCATTGAGCAGGGGGTTGGACTCGATGGCCTTGTAGGCCCCTTCCAACTCTGCTATTCTATGATTCTATGATTCTATGATTCCCCTACTATGAACCTGAGGTATTGGCGATGATCGGGATAAATTGATACATGAAAGTATGCATCCTTAAGGTCAATAGACGTGAACCAGTCCCCTTGGGAGGGGAAAGATAGGATGCTCGCTAAAGAGTTCATCCGGAATTTTTTAGGGTTGATGAACTTGTTTAGCTCTCTAAGGTCCAAAATAGGTCTCAGCCCCCCATCCCGTTTCGGAACCGTAAAGTAGCGGGAATAGAACCCGCCTTTTAGTGCGCAAGTTGGTAATCACTCTATGGCGCCCTTCTCTAGGAGAGAAGTAGTCTCCTGCAACAGAGCTGTCTGTAGGTGGTGAGAACCTTGCGGTTCCGAGGGGAGGGGGGAGAGAATTCTATTTTATAGCCCCGAGAAACGATGTTAAGGACCCATGTATCAGATGTAATAGTGGTCCATTTGTTGAAAAAAGGGGCGAGAATGTCACCATACTTAGGTGTTAAGCTGTTTGGTGTATACAGCCAAAGACGCCGTCTTTGATTCGGATCAGGCTTGTTCTTGTTCTGCTTGAAGCGTCCTGGGTATTGCTGTCTCCTGTACTGACCTTGAGGTTAGTACGTAGTGGGACGGTCTTGTAATTGAAATTGCTGTTGCCTTGGTTGGAACTGCTGCTGCATTCTCGGCCAGCGTCTCTGGCGGAATGGTCTCTGCAGTTGTTGCTGTTGTTGACCAATCCCCATCCTTTTAGCAGTGTTCTTTGCCTCCTGGATGCTCTCCATGGATTCATCCGTAGAAGAGTGGAAGAGTCCTTCCCCATCAAATGGGAGGTCCTCAATGCGTGTACATGCGTCTTGAGATAGTCCTGCGGACCTAAGCCACGCATGCCGTCTCAATGCAATGGAGGCTACCATCGCTTTTGAGGCACAGTCTGTGGCATGCCTCGCAGTATTAAGTTGTTGGCGTGACAGCCTCATAGCCTCCGTGTAGAAGACATTTGCCAGTTCTCTTTGATCGTCTGGCAAATAACCAGAGAGAGTTGCCATTTTTTCCCATAGAAAGGACTGATATTTTGCCATGGTGGCTTGGTAGTTATGTGTTGGATCCTGGAATGGATCCTGGATATGTTTCCAGGGATTTACTAATTGCTGAGGAGCTGGAGGAATCAGAAGACTCAGCAGAAAACTTAAAGGTCAACGTTGCACCTGGACATTGATGTCATGATTGAATAATTGGTGACTTGATTGTTTCAATTAAGGGATTGCAAGTAGTTGCATCATTGTACAGTTAGCCTATAAAAAGGATTGTATTCCCATGTACATGTATCAGAAATGTTCAGATATCAGATGTATCACTCTATGAGAGCTGTATTGACTGACCGTATGTAAGTATTTGTATTTGTGATTGCCATAACTAAATTATATTTTTATATGCCAGTAAAGGTTTCTTTAAACCTACTGAAAGTCTCAGTCTTAATCTGTGTCTGTGCTGACTTTGCTGGAAACCGCTGCAAAACTCTGTTATAAGGTTATTGGCCAGAAGCCCAGTCTGGCAATAACTAAAATAAGGTTGTAAATATTAGACCAACATATCCCAACAGGTTATGGGCCCAGGTCCCAAAAACAACCAGCAAGCAGAGTGGTTACAGCAAGAACAGTAGGACTGAAGGATTAAGCCATGGTTGATTAAATTCCTGAGCGTCTTTGTTGAAAGTCATAGGAACAGGCAGCCGGAAAGCTATTTCGGATAGCTGGTGTCTGAAAAATCACATGGAGAGAACTGGCAAGAGTGGTTTTGAATTTAAGGGGGCGCTGAGGAAGCTGAAACTGTATAGCTGGTCAGGCCCTAAAAGAAATTAAACCACTGAAGGGGTTGTATATCAGAAACAACCTGTTAAATTGAAAGTATGGCATTAAACGTTGGGAACACTGTCCCTATGGAATTACTTACAGACGAAAATTACATGTCATGGTCATTCAAGTTAGAAATGAGCCTAAGAAATCTTGATTTGTGGGAGGTGGTAACAGATGCCCCAGCAGAAGATTTGAATGCAGCAGATTTACAGGCATGGAGACGTCGCGCAGAGCGGGCAAAAGCCCATATTGTTTTGTCCATGAGAAATGACCAACTGTCGTATATAAGCAGAGAAGACACAGTTGATGTTATCTGGACTAAACTGAGAACTGTATATGTTAGAGATACCGCAGGAGCTAGAATAAGCTTAACCAGAAAGCTCTACCACACACTGATGAAAGAGGGAGAAGATGTAAAAGCCCACTTGCAGAAATTAAGAGACTGTTTTGAAAGTCTAAGTGCAGCAGGCTTACCTCTGAGTGACGAAATGAAAACGTATGTGGTTTTGTCGAGCTTACCACCGTCCTGGGACGTGCTGGTGACAACTTTAGAAGCAATGCGGATCCAGGACATGAGTTTAAATTTGATATCGGGCAGATTGATAGAAGAATGTCAAAAGAGGACTTTGAGAAAGTCAGCCCAAAGCAGTTCAGGCGACAAACCAGACGCGTTTGCAAAATGGTCTGGGTATGAAGGGGTTAAGGCTTTGGTGAAGAAGGAGGAAAATGAGTCAGCGTTTTCAACTTCGAGAAAGCCCAAACCTAAGAAACCTCTACGGTGCTTCAGGTGCCAGAAGTTGGGACATTTGCAAAAGGATTGTAGAGTTAAATTACAATCAGAGCCCAACAAAGAGGAAAGAGGGAAAAATAAATCAGTGCAGCTAGTGACGGCAGAAGAAAGGAGTCAGCTCTGCAAGCAAGCAGGAGGAAAGAGCTTTCAGTGGCTCATAGACTCTGGATTTTCTACAGTGATTTCAAATAGACCTGACTTCTTCCAGGACTTCAGGGACTCTTCTGAAAAATCTATCACGCTGGCTGATGGCAAAAAAGTTCAAGTGTCTGGCGAAGGCTCGTGCAGACTACCTTTTTTGAAAGAATGCTTTGATAATGCATTGTTTGTTCCCAGTTTAAGTTATTCTCTTCTAGGAGTGTCAAGTTTAACAGAAAAAGGTTTCTGTGTGTCTTTTGAAAAAGACAAATGCTTTATTCGAAAGCATGGAATCCTAAAAGGAACTGCAAAGCTGCAGAATGGATTGTATTTTATACAGGACAATCCAAATGAGGAAGAAACTCCAGAGGTGCAAGCAGGTTGTATGGAAACTTTTGAAAATGTTCCTAACCATGAAAATTGCATCCATGTTTTACATAGGAGACTTGGACATTCAAGTTTTAAAGTTCTGAACAAAACTCTGAATTTTTCAGAGGGTCTAAAAGTTCAGAAATGCAACAATTTTCTCGATTGTTTGATTTGTAAAGTTGCCAAGTCCAAGGAGAGGAATATTCCACGTGTCAGAGACTGGTGGAGTCAACACGTATTGGGACTGGTGCACATGGATCTGACTGGCCCGTTTCCAGAGAGCTATGGAGGAGCCAGATATGCTTTAGTCATTCTGGATGATAAAACCCGTTTTTCGTGGGTATATTTGTTAAAGCACAAATCTGAATGTTTAGACACGGTGCAGGAATGGGTTAAATTCATAGAGAGAAAACTCCAGAAGCAGATCCGGCAGCTGATGACGGATCGGGGAGGCAAATTTCAATCGACCCGTTTTAAGCAGTTTTGTAAAAAGACTGGCATAAGTCATAAATTATGCAGCCCGAGGACACCGCATCAGAACGGCAATGTTGAGAGGCGCATCGGCGTGCTTAAAGAAAAAATGGAGTGCTTGTTAAAGGACGCCGAAGCAGAGCCACAATTGTGGGGAGAAGCGTTTGTGGTAGCCAATTACCTTTGTAACAGGACTTGGACTAAAACCATAAATAACATTCCTTTCTTTTTGCTTTACAACAGGAAACCAAATCTAAAGCACTTGAGAACTTGGGGGAGTTTTGCTGTTGTAAATGTTCCAATTTCACAGAGACGTACTTTTTCACCGAAAGAAATTAGATTACGCTTTGTAGGTTATGATCACAACAACTGGAGGTTCTTGTGCGAAGGGGGAAGGATAGTGGTCTCTAGGTCAGCTAACTTTAGTGAAGCGAATTGGAAAAGAGTGCACGGCAACCCGGAAGTGCTGGTAGAACTAGAAAGCAGGCAGGAGCCTGAATTGTTGGTTAACCGTCAGAGTACAGAGACTCAAGAGTTAAGGCACGAAGAGCAGCAGGAAGAAGCTCCAAGACGCAGTCAAAGAGTTAATAAAGGCGTACCACCAAAACGGTACAGCTTTGAAGCTTGCTGTGTGAATTATCAGCCTAATTCTTACTCTGAAGTAAAGAAGTTGAATTCTTTAGAGAGGCAGCAGTGGGAAAGTGCCATGCAGAGAGAGTTAGACAGTCTCAGAGAAAACGGAGTGTTTGAAGAGACGAGTTTGCCAGTAGGGCAAAAATCTCTAACCTGCAGGTGGGTATTTAAACTCAAGCAGCTAGAAACAGGGGAGCAGAGGTTCAAGGCTAGGCTGGTCGCCCGTGGGTTCAACCAGGTTAAGGAGGTCGACTATGACCAAACTTTCGCCCCCACAGAGACTTTGCGTTTGTTTTTGACTATTGCAGCCAAAGAAAACCTTAAAGTGAGGCAATATGATTTTCAAACTGCCTATCTCAATGCACCAATCATTGAGAAAATTTATTTAAGGAAGCCTGAAGGTTTAGAAACAGATGACAACACCGTGTGGTTTCTAAAGAAGGCGATTTATGGGCTTAGGCAGAGTGCTAGGTGCTGGAATTCTTTACTGAATAATACTCTGGTGAGTGAAATGGGATTTGTAAGAAGCCTAGCTGACCCTTGTCTTTATACAAAGGGAAAAGGTAAAGCCTACAAGGCTATTTTGATTTATGTGGATGACTTGATAATATCTTGTTCTAGTGACGCTGAAATCAACAAAATAGCTGAGCAGCTGAGTAGCAGGTACAATTTAAAATCCCTAGGTGTTGTAAAGAATTATCTAGGAGTTGAAATCAACAGGGCAGAAGATGGAAGTTTTTTGCTAAGTCAAAAGCAAAAAATTCTGAGTTTGCTGGAACGGTGTGGAATGTCTGAATGCAAACCAGCAAAAAGCCCTATGGAACTGGAAGCCCTAAAGAATCTACAAGGAGAGGACTTTAGTGATCCAGGCTTGTATCATTCAGTGGTGGGAATGTTGATGTATTTAGTGAACTGGTCAAGGCCAGATTTGTCTGCTTCTGTCAACATTTTAAGCAGGTTTGTTGCTAAACCAACTGTGCCTGCTTGGCAAGCAGTGAAAAGGATTTTAAGGTATTTGAAAGAGACCTTAAATCATAGCTTGAAGTTATCTGCCGATGCAGATAAGGAGCTGTTATGCTATATGGATTCAGACTGGGGTGGCTGTGTCGAGGACCGCAAATCCACGTCTGGATACGTTTTGACATTTGGAAAGGCACCGATATGCTGGAAGTCCAGGAAGCAAGCGTTTGTTTCTATATCGTCTTGCGAGGCTGAGTATGGTGCTCTATCTGAACTGTGTGGAGAAGTTACTTGGCTAATTAAGTTAATAAAGGACTTTAAGGCCCCGGTGGAGAAGCCAATAACTGTTTACTGTGATTCACAAGCATGCATAGGCTTGGCCAACACAGAAATGTTCAAATCCAAATCCAAACACATAGCTATAAAGTATCAAAACGTGAAGGAACATATAGCAAGTGGAAGTTTAAAGTTAGTTTATTGTGAGTCTAAAGAAAACCTTGCTGACGTGTTCACAAAGCCACTAGGTCCCACCAAACACAGGGAAGTTTGTGAAACTTCAGGTTTCAGGGAGGACAAATGTAAATAACTGTACAATGTGTTGTTAAATCCAGTGTAAACATAAGAAGGGGTGTTGGATCCTGGAATGGATCCTGGATATGTTTCCAGGGATTTACTAATTGCTGAGGAGCTGGAGGAATCAGAAGACTCAGCAGAAAACTTAAAGGTCAACGTTGCACCTGGACATTGATGTCATGATTGAATAATTGGTGACTTGATTGTTTCAATTAAGGGATTGCAAGTAGTTGCATCATTGTACAGTTAGCCTATAAAAAGGATTGTATTCCCATGTACATGTATCAGAAATGTTCAGATATCAGATGTATCACTCTATGAGAGCTGTATTGACTGACCGTATGTAAGTATTTGTATTTGTGATTACCATAACTAAATTATATTTTTATATGCCAGTAAAGGTTTCTTTAAACCTACTGAAAGTCTCAGTCTTAATCTGTGTCTGTGCTGACTTTGCTGGAAACCGCTGCAAAACTCTGTTATAAGGTTATTGGCCAGAAGCCCAGTCTGGCAATAACTAAAATAAGGTTGTAAATATTAGACCAACATATTCCAATATTATGTACACGGAGTGACAGAGATGTAGAAGAATAAATTCTCCTCCCTATACCATCCAGTCTACGTCCTTCTTTGTCGACTGGGGCATTGTGTTTTCTCAATGATAATTGAATTGGGTTTGGGGTGGGTAAAGAGGAAAGGAGCTGTCTTTTCTTGAATTTTGTAAATGTTGTCTAACTTCCTCGACATTGGTGGCATCGAGGAGGGCATTTTCCATGACTGTTGCGCTGTGCGTAAAAGCACAGGTAGATATGGAATTGCTGCTGGGATAGATGACTCACAGTATAAGTCATCATACACCGGGTCGTTTAGCTTTTCTATAGGCTGGGACATTTCGATCCCAAGGGATCTTGCCATCCTTTGCACTTGGTCCGTGAAATGTGCCAAGTCCTCAGAGGGAGAGACTACATCTGTTGCTATCACTAAGTCATCCGGTGAAGGAATGGATGGCGGTGGTGATCGTTCTTGAGAAGAGTCTGATTGATAATCGTCATCAGACGGCTCATCCAATACGCTTCCCCTTACCCTTGCCGTGGGCAAAGTTTGTAAAGCCTGCGACGGTACCGACGTAGTCGGTGCCATAGTCTGCACCGGTTGCGGTGGGGGCCTCAGTACCGAGGGTTGCGGTGGTGGTGGCATAGAGGCAGTATCTCCTGCAAGTGGTGGGCGGGAGATTGTCACTGATGGAGGTTGGAGGAAACGCGAATAAGGAGCATACTGTTCCTGGGCGTAATAAAAGTCTTGTTCCCGTCTATGCCTCCAATCCTCATAATAGTAAGGAGGATAATGCAGGGGTTGCCAGTCCCGCCTCCTGCTCGGTGTGCGGGGATAGTCCCCATAATCGTAGTAATGGCTCGAATGAACTGAAGCCGGTGAATGATCCCAAGTGTATCCGTATGGTGTTGCGGCTTGGTACCGACGGCCATCAGTATCGGGGGGTGGCACATCTTGGTATCGATGTGTGTCGGTATCGAAGTCTCGGTATCGATGTGTGTCGGTATCGATCGTTGGCTCTTGTCGGTACCGATGTCCATCGGTTTCCTGAGACAGTTGTTGGCTTTGGCGGTATCGAGGGGAGGCAGAAACCTCTTCCGCCAGTGTCGGGTCTTGTGAGGAGCCTCTGATCTCTCCTTCAGAGATCGATGTTCTTGCACTTGTCTCCTCGGTCGGTATCGTTACAATATTGAACGGAGGAGGGACTGAGGAAGCCAGTATTTGCTCCGTACGGGTCGGCGTTAACGCCGGTGGTGAAGACGGAGTTGTGTGTCTCGGTATCGAGAAGGCCCTCGGTACCGATTGTGTCGGTATCGGGCTAGCTGGTATTGGGGGCGTTGTTTGTAATGACAGCCTCGATATCGGGCTCTTCGGTGCCGTGGGATGCTTCGGTATCGAAGGCGTCGGTACCGGGATCTTCGATATCGAAGGGTTTGACTTTGCCGATTTTTTCTTCCCCTCCTTTGATTTAAGTTTGCTCTTTTTCTTTTGGGGTTCTTCAGACCCAGCATGCTCTCTCGCTCTCTTAGATATTTTCCTGGCCGCTTTAGAGGAAGCGGATAGAGAGGAGGAAGGGGGGTGAACCGGTAAGGCATCACTCCGTGAAGGAGGAGGTTGAGGCATCGACTCCATGGTATTGGGAGATTTGCGTCGAGACGTACTCGGTTTCTCCACTGCCTCCAACGCCTTTTCCCACAGTAACGCCCAAAGGCGATCTGATCGGTTCTTCCTGGTTTGCCTGGAGAATTTTAGGCAAAAACAACAGGATTCGACGACATGCGTCTCCCCCAAGCACAGCAAACACTGGGAATGTCCGTCCGTTTGAGATATTTTCTGCCCGCAGGAGGAGCACTTTTTGAATAGGCCTTGTTGTGCCATAGGCACCAAGGCTGAGGAAAACGAACAACGAATATATAATCTTTATATATATAATCTATATATAATATATATAGAAAAAGATAGAAAACTGGAGAAGTAAGAGAAGAGTGAAGAATAGAATATTTTCAGCTGAGGTAACAATACCAATACAGAAGTCTCCAAAACGCTGTTAACCATACAGGCGGTTGAAGAGAACTGAGGGGATTAGGCGGGAACCCCTGAGCATGCTCAGTGGACGGTGGGGGAGGGGTTCCCGCCTAAAACGTTTTCAGCTATAGAAGTTTCCGAACCTGGCCCTGCGCAGGCGCAGAGCCCATATGTGTGATGCACAGAGACTACGAAGAAGAACCTACCTTCAGTTTTCCATGCTCTGGTAACCTCCAAATTATATCACTGCAATGCACTCTACGCAGGGCTGGTGCTGGACTATTTTGCACCCTAGGCAAGGCGAGCTACTTGCACCCCTCCCAAATTGCGCGGAAGTCCGAACGTGTGTGCCAAGTGGAGAGCTGGGACTGGCTCACTTTGATTTGGGACCAAGCTGTCTGGAATTCACCGGGACTTACTTCCATGCGAACGCAACCCACTATGCAGCCTGGCGTCCCGATTCCCCCCACATGTTTTCTCGGGGGCATAAGGCTTCCGAGTAAGGAGGCATAGGCGGATTGGGCTGCACTGGAGCCTCCCGGTGCAATGCTTTCTCAGATGCAAGTCCTGTTGAGCCATGCGCTCAGGATCGGGAAGCAGGAGAGACCCTAGCTTTCCTGGGGGAAGGGAGAGGGAGTCCCGCTTGCCTGGACATCGTGGCCTGTTTGATGAGAGAGGGGAGGCGACCTGGTGCCCTTTCCTCGGGAGTAAGGCAGAGGCTGGCTTGGGCCAGGGTTGAGCTTGCCACGTGCTTTTTCTTCTTCTTCTGGCAGCGGCCTCCCGGCTCTGGGAGGGCAGCTTCTGGGCAGCTAGAGTGGCTCTGGGAGGGCGGCTTCCAGGCGGAAGTACAAACGTGGAGACCCCACCCCACCCCAGTGTCCCTGGCTTCGCTTTGGCTGGGCAGGTGTGGGGCACCACCTCGCCCGCCCAGGCCCAGCTGAATCCTCGGGCTGGGCCAGCCAGGTTCACAGCCAACAACGTGCATGAGTGCTGCACAGCGCATGGCGTCCCTCTTAGCTTGGCGCTCTAGGCGGCCACCTGAGTTGCCTCTATGGTAGCACCGGCCCTGGTGGGGCTGCCTTTGAAGACAGTTTAGAAGCTGCAGCTTGTGCAAAATGCAGCAGCCAGATTGATAACTGGAACCAGAAGGTTCGAGCATATAATACTGACTCTGGCCTGCTTGCATTGGCTGCCTGTATGTTTCCAAGCCCGATTCAAGTTGCTGGTTTTAACCTATAAAGCCTTACACGGCTTGGAATCATAATACCTGATGAAATGCCTCTCCCGACATGAACCTACCCGTACACTATGCTCAACATCTAAGGTCCTCCTCCAAGTTCTGGGTTCCACAATTCAAGAAGGACACAGACAAGCTGGAGCGTGTTCAGAGGAGGGCAACCAGGATGATCAGGGGTCTGGAAACAAAGCCCTATGAAGAGAGACTGAAAGAACTGGGCATGTTTAGCCTGGAGAAGAGAAGATTGAAGGGAGACATGATAGCACTCTTCAAATACTTAAAAGGTTGTCACACAGAGGAGGGCCAGGATCTCTTCTCGATCCTCCCAGAGTGCAGGACACGGAATAACGGGCTCAAGTTAAAGGAAGCCAGATTCCGGCTGGACATCAGGAAAAACTTCCTGACTGTTAGAGCAGTGCGACAATGGAATCAGTTACCTGGAGAGGTTGTGGGCTCTCCCACACTAGAGGCCTTCAAGAGGCAGCTGGACAACCATCTGTCAGGGATGCTTTAGGGTGGATTCCTGCATTGATCAGGGGGTTGGACTTGATGGCATTGTAGGCCCCTTCCAACTCTGCTATTCTATGATTCTATGATTCTAAGTTGGCAGCAAGATCTAGAACAACCTATAACACTTGATGTATGGGTATACATTTGGACATCTGGTAATAATGTTTATCTGCAAATGTGCAAGGAAATTTCTTTAAAGTAATGGCCATATGATATTTAACAGTACACCATAGTTTGTGTAGGATACCAGACAGCAAATGCTGGAATTGTTATACTGAGGTGGGCAACTACTATTGTATGTATGTGGTAGGCAAGTAAATGTGTTAGGGCATCATCAGACGAGCGTTTTATCACATACTTATTACTGCCCACTTACGGATGTTCATGTGTCCTTTAGACCACAACGTCTGCCTCCTGCATGCCTCCCACTCCTTCAGCTCATTTTTCTGTTGCAACGTAGACTTTTTTCAATCTAACTTTTTTTAAAAAACAGAATGTGCCGCGATCTCATGCTGTTTGCAGGAAAGCAGTGCAATAAAAACGGCAGCTGAATGGGCCAGATGGGCATTGTTTACTTCTTCCTTCTTCTCCAGGAAGAAAGAAGTAATGAAGGACAAAAGTGGGGGCAGAGAAGCAACAGTAAGGAAACACGATTTCCCCCTGTGTGATAACACTCTCAGACATTATTGGCGGCAGATAAGAGATCCAACTGAGAGACAGAAGTACTCATGAAAAATTGTGATTTTGTACTCATTGTTCTTTTTGTGGCTATACTAAAAATCTGCCTATACATTAGTGTGAAATATTTTCCTGTATGATTGGCAGCATCTACATTACTGCTTTACAATGGTACTGAAGTGTATCAACAACTGTTGGGGCCAATGACACATTTCATATAAGGCTCCATCACAACTAGTTTTTTTTATCCAGTTTAATCTGCCTTTTCCCCTATGTTTCCTTAGTGAGTCAAGTGCTGGGGCACTTTCACGTCTATGCATTGTTGCACTCTTTCAGCTCATGTATCTTTTAACCTGGAATGCTACTATGCCAGTGAAATCTCAAGCCCCACCCCTTGGGAAAGGTTTACAGGGGGGAGAGGAGCAACGTTTTGTTTTGCTCATTTCAAAGTGTGGGCAGATGAAAAATAATTTTAATTTCTTTTGTAAAGGTGGTCAGGTCCCCTCCTTTGCTCCAAGGTAACAAAACACTTATATCTGTGTAAGTTTTAAAGACAAAGAGGTCAAAATTGGCATGGTAAAAGCTCTTAAAGAGGGCTTTAGCTACTCCAGGTTTGAATCACATTGGGTCATCCGTTGATTTTAGGGAATTTTTAAAATGGAAATTTAAAAATGCTTACACCTGCATAAATTTTAAAGATAAAATTGGCACAGTGATAGCTCTTAAGAAGTAATTTCAGCATGCCAAGTTTGAATCAGAGTGATTCATCCCTTAATTTTGTAGGAATTTTTTTAACCCCCCCCCCCTTAAACCCATTTTCCTGGCAGTCCACCAGTGCGAAGGATCAATTTTCCTTTCGTTTGATCATGTGAAGCTTTGCATCTCCAAGTTCATAAACTACAGATCTGCTGGTTCCCTTACTCAAAAGTAAATCCCATTGATTTCAACTGCATTTACATCCAAGTCATACAAAAATGAGATGCATGCTTATCTTTGAGTAAACCCCATTGAACAAAGAGAGACTTACTTCTGAGTAAACACACATAGAACTGACTTTTAATAGTGTGGTCACTCAGAAGCTTCTTTTTTTTTAAAGTCTAAAACAGCAAACTGGAAAGATGTGCTCTGCAACCCTGTCTTACTTCTGTTTACTCAGAAGTCATTTACTCAGAACTCATTAAAGTCACTTTAAAAGCACCGTATAAGTGTTAAATAGTAAACATAGCATTGGAGTCAGTGCTTCTTAAGTTCTTACCATGAAAAATCTTTATGTAGAGAAAGATGCCTAAGCCCCCAACAATAACATCCATGTTGATATCATCTAAATTTGACAATGGCAACAAAGAGGTCTAGAGGGGTGACATAAGTTTGATTGCATGGTGCAAGTCCTGCGTTGAGTTTATTTTTTCATTAGATGGTCTTGAATAAATCACACTTTTGCAGTCTCTGTTTCCCTTGTGTAAGAAAGTCTGGCCAGCCAGATGGCTGGAGTTAAGCAGAACCAAAGCACATGCTGTTGGAAAATGTAACAAGAAGACTAAACAATGAGCACAATGTGATTGGCCAATTTCCCACCAATTGGCAGCCTCATTCCTTCATGCTGTTTTTTGGTTTGAATTCTCTGCTTCTGCGGAGCTCTGCAGAGAAAGCTTACTAAAACAAAGAGGGGGGGATGGGCATCCTTCTCTGCTGCCTTGTTTCTCCCCCCCCCCCCCGCTCCCAGTTTCACTGTAATATGAATCTGCGGAGCTCCGTATATAAAATTTATAGCTTCCGTCATCTCTCCTTTGTAGCATCGTATATGCATATGTGTGCATGTATAACTGCACTATAAAAAACCAGGAAATAAATTGCTGTTGCTGCTGCAGTGTGACGCTCTTTACCTAGATTCGAATCAATGAAAATTCAGGTTTATATTTAATGAGCAGCAATCCTGTTGTCATATAGACAGGGACAATGAGGAATAAAGCTAAGTGACACCTCAGACCAAATCTCTAGATGATCTCTCCCAGTGGTTTCATGCAGATATTAAACAGCATGGGAAAATGAATGGAACCTTGTGGAAGCCCAAAGTACGTCTTCCAAGGGGTCAAGTAGTAATCTCCATACCATCCAAGCAGGAGCACAACCACAGCCAACCTGGACAGTCTATCAAAAGCCACCAAGAGGTTCAGAACTACCAACAAGTTCTCACTCCCCATCTCTTTCGTTTCACAAGGAGAAAGGGCAAATTCTGCCAGCATCTGGAAAGTATAATTGAATCGTAAACTGGAAAATGAAATAAGGCTGCAAACAGCACGCTTATTTGAAAGTGAATTAACTTTACCAAAATGAATAGAATTTACTCAACAGAAAATATGCTTAGAATTTAGGTAGGGAGCATTAATGTGTAATATACCTTTCAATTCTCTTTCAGAAATCTAACGTATGGGACAATGCTCACCCCCCTCAGAAATAAACTTTGTCCCCACAGTGTCTTCCCTTCAGTGCCCTCTGCCATTAGTTCCACCACTCTCCTTTTCTGTGGCCTACGAAACAATGTAGACTTGAGTCTAGCAACAGTACACTGATCATCACTTGAGAAGATTGCTTCAAAGATTACCTTAGTCAAGTGAGCTGCTTGCATCTTAGTGCTACCATATCCTACACCTGATGTGACTAGGGGCTGTCTATACATGGGAAAAGCCCTGGGGTGAGTCTGCAGTGGCGCTGTGTTGTTTATAGGATGTAGAAGCCACTGCAGAGCCATCCCAGGGCTTTCCCCAAAAGCTTACCCCAACTTTTTTCTCTGGAGCAAGGCGAAGACAGCGCATCTGCCATCTGTCGATGCTCCGGAGTCATGGCACAGGCATGGCTGTGCAGATGGTGATGCTTAATTGGTCACCATCTGCCTGAGCGGGGAGCAGGGGCAGGCCAGTGAGCTGAGTGGCCACTGGAACACCTCCGCGCTTCCTCCAGCATGGGGAGAATGAAACGTTTGGTGGGGAAAGCCCCACAAGGTAAGGTGGAAAAAACCTGGGGAGGGACACACAGGCATGCAGTGGTGCTTGTGTGGTGACAGCTCCTCCTCTGATTGATGAATGCAAACCCCACACTCGCTCCTTGGCATGGGGATAACCCTGCAGGAGCGCAAGCGTGTGGTTTGGGGGTGGGGGTGGCGCCAATGCGTCATCATCAAGACAGCCCCTAGGTTCTTCAAAGGATTCAGTGCACACTCTAATGGGCAAGTACAATGCTATTTAGGTTACTTTGGAATGTACCTAGATTGACAACTACTGCAGAATGGGAGAAGACTGAGGCTGGCTTGGTCAGGGCCAAACCACATGAGAGATCCAGGCTTGGATATTAGCCATTATCACACCAGCCTTATAGTCTGCTTTCACCGTTAAATAAATTCAATGGGCTCAGATGACGCCAACCTTATAATCTGCTGTGGGGGCGATTTGCATTCAAGGTAGTCGCATGATGGCGACCATGTCCTGCTGTGATTGTGGTCCTTCCTGTTGGATCCTGGAATGGATCAGTTTTTCTTTATTCCTCAGCTTTAGTATGCCCTCTGACTGAAGACATACTGGAAATGTTAAGGCCACCATCTGGACACTGTAATAATTAGTTACTAGTGGTGTGGGTCGAATTGCCAATTATTGGCTGGACTGATTGTACAGTTTTTGTCATGTATTTATAGCTCATAGTTATGTGTGTCTTATCAATCCATCATCATCCTATCTCTCTCCTGTGACTAATGTGAGTATGTGTATGTGCTGTATAATATCTGATGCTACGTGTGTGCTGTAAATATATTTAATTAAACCAACCTATATCTCAGTAAAGCTCTGTTTGAAAAAGTTTGTGAGCTTTCTTAGTCTCTACTGTTTCTACTGAGAAGCTTCTAAAAACTCTGCTTGCTCTTGAGAAGGAGTACTTCCAACACTTCCCCCACTCCAAGCGACGTATTTTGGTTCTCGGAAAGTCTGGTTCTTCCTGTTATGTGAAAGCACCCCACTCAAACTGCAACATGTATTTTCATCCCTTGTTTTGAATCCGTGTGTTTTCAGGGGGCCGTATTACTGATTAAAGAGGGGTGTGCCTTTTCTACAGCAGGTGTTTTTAAATTCCTATTCAAATCCTGCTGCTTCTTGGCTGCTGGGTCTATTGTACTTTGGATCCTCCACCTTTGCGTCATGACTTGCTTTGTGTGTGGGGGGGAAGCGAGAGGGGATGCATTGATAACATCATTGGGGGGGGCCTCCATAGCTTCTCTCCCTTCCCCTTTGCCTCTTGATTGGAAGTGCATGACAAGAGGAACACAATGCAACCTCCAGTGGCAGGTGATAGGAGTTTTAGTTGACTAATCAATTGAACTCTATGGGATTTTTAAATGGAAATTAAACAAATGCTTACATCTGCGTAAGTTTTAAAGATAAAGAGATCAAAATTGGAACAGTAATAGCTATTAAGGGGGGTTTCAGCAGACCAAATATGAATCAGATTAGGTCATCCATTTATTTTTTATGATTTTTTTTTAAAAAAATCCCCCTTAAACCCTTTCCCTGGTAGTTCACTAATACAAAGGATGGTATTTATTTATTTATTACATTTATATACCGCCCCATAGCTGAAGCTCTCTGGTAGGATCGTAGGAGCACAGTTCCATTCCTCTGATCATGTGAAGCTGAGTGGGGGATGGCAGGAGACACAAACAGGGGGAAGTATAAACAGAAACAAGCAAAATGGGGGAATGCTAAACACGGGGGAAATTGAGTGTGATCTTCACCCCATCCAAGCAAGGATAGTTTCGGAAAGACTCAATTCACTGATCGTACCCATGTATTTTTTATGTTCACACACACACTCCTGAACAGCATGGGATCTCACCCAGAAAAGCAGCTGCAATCAGATATGTGTGAATAGGGCCAGTTAGTGTTGCGGAGTGAATGGGCTATCTGTCAGGGCACTTGTTCCGTCAATGCCTGGATGCTCCTGTATAATAACCTTGTTCCTTAGCAGCAGCTCTGAGGGCACGGTGTTCCATAACAAGAGAAGCAAATCATAGTGCAAGACCCTGTTTTCCAAGAGGGAGTTGTCCCACTTCAAACAACCAATAAATTGTAGGGGGAGGTACAAAGGAGATCTGGGGGGTGGGGATAACAAGGTGTGCGAGTGAACCTCAACGAATCACAGCAACGCACTACAGCAGAGGTGTGAGTTTGCAAGCTTTCATACACTACATAAATGCTATATAACCAAAGTGGGATAATTCGAGGGGAATCCAAAACAAAAGTGTAAGTGGCATGAAGCTTATTGTGGCTGTGTTGTTGTTGTTTTTGTTGGAAGTTAACTCTTCTCAAAGATAAGCAGAGTTAGAAGCGTCTCTCAGTAGGAAAACAGCAAAGACTCAAATAAGGCTCTGATACTTTGTTTTAGTTAAAACAAAGCTTCTTTTACAGGCACAGAAGTTTGGTTGAATCAATTAGTTACAGCATCACACGTATACTCACAACGATCATATCAGATACACAGCAGTAGCAGTAAAGATGGGGGAATGGAAGGGGGTAAAAAAAAACCCACAGTCATATATATAGGGCAAAAACTGTACAGTCACCCCAGCCACTAATTGAATAATCATCCCATGCCAATAATTCAATCATTGCATTGTCCAGATGTGGCCTTGACATTTAAAAAGCATTTCTTCACATTTCTTCATGTCTTCTGCCAGTGGGCATTTCTAAAGCACAGGAATAAAGTAAAACAGATCCATTCCAGGATCCAACAGTTTTAACTTTTAAGCTGGGGACTCTGGTATGGATTAGAGCAGTGGCTCTTGGAAAAGGACATTTTAACAGTTTCCTTTGCCAATGTTTTACAATTGGAATCATTAATTTAATTTAAAAGTTAACAATTGTTTTAGCTGCAAAGAGAGCACCAGTAATAAAAGGGGAACAGGAGCTGACCAAAGGGCAAATCAGAAATGCTGCAGCCACTAATGCTAACAGGACCAAGCTAATTAGCCACTTCAAAAGCATGGCTCTTACTGTGAAGGCATTTCCTTCTGATTAAACATCTAGTGGGATCTTGCTTATGGGACAGACATGGCTAGATATTTATCAGGAAAATAAAAATCTAACCATGTCTGTCCCATAAGCAAGATCCCACTAGCTTTTTACTCAGAAGGAAATGCCTTCACAGAAAGAGCCATACTGTGCCCTATAGAACCACCATTTTAATTCCACTGTCCAGTGATTGGGGAGAAGCAATGCCTCTGCAACATGTATAAGGAACCTCAGTTGCTGAATCGCATGCTCAGTTGGGTGTTAGTGTTGCAATGCTACCTTAATTGTTGGACCTCAAAGGCAAGCTGGCTTTCATAGGCCCTTGCCAGGGTACTGAGGGTAAGAGACACTTATACAGTCCAGGGGGTTGGACTCAATGGCCTTATAGGCCCCGTCCAACTCTACTATTCTATGATTCGATCCTGAAAAAAGTCTGTGTTCATCACAACTGTTCAGCATCTAGGTAAAGGGTGGGGAATATTTGTCTATCACAGGTCTATCACCCACAATTGAGTGTGTGTGTGTCAGTTGGAGGCTACATACAACTAAAAAGAGGGACACCTCTGAAAGTGCAGATCTGTCACGATTTGAACCTTCAAAAGTTAAAAAGCAGAACAGATCAGCTGTCACCCAGCTCCATCTGCACCTTCAAATACTTGTTTGAGTGGCAAGCAGCCCAGGACTGGGCAGCTTCCTGCCTGAGGAGAGTTCTAAAGATGTGGATTGGATGACTTTCAAAGGTGTCCCTTATGGCCAGCCCCCCTGAAAATGTTTAGAATTCAACCTGTCCCTGAAAGTCACTGGAGCTGCCCCCTCACTTTCATGGGGTGCAGATGGCCTGCGAAAGTGAGGGGGGGTGCGTTTTCACCTTGACTCTAACCCTTACTGCAGCCTGGATGAAATTTAGCCATGAGTGGATCTCACCCAGGATTGTAGGTTCTCCATTCCTGATTTAGGCACACTGAAAGTGTAGAGGAATTACTTTTCAGACATCAAATTGGAATACCTAGATTCCTTGATAAGTGGTTAGAAGGTTGTGTAAAATTTAACCTTTATTGGAATGCTTCCTCTTTTGGCAGAAGAATTATAGAAATTAGAGATATGTTCAAGATCCTATTTGCTGTCATAACTAATGTTGGTGATTCTTAATGTTACAGTTAGGTTTTCCCTAAAGATTCTAGCCCAATTTATGCAATATTAACATATGTCAATCACTTCAAACTCCACATTTGTTACTGGAGCTACATTAGAGGTTTATGTAGAGGGAACGATATCTCAACTCTATGCATTTCATCGTATCTGACCATTTCAAACAGCATAGTTTACAGAGGCACAAACAGCTCAGTATACTTTTGCAAAATGACAGTTAATTTACTTTCATCTGTTGCAGCCGGAAGAAATAACCAGCTTTTTCAATTCCATTAGTGTGTTCAAAGCTAAATAAACACTAAATTGTAATAATAGAATTTCTCTCTATCACTTTTCTTGTCCTGGGTTATATTTTATGAAGGGTGGTATAGAAATATCTTAAATAAATAAAACTTGGTCAAGAAAAATCTTGAGTAAGTCTGAGTACTTACAAGATTCATGAAACCAGCATGTCTTGGGTATCCGTAGGGAAAATAAAAGTTGAGTATTTTACAGAAGTGTAATCATCACTCAAGAATTGGGCATGGATAGGGAACACACAGATTCAAATCCCTTCTTGGCCATGAAACTTACTGGATGGCCTTGGGAAAGTCACAAGGGGGATTTATCGCACACTCGCCATGCGTCCTATGCGGTTTTGCAGCCCAGTACTCACATGACGTCGTCCCTGTCCTGCACTCATTTCATTTCTTCCCCTTCATTTTTCATTTCTTTTTGGAGTGGGGAAACTCTGCTTTTCCCCCCTGCATGTGAAATAAATGCGCTCCTCCCTCCCGTATATTGTTGTCCTTGCATTCTATCAAACCATCCTGTTTTTTGTTAGGGCATGTCTAGCTGATGAAAGAGAAGGGTGGGGGGCCAGATGAACTCCTTGCACAGATCACACCAGGTCGGCTGAAGGGCCTGAAGACATGCCCCTAGCCCAGTTCCTCAGTTAGTTTGGGGGTAGGTCCTGGGCCGAGGACATTAGCGAGGAAAGGGCATGTTGATCACCAGGGCAAAGAAACATCCCCCCCACCCCGCCCATGTTGCTCAGAAGTCCCACCACTGCAGGGAGCAAGGAAGTGAGGCAGGTGGCTACCAGGAGGAGGGCCTTCTCTGCTGTGGCACCCCGGCTGTGGAATGAGCTCCCTAAGGAGGTTCGCTTGGCACCCACATTATTATGCTTTTAGATGCCAGGTGAAGACCTTTTTATTCTCCCAACATTTTAACAATCTATAAATTTTAAATAACATGGTTTTAAATTTGTAATTTTGCATTGCTGCTGTTTTTATCTGGTTGAGCTTTTATATTGTATTTTATATTACGGTTTTATACTGTTGTTTTATACTTTGAATGGTTTTAATTTTTATGAACCGCCCAGAGAGCTCCGGCTATTGGGCGGTATAGAAATGTAATAAATAAATAAATAAATAAATAAGTCAGCCCCTCTCCCTGCATGTTCCTTCTTCCATTTTCCCCGCAGTTGAATTACATTGTTTTTCTTCTCTCCACCTGTCTCTCCATTCCCCCCTGCCCGCCTTCCCTCCCTCAGTTTTAAAGAGCTCAGTGGAGTTTACACTTTTACACACACACACACACACACACACACACACACACTCCTCGGTTCCTTGAACAAGAAAAGGGGGACTTTCTTGGATACGAGGAGGGTTGCATTACTTCAAGCTGTACTAGTTGCCGGTGCAAAGAAGCAGAGGAAAGGCTCCAACTCCTTTCCTCTTCATTCATCTCTCTCCTCCTCACAACTAGGGGGTGGGAAAATATACAGGCGGTGCCTCCTCAGTCTCGAGGCTGCTGCTCCCCACCCCCTCCTCACCTTAAGGCACCTCTGGAGTAAGGGCTGAAGCACAGGCGCCCCAGCACAGGTTCACGAAGAGCGGCAGCCTGTAATTGCACACACACAGAGAGAGAGACTCTATTTGAAAATGACCAGCTCTGGTTCCCTTACTCAAAAGTAAATCCCATTGATTCAACTGCATTTACATCCAAGTCATACTAAAATCCCATGCATGCTTATCTTTGAGTAAACCCCATTGAACAGAGAGAGACTTACTTCTGAGTAAATACATATAGAACCGACTTTTAATAGTGTGGTCACTCAGAAGCATTTTTTAAAAAGTCTAAAACAGCAAACTGGAAAGAAATGCTCTGTAACCCTCTGCTTACTTCTGAGGTCTTACTTCTGTTTACTCAGAAGTAAGTCTCTCTGTTCGTTGTGGAACGAGCTCCCCAGAGAGGTCCACCTGGCGCCTACACTGTACTGCTTTCGTCGCCAGCTGAAGACCTTTTTATTCACTCAGTATTTTAACACTTAATTTTAACTTAAATTTAAATTTTACTGTTTTAACTCTGTATTTTAATCTTATATCAACTTTGCTGTGTGGTTTTATCCTGGTTGCGCTTTTTATATTGTATTTCATAATTGTGTTTTAACCTGTTGGGTGTTTTACTGTGGTTTTAATTTTTGTGAACCGCCCAGAGAGCTTCGGCTATTGGGCGGTATAAAAATGTAATAAATAAATAAATAAATAAATAAATTCAATGGGGTTTACTCAAAGTTAAACATGCATGGGATTTTAGTATGACTTGGATGTAAATGCAGTTGAAATCAATGGGATTTACTCTTGAGTAAGGGAACCAGCAGATCTCTATTTTATGAGCAGGAGATGCACAGCTTCACATGATCAAAGTAAAGGAAAAATGATCCTTCACAATTGCAAACAGGTGGAATTTTGCATTGGTGGACTATCAGGAAAAGGTTTTAAGGTGTTTTTTTTAAAAAAAAAATCCCTAAAAAATCAAGGGATCAACTGATCTCATTCAAACCTGGCCTGGCTAAAGCCCTTCTTAAGTGGTATCACCGTGCCAAGTTTGATCTCTTTATCTTTAAAAATTATGCAGAAATAAGCATTTTTGTTACCTTGGAGCAAAGCAGGGGACCTGACCATCTTTACAAAAGAAATTAGTTAAAATTATTGTTCATCTCCCCACCCTTTGAAACCAGCAAAATAAACCTTCGTTCCTCCCCCCATGTAAACCTTTCCCAAGCCAAGGGGCAGCAAGGGTCTCAGCCCATGCGCTCCCTCCTGCTTCCTACAACCAGCCTCCCTTCCTTCGAGTTTGTATAAAAACCTTAGGGGAAAGTATACTGTGTTGTTTTACCATAATTGTGCAGTTTCCGGCTGCTGTACTACTGTATTTGGCAGAAATAAAGAAATATTTTTTTAAAATAAAAAAAATTAACTGCAGGGAAAGGAGAACGTAGGGGGCAGGGCAGGAGATTACACCGGAATAGTAGTACTCCAAGTGAAAAGATACATGAGCTGAAAGAGTGCAACAATGCACAGATGTGAAAGTGCCCCAGTGCTCGACTCACTAAGGAAGCGGAGGGGGGAACTGCGGATGAAAACCAGATAAAAAAAGTAGGTGTGATGGAGCTCAGCATCACATTG
Organism: Elgaria multicarinata webbii; assembly: GCF_023053635.1. NCBI lineage: Eukaryota > Metazoa > Chordata > Lepidosauria > Squamata > Anguidae > Elgaria > Elgaria multicarinata. The sequence goes on along the minus strand of NC_086171.1, from coordinate 96,670,955 downwards.
AGAATAACTTTTGGCTTTTCTCTGCTTTTTCCTGAAAATGTCTTTCATCCATCAGCAACACACGAGACAAGAGCAGCTGAGTATACAGCACCTAAAAGTGATGCTCAATGCATTGCTAGCTGTCACACAGAATTTAAAACCTCGGGGTTGGGTGGGTGGAGTCTGGGAGGAGAGCTGAATGTCATCAACTCCCGAAGTGCCACTCAGTGAATGGGAGAGGTTCTTTTTGAATGTATAAAACAAGAAAAGCCCAGTCTCCATGGGGAGTTAAAATTGCTGCAACTATCTTATGAATGGGACAGGCAGAATTGCTACTCCCATTGTACTCACAAAGGAGCCAAAACATCAAAAAGGGGGTGGCAGCTATAAAACTGTGGAAGTTAGCATGTTTGGGACCAGACTTCATACTCAGTGGCTGGGTTCGGACGACATGATAAGCAATGGTTGATTAATTATGCAACCGTCAGTTGCATTGCTTATCATGTTGTCTGGTGTGCACAACGTGCACACAATGAAGAGTATGCTATTCCGCCATTTTAAGCAATGGAGAAAAACAATGGGCTGCTCAGTAGATTTATTTATTTATTTACAATATTTATCTACTGCTCCCCATTCAAAATTTCAGAGTGGTGTACAAGATAAAAGAAAATAAAAACAGAATAGAACACTTTAAAATAGTTTTTAAAAGATGCAAAATGTGCAGTAAACTGTGGCTAATCATTAAGGAAAGGCTTCTTAGAATTATTACATTTTCAGGGGGTGCTGAAAGGAATGCACCTGCCTGACCTCCAGAGGCAGGGAATTCCACAGGAGGGGGCCACCACGCTGAAGGCTCTTCCCCTGGTGGATTCCAATCGGAGGATGGATCTATGTGGAACCACCAGGAGCAGGCCCTCGGATGACCTCAGTGACCAGGCAGGTTGGTAAGGGAGGAGGCGCTCTCTTGGGTATCCTGGTCCCAAGTTGTTTAGGGCTTTGTACACAAGTACAAGAACCTTAAACCTGGCCCGGTAGCAAATAGGCAGCCAGTGCAGTTCCCTCAGCAGAGGAGTTCCATGCTGGAAAGGGGCAGCTCCAGACAACAGCCGAGCTGCAGCGTTCTGCACTAGCTCCAGTTTCCAGAGCAGCTTTAAGGGCAGCCCCACATAGAGCACATTGCAGTAATCCAATCTTGATGTTACCAATGCCTGTACCACCATGGCCAAGCTATCCCTGTCCAAGAGAGGCCATAGTTGGTGAACCAGCCGAAGCTGGTAAAAGGCACTCTGAGCCGCCATGGCCACTTGAGCTTCCAGCGACAGTGATGGATCTAAGAGTACCCTCAAACTATAAATCTGGTCTTTCAGAGGGAGTGCAACCCCTTCCAGAACAGGCAATGAGCCTATCTCCCAGACTTGGGAACCACTTACCCACAGGGCCTCCATCTTGCTAGGATTCCGTTTCAGTTTATTGGCCCTTATCCAGCCCATTACTGAGTCTAGGCACTGGTCCAGGACCTGCACAGCCTCACCTGATTCAGTTGTCACAGGGAGATATGCATATTGATAGCATTTAGCTCCAAATCCACTAATGACTGCTCCCAATGGCTTCATATAGATGTTAAATAACATTGGGCATAAGATGGTGCCCTGTGGCACCCCATAGCTCAATTGCCAAGGGGCCAAGGAGTGGTCACCCAATGCTACTCTCTGAAAATGACCCTATAGTAGGACCAGAACCACTGTAGCACAGTGCCTCTGATGCCCATCCCACGGAGTGGATCCAAGAGGATACCATGGTCGATGGTATCAAAGGCCGATGAGAGATCAAGCAGGATTAATAGGGTTGCATTCCTCCTGTCCCTCATCCATCAGGGCGACCAAGGCTGATTCAGTTCTGTAACCAGATCGGAACCCAGATTGGAATGGGTCTAGATAATCAGTATCCTCCAAGAGTGCCTGTAGTTGCTCCACCACAACCCTCTCAAGTACCTTCCCTAAAAACAGGGTGTTTGCGACTGGGCAGTAGTTCTCTAATACCATTGGGTCCAGGGTCAACTTCTTCAGGAGTGGTTGCACTACTGCCTCCTTAAGGACAGCAGGGACCACCCCTTCCTGGAGTGAGGCATTTATCACCCCCTGGAACCACCCAGTCAACCCCCTTCAGCTTGCTTTTATAAACCAGGAGGGACAAGGATTAAGAGGGCAAGTGGTTGGTCACATTGCTGCAAGCACCTTGTCCACATCATCAGGACGCAATAACTGGAACTGATCCCACAAAATCGGGCAGATGGTGGCCTCGGACACCTCAACTGGAGCTGCACTAACAACAGCATCAAGCTCGCTGCAGAGAGAAGCAATTTTGTACTCAAAGTGCGATGCAAAAAGGTCACAGCGGGTACTCGATGGGGCCAGGGCCCCATTTGCTGGGGAGGATGTTAGCAGCCCCCAGACCACCCGGAAAAGCTCTGCTGGACGGCTTCGAAGACGCAATGGAGGCAGCAAAATAAGCCTTCTTTGCTGCCTGCACCACCACGCAATAGGCACAATTATGTGCTCTACAGCATGCTTGGTTATCTTTGCTTCAGTCTTACGCCATTTGCGCTCTAGCCGATTTCCAGCCTGTTTCATTGTCTGCAGCTCCCTAGTATACCAAGGAGCAGAGTGGGCTCTACAGGACTGGAGAGGGCACTCAGGTGCAATCAACTCAATGGCCCTCTGCATCTCACCGTTCCACAGTGAGGCTAGGGCCTCAGCTGGATCACCAGCTCTCTCCACTAGAAAATCCCCAAAAGCATTCAGGAATCCATTGGATTCCATCAGTCTCCTGGGCGGACCATCCGAATGGGTCCCTCACCTTTGCAGGAGGGTAGTAACACCGTGAGTTCAACTCCCACCATATGACAATGGGGTTACTTGAGCCCCCCCCCCCCAATCTTCAGACTACCCATCTCACAGCTTGGAGCAAAAACCAAATCAAGGGTATGCCCTGTGTCATGTGTTGGGCTGATGACAAACTGAGAAAGCCTTATGATTGTCATGAAAGCCATAAAGTCCTGAGGTGGAGCTCCAGAGACAACCTCAGCATGGAAATTGAAGTCGCCCAGAACCACCATCCTGAGTTCCTCCAACACCACACTCGAGACTGCCTCCGCCAGCTCAGTCAGGGAGGATGCTGGGCAGCAGGGTGGGCGGTACACCAGCAGCATCCCCAATCTGTCTCTCTGGCCCAACACCAGGTGCAAACCTTCAAGGCCTGCTCCAAGATGGAGTGGTTTCCTGGTGATAGAGATGGAAGATCTATGAATTACAGTGACTCCCCCACCCCATCCCTCCAATATATGTTGGTGCTGCACTGAGTACCCAGGTGGGCAGAGTAGAGTCAGGTCAACCCCACCCAGCTCACCCACCCAAGTCTCAGTAATGCACACCAGGTCAGCCTTCTCATCCATGATTAAATCTTGAATAAGAGCGGTCTTATTGCAGACTGACATAGCATTAAAGAGCAGCACCACAAGGAAGAGTGCTTTCCTAGAGTAATGAAGGAGCTAGCGGAAGAACTTCCAGAACCTTTGTCTATTATCTTTGCAAAATCATGGAAGACAGGCGAGGTGCCGGATGACTGGAGAAGGGCTAACGTTGTCTCTATCTTCAAAAAGGGCAAAAAGGAAGAACCTGGGAACTACGGACCAGCCAGTCTGACATCCATCCCTGGGAAAATTCTGGAGCAGATTATAAAGAAGTCAATCTGTAAACACCTTGAAATCAATGCGGTGATTATTAGAAGCCAACATGGATTTGTCAAGAACAAGTCCTGTCAGACAAATTTGATCTCATTTTTTGATAAGGTAACCTCCCTTGTGGACCGTGGGAACGCTGTGGACGTCATATATCTTGACTTCAGCAAAGCTTTTGACAAAGTACCACATGACATTCTGATTAACAAACTAGCTAAAAGTGGGCTAGATGGAACAACTATTAGGTGGATTCACAGTTGGCTACAGAATCGGACTCAGAGTACTTATCAATGGAACCTTCTCAAACTGGGGAGAGGCAACAAGTGGGGTACCGCAGGGCTCAGTCCTGGGCCCAGTGCTCTTCAACATTTTTATTAATGATTTGGATGAGGAGGTGCAGGGAACGCTGATCAAATTTGCAGATGACACAAAATTGGGTGGGATAGCTAATACCCTGGAAGACAGAAACAAACTTCAAAGTGATCTTGATAGGCTGGAGTGCTGGGCTGAAAACAACAGGATGAAATTTAATAGGGATAAATGCCAAATTCTACATTTAGGAAATAGAAATCAAAGGCACAGTTACAAGATGGGGGATACTTGGCTCAGCAATACTACAAACGAGAAGGATCTTGGAATTGTTGTAGATCACAAGCTGAATATGAGCCAACAGTGCGCTATGGCTGCAAGAAAGGCAAATGCTATTTTGGGCTGCATTAATAGAAGTATAGCTTCCAAATCACGTGAGGTACTGGTTCCTCTCTATTCGGCCCTGGTTAGGCCTCATCTAGAGTATTGCATTCAGTTCTGGGCTCCACAATTCAAGAAGGACGCAGACAAGCTGGAGCGTGTTCAGAGGAGGGCAACCAGGATGATCAGGGGTCTGAAAACAAAGCCCTATGAAGAGAGACTGAAAGAACTGGGCATGTTTATGATTGAGGGGAGACATGATAGCACTCTTCAAATACTTAAAAGGTTGTTACACAGAGGAGGGCCAGGATCTCTTCTCGATCCTCCCACAGTGCAGGACACGAAATAATGGACTCAAGTTACAGGAAGCCAGATTCCAGCTGGACATCAGGAAAAACTTCCTGACTGTTAGAGCAGTGCAACAATGGAATCAGTTACCTAGGGAGGTTGTGGGCTCTCCCACACTAGAGGCCTTCAAGAGGCAGCTGGACAAGCATCTGTCGGGGATGCTTTAGGGTGGATTCCTGCATTGAGCAGGGGGTTGGACTTGATGGCCTTGTAGGCCTCTTCCAACTCTGCTATTCTATGATTCTATGATTCTATGAAGGAGGGCCCAGTGGATGAGCTACCAGGTACATGAGAGCGGGGGGCGGAGCTTGGCAGCCTGAGCGATGGCGGGTTTCTTCTGAGGCTCTGAACGGCGCTTGCCGGAAAAGGCAATTATCTCTCTTTTAATGGGCATAAATCTTTGAGCAACTGACAGAAAATGATTATAAAACCAACAGGAGCCGGGAAAGTGGAGAGAAGGGAGGTGAGATGAACTATGATTAATGCAATGTCTGTCTAAACGGCAACTTTGTCAAAAGTGAAAGTAAAGTAAACGCTGACTCTGACGCAGTTTAAAAAGAAGGAATTTACGCTTGCTGGACATTGATTTGTGTTATAACCTCTCATCTTTATCTCATATGGGAACGATTGAAATGCTGGCTTTCTAAGGTTGAAGTGGTTGACTGGATTTATTGGCGTGGCGAGAAGGGGGGGTGAAGGGGCGAAAAAAGCTGCATTTGGCATTCGGTGAGGGAGATGTGGGATGCTGAGAGACTTTGAATGATTAAATCTGATCCCCTCTAGTGAATGCTGTTGTGAACTGGATCTGTCCCCCCTCCTCGTGAAGAAGGAGCTGTGAGTGCTATATAATAGAGAAGCCAGCATAAGTTGCTAAGGAAGAGAGTTGGACTCTAAGATTTATGCCCTACCCAGAAGGGACCCATGCCCAACGTTAAAAAAAAGATCAAAAGTTGGGAAAAGCTTAATATACAAAAAAAGAAACCTTCAAATCATAATTTGGCTTACCTCTCCTTCCTGGAAAGTACAGCCCCTGGAGTTGAACAGGAAGAGGAAGATATAGACCCAGTCTCTTTGGATACAATACCAAATAAAGAAGAAAACATGGCAGAAGGGGGGAACGAAAGTGGTAGTAACCCTCCCTCTTTAATGGAAATCAAGGCTATTATAGCAGAAAATAACATTATTATTTTTTAAAAAATGGATCAGCATATGAGTGAATTCAGAAAACAAATGCGTACTATTGCGGATAAAGCGATGGAAAATTCGGATAAGATCAAAAAGATAGAGGCTAAAGCGGATCTGGACCAGAAGAAACAAGAGGCTTTCGAAAAATCAATTAATATACAATTTAAAGAATGGGAATTGCGTTTGATTGCCGTGGAAGATCAATCTCGTAGATCTTCGCTTCGAATAAAGCAGCTGAAGGAGATGCAAGGAGAAGATCTTAGAGAAATTATCGTGAACTGGTTCAAGGAGCTGATACCTGACATACTAATAGATGGATCGGATCTGGACCGAGTCCACCGTGTGGGGGGGCAAAACTACAAAGGGACTAGAGACATACTGGTGAAATTTGGCAACTATTACAAAAAAGAGCAAATTATGAAAGAATTGAGATCTAAGGTTCAGATACAATGTAAAGGCAAACCAGTGCAAATTTACAATGATCTTTCTCAACGCACATTAAATTGGAGACGTAGTCTTAAACCAATAACGGTAACATTAATGAAGAATAAAATTCCTTATGCATGGGGTTACCCGGTTTTTTTAAGATTTACATATGGGAGGAGGGAACACAGAGTAACCTCATTGGATCAAGGTAAAGATTTGCTGAAGAGGCTGGGTCTGGATGGGGAAGCAGATGGGGCTGGAGTGGGTGGGGGAGGGAATGAGGCTGGGACATCTGGAGAGTAAGAGAATTGTTAATTATGTTTGGAGATAATTGCAAATAAAAATGCTAATATAGAAACCTGCCGGCCAGGCACAGCACTGCCTCCCCCCTCCCCCTTTAAAGTAGATGGCTGGAGTACTAGACTCACGGGGATATGGGGGGGGATTAGAGTGGGGGGGTGGGGAGGGGGGGAAAGTAGGGGAGGAGGGATCGGGGTAGGAGGGTGGGGGTTTTATGTACGGAGTTTGTGTTTTTATGTAAGCAAGTTTGAATTGCTGAGCACAAGGGATCGGAAGAGATTTCAAAAGGGTGATTATGGATAAAAAGATAAAGGTATCAACACTCAATGTTAAAGGTTTAGGGGCAGTCGTGAAAAGGAAGAGAATAGAACAAATGCTAAATAAAGAGGGATCAGATATTATAATGATCCAAGAGACACACCAAGGCTCCGAGAATTCGAATATGATAAAATTAAAGTGGTTAGCCTATTATGAAAAATCATTAGGGACATCAAAAAAAAATGGAGTGGCCACTTTGATTTCAAAAAAAAGTGGGTTTATATTAGAAGAAGTAAAAAAGGATGATAAGGGTAGATATCTTATGTTAAAAGGTAAAATTGAGGGAAAGGTTTATACTTTGATTAATGTTTATGCCCCAAATGAGAGGCATAGAGAGTTTTTTATAAAGTTGTTTAAAGAAATAGAAGAATTTAAGGAGGGGTATGCTATATTAGCTGGGGATTTTAATATGGTTATGGATAATAAAAGGGACAGGTCAAATCCCACTAATGCTGAAAAGAGGAACAATATGACTATATTGAATAAATTAGTAAAAGAAAATGATTATTTAGATTCGTGGCGCTTACTTAACGGGAATAGGCCTGGATTTTCATACTTTTCCCCAGTTCATCATACATACTCCAGGATAGATTATATATTTGTTTCAAAAGACTTTGCAACGAGGATTTGTAAAATGGAAATGGGGGTAATAAAAGTAACCGATCATGCCTTGTTAAGTTTAGAATTTACAGTTAAGAAAGATTATAAAGAGGCATATAGATGGAAGTTGAACACAAAGATATTGAAATACAATAAAATAGTAGATAAAATTCGGAAGGAACTGTCGGAGTCATGGGAAATTAATGAAAAAGGAGGAACAGCTGGGTCAGTCATTTGGGACACCATGAAGGCTGTAGCAAGAGGAATCTGTATTAGAGAAACATGTAGTTTAAAAAGACAACAACGTGCAGAACAGGAAAAGTTAGAGATAGAAATTAAAAACTTGGAGGAAAGATATTGGCGAAGTAAAGATAAATATAAATTAGTGGAAATACAAGCTAAGAAGAAACAATTAGAAAACTTAAATATAGAAGAGATTCAAAAGAATTTAATGTATATGAAAAGGGAATATTTTGAAAACAGTGATAAGAACTCGAGGTTGCTTGCCAAGCTCACACAAAAAGAAAAAGGGAGGAATGGGATAGAAACGTTGAAAGATAGCCGAGGGAATTATTGTCATGCAATGAAAGCTAAAATAAAAATTTTTCAGGAATTTTATCAGGAATTGTACAAGGGTAAAGAAATTCAACAAGAAAAGGTGGAGGAGTATATTGGAAGGTTTATAAAGAAGGAAATAAAATCAGAATATAAGGAGTTAATGGAGTCAGTAATAACTCAAAGAGAAGTTGAAGAAGTTATTGATAAGTTAAAAGTGGGTAAATCACCAGGAGCAGATGGTTTGGGTCCAGAATATTATAAGGTCTTCAAAGATTGTTTAGTTCCAAAATTAATGGAACTTTATAATAGGATATTATCAGGAGAGAAGATACCTGAATCATGGGAACATTCAGTGATAATTCTGATCCCAAAACCAGATAAAGATTTGACTAATCCTGATTCTTATAGACCTATTTCTTTAATAAATCAGGATGCTAAAATTTTTACATCTATTATGGCCAAACGATTAAATAAATTTTTGGCAGAATATATAGGGGCAGATCAATGTGGGTTTGTGGTAGGAAGACATATGCATAATTTAGTGGGTAGAGTTTTAAATGTAATAAATGTAATAAAAAAAGCAAATATTAAGGCAGGTATTATGGCATTAGATATTTTTAAAGCTTTTGATTGTGTGAGCTGGCAGGCACTAAAGAGTATTATAGATAAATTGGGATTTGGAAATAAATTTAAAAATGTAATAGAACAGCTATATTCCCAAAATACGGCGGTAGTGGTGGTAAATGACGGACTTACTGAAAAGATACGACTAGCCAGAGGAACAAGACAAGGATGTCCGCTCTCGCCGGTCCTTTTTGTAATGGTTATGGAAGTTTTGGCGAAGGCACTAAGGGAGGATAAAGAATTAGAAGGAATTGGAGAGGTAAGGGAGATAAAGCTAAACATGTTTGCGGATGATACTTTATTGACCATTAAGAATCCATTAAGAAAATTAGAAAGAATTAAATATCAGTTGAGGGAGTTTGAGGAAATTACAGGGTTAAAAATAAATTGGTCTAAATCAGAGATGATGTTGTTTAACTATACTAAGAAAGAAGAAAAGGATTGGGAATTTAAGGGAATGGAATTGAAAGTTAAGAATGAGATTAAATACTTGGGAATTAAAATTACAAAAAATCTAGAGAATTTAGAAAGGGAAAATTTAACGAGGTTAAAGAAGGAGGTACTAGAGAAATTGGAGAAATATAAAAGATTAAATTTATCTTGGTTTGGGAGAATAGCTTTGATAAAAATGAAGATATTAGCTAAAATTAATTTTGTATTTAGGATGCTACCTATAAAAATATCAGAAACCGAGATAAAAAGTTGGCAAAATATTATTAATAAATATTGTAATGGAGAAAAGAGAGCAAGAGTGAATAAAAATAATTGGTACCTAAGCCAAAAAAAGGGGGGAATGGGTCTCCCAAACATAAAATTATACTACGTAGCAAATAGATTAAGACATGTTGTAGAAGCAATTATGGGAGTAGGAGATTTATATTGGATGGAAGAAAAAAACATAAGTAAGGTAGAGATGAATCTGGAGAATGTTTTTTTTAAAGATGGAGGAAGAAAATGGGTTGGAAGTATAGATAATCCACTCCTGAGGACTCAATGGGAAATTTGGAGCAAATTTAAAGGGAAGCTGCTTCCGAGCAACTCTCCCTTAGCACCGATAATAATGTTAAAGAATTTCCCAGAGGATCTAAAGGGTAGATTATGTAAAATACTAAAAGAGAAAAATAAAATAAAATTAAAGGATTGGGTAAGAGATATTAAAACAAGAGAAGATATGGAAAATTTGTTAAAGGAGAAGAAGCTATCTTGGCTAGAATATGGTCAATTAGAACAATGGAATAAAAAGTGGATTAAAGATAATAGAATGTGCAGAAAGATGACGAGGTTTGAAGAATTAGTAGTAAGTAAGGAGAAAGGAAAAGGAGGTAGTATAGTTTCAAAAGGATTAATGAGTGAAATATATAAAATATTGTTAGAGAAGGAGTTTAGAGAGAATACAGAGAAAATGATTTGGGAATCAGATTTGAAGATACAAATAGGGCGACAGAGCTGGGAGGGACTATGGAAACAAAGAGTGTTGAGAAGTTTATCAGTAAGAATAAAGGAGAATTATTTTAAAATTTTATGGAGGTGGTACCTAACCCCGGTTAGATTGAACAAGATAAGTGATCAACATTCAGCAAATTGTTGGAGAGGATGTGGGGAAATAGGAACGTATTTACATATGTGGTGGCAATGCAAATATGTACAAAGATTATGGAAGATGGTGTTTTCAGAAATTGAAGAAATAGTGGGAATGAAAATAGAACAAACACCAAAAATAGCATTGCTGTCACTATTTGAAGATATAAAGTGTGGAAAAGGAACTATAGAGCTGATATCGAGTTTGTTGGTTGCAGCACGATTGTTGATAGCTAGGAACTGGAAGATCCAAGGGGAATATTCTATTGAGGAATGGTATAAAGTAGTATGGGACATAGCCATTAATGATAAACTGACATGCAATATTAAGTGGAGAAAAGGCGTAACTAAAATAAATGAGTTCGAAGGAATTTGGAAACAGTTCCTAGTGTTCGTGTTTACTAAGGGAAGTGGGAAACCACCATCAGAAGAAATGATTAGATTTTGGACTCAAGAATGATCCCGAGGTGGGGGGTGCACTTTTATGTTAAGAATGGAAATGTTGTAGTGTGATAAGGCATATGTAATAGTTTTTGATATTTGTACTCAACAGTTATTCAATATGTATGAAGCAGATATTTGATGTATTTTTTTTTCTTATTGTGTTGTTTCAAATATATTTTGGAAATGTTCACTTATGTTTATATAGTGTTGAAAATGAATAAAAATTATTAAAAAAAAAAAAAAGGTACATGAGAGCTAGAGTTGGGGGTTAGAAGGGGAACGGTGTGTAGACGCTGATCATTAACGTGTCGTGTGGTGGGCTCCGTTGCCTAATTTCATGCACCCACATTTTCACGGAGGCCTCCAAGGAGACCTTTGTGGAAATTGCTTCCATGGAGGGGGAGATGGTCGAGGAGGAAGCCCTACAAGCTGGGGTGGTCGTTTATGCCAAGGATTTGGATGATTCTCCTGTGGAGGCAGAGGGAGAAATACAGGACGCACCGGTGCTCAAAGAGGACCCCCCCTCCTGGTGCTGCAGGCCCTGCTCCAGAAGCCCACCCACTGACAAACATGCAGAGGTGTGCCCGGCGTCACAACAAGCGCAAAGCAGACCGGCTGCGGCTGGCGAAGGATCTGGTCACAGCCACAGAGGCCACTGGAGGGAGAATCCACAAGCTGATAAGGCTGGAGAAATTCCTGCCTGAAACCCTGGATAGCCACTGCCAGTCAGTGTCAACAATACTGGGCTAGATGGACCAATGATCTGACTCAATATAAGGCAGCTTCCTATGCTGACTTTGACCCATCTCCTAAAAAGGAAACCCATGGGATCGGCTGGTGTATTGTAATAAACTGCAGTGGAATTGCAGCTGATACACCTGATCAGCCTGTCTTGCACAGTGCTTTGTCACAACTCTTCTATCTATGGAGAAACTTTTGCTAAATATATACATTTTGATATAGATATAAGGTGGTGCACAGATTTTATTTATTTCATTTTATCCCATTTTCCATGGAGCTCAGAGTGGCATATAGTTTTTCCTCTCCCCCATTTTCTCCTCACAATAACCCTGAGAGGTATGTTAGTCTGAGGGCATGAGTGGTACAAAGTCACTCAGTAACTTCACGTTTGAAGTGGGGCCTCCCCACTCCTAGTCCAAAAATCTGATCACCACAGCACACTAAAAATCCCATCTAGCCAAGTACATGTTGGAAGTTTTCATTATTATACTTTCCATAAAGTTTCACTGAGACATACAACTGCCGCAATTAGTTAATATGAGTTAATTGATACGAGTAATCCTATATATTAACAGATCTAATAGCAACCATTCTGTCTGGCCACAGCAAAGGGGAAGCAGGGCCTGCTGCATCAGCTCTGTTCAGAATCCAACTCCACTAGCTTTTTTTTCTCCCTCAACTATTTCCATTCAAGCTGGCCATTACAAGAACTTCGTAATTTTAAGTCCAGGTGCCTGAGCACCTCTTCTCCCTTTTGTGTCATGTCTTTTAGACTAAATCTGTAGGCTAAATCTAAATCTTGTTTGTTGTTGATCATATTTAAGCTGCTCAGGGAACTTTTTCAGCTGAAGAAGTGGATGAAGATGCTTTAATTAAATACATACATACATACAACAATGTATCTTTAGAGATTTGCTGTCTGCTTACGTGTTTATGATGGAGAAGAAAGCAGGCTATCAAAAATGGAAGCAAAACCAGCACCAAGATGACCAAACATGTCACAAGACACAGGGTGGTCCAGCTATTTCTTGGCTTATTGGAATCACTGGGAAGGCTGCCCCCCTCCATGAAGGCCAATGCCTCCATACTCTAGGAGCTCAAAGCAGGACAATGCTAAAACTCCCTAAGTATTTCTTCAGATGTTAGCAGCCCTGACCATTGAAAAGGCATTTATATGCTTGGAGATTATCTTATTTAAAAATGGGTGGAGTTTGCATTTCATCATGATATGGGCAGTGGAAGAGGGCAGAAAACCAATGAAACTGATACAAGAGAGTGGAACTCTCATTTGGTTTACAGCCCAGCATCTGCTATGAAATGAAACTACACTAGTGCCAGAGGAAGGAGGGGAGCCTTTCACACCAACTATTTATGAACCTTGGTGGGGGGAAAAGAACTATAATGCACTGCAGTGCACTAATTCGTTTATATCTCCAATGTAGGTATCAACCTTCTGTCACCTAAAAGATGGTGGTTTTCCTTGTGAAACATTTCATATGGATAATTAAGGGTAGCTTTTTAAATGATCTATGAGAGGGTTTCAAGAATTCTGCAGCCAAAGAACTGGCTGGTTAGCCCAAACTACCCACCCCCCGCCACCCACCTCTTAAGGGTTGTCAGTTTACAGTGCTGCAATGGCAGCTGGAGTCACTCTGGGCAGAGCCCCCACCCCCACCCCGGTGCCATCAACGCTCTGCCCTCTGGGCTCCACCTTTGTCTAACCCTGCCTGCCTGCCAATAGTGTAGCAATCAATCAATCAATCAATCAATCAATCTTTAATTACAGTCAACAGAACTTTAATACAACTTGTTAAATATACACATATTAATAAAATACATATGTGTAAGTTAGAGAGATACAAAATCAGTAAAGAATTGAACAACAAAAAATCTGTCTCCATGAGGGCTATAATCAAACAATCGTAAGAGGTCTAGGTTCAGAAATTTAGCCACTTGTTTTATACTTAACTTGCTGGTACCCTGGAGTAAAAGAATCACAAGGGACTCAAAAGAGTGGTCAAGGATATATATATATATGTGTGTGTGTGTGTGTGTGATGGGATATATTAGGGCTTTCCTGGCCTCTTGATAGTAGCTATAGGCCGAGGAAACATCGGGGCCTGCTCCTGTTGGACTCTTACCCCACCCCCACAGGGCAAACTGCCATCTTGGCCCTTTGGGGAAGAAGAAGGACCGAGGGGACAGGAGCAGGCCGAGGAAACATTGGGGCCTGCTCCAGTTGGACTCCCCTCTTTCGGGAGCAGGACAATCCCATCAGCCCTTTTCCCAGTCCACTTATTTTTATTTATTTATTTATTTATTTTATTTTATTTATTTATTTATTACATTTTTATACCGCCCAATAGCCGAAGCTCTCTGGGCGGTTCACAAAAATTAATTTCTCTCTCTCTTTACCTCTTCCCTCCTGAACTCCTTTTCCTTGTGTGTTTATTAGACTGTAAGCCTGAGGGCAGGGACTGTCTTTTTTGCTAAGTGTAAGCCACTCCAAGAGCCTTTTTTGGCTGAGGAGCGGGGTATAAATATGATAAATAAAAATAAATAAAATAAGATGGACTCCACCTCGACATTGTTACAATGGTAGCATCTTATATTTACTGGAGTTTTTTAAAAATCTGCTTTCTAATACTTTAGAGGGGAGAACATTAAATCTTGCAAGGAAAATGGCTACCAATATTTAGGAATAGTTAGCCATCCTGGATAGGGCATTCCATCTTTACAGGGGAGGTATGATAGACCCAATAACTGAGGGGAACACAGCCGCCAAGCAGCTATTAGTGCTCCTGATAATCTATGTCTGATAGTCTCTATTTAACAACCCATTTGGCACTTTCTAGGTCCAGGGATAACAGAGGAGGATTATAAATTTACAGTGACTTTTTGCACCACAGCTTTCATCCAAGGAGATTCAAAAATAGTCTGACAATACCTGGGAAGCCAGGGAGTTAAGAGTAAGCACAATGCTATGCTCTTCTTTAGATTAAAGGGAAGTTGTGTTTCCTTAATGGAGCTTTGTTTCCTTTTTCTCTTGTGCAATCGTAATGGGGCTGCATTACACAGGAGGAAACATGGTCTGTAATTGAAAGCTTCCCCTTCTCTCCACTCTCATAGTATTGAATGGGACAGTACCCTCTAGTGGGAGCTTTGAAGCGCAACATTCCCTGTACATGGTAGAAAATCCTGAGATATTTCAGCAGAATCAGGATATCACAGGTTTTTTTAAAAATGGAATTACTGTGGGAAGGTGCAGGAGACATGCAGGAGGCTGCCAACATCATCAAAACAACCCGTGAACATCCGTGAGAGGCCTGTCATAAGTGTGCCTTATTTTGCTTGTGTGAAGAAGACCAACAATGGAGCCAAAAACAGATAGAATAAATTCATGCCAAGCATTTTAGGGAGCTCAGCCCAGTCTCCAGATTAAGGGCAGCCCCAGCAATAAACCAATAATATAGTTATTCTACACTTCCTACCTTCTCCTTAGTTCCTCCTTCCATCAACTCATTGACCCCATCACCTATTGCTCTGGTTCGCATGATTGCAGCCAGGGAAATAAGCCACAGTGGATTCTAGCAATTGAAGTGAATAACTTGTTCAAAAAGAACAGAGGAATTAGAAAGGGAAGTGGAGTTGCACTATATGTAAAAAATTTATTTATTTATTTATTACATTTTTATACCGCCCAATAGCCGAAGCTCTCTGGGCAGTTCACATATCGCTGCACAGAAATACAGGAGGATGAGCCTGGGAGCCCCATGAAGAGCATCTGGACTACAATAAATGGGGCAAGGAATAAAAGGAACATGATAATCAGAGTTTACTACCAACCACCCAATCAAGGAGACGATGACGATGAAACTTTTGATAAGCAAATTGTCAGTATTTCAAGGACGTGCAGTGCAGTAGTAATGGGGAACTTCAATTACCTTGTTATCTGTTTCGAGGCAAAATTCTGCCAAAAGTCCTCCCTCCATGATATTCCTGACATGTGTGGCTGATACCTTTCTCCTACAGAAAGTGGAGGAAGGAACTAGAGGATCGGCTATTCTTGACTTGATACTGACTAACACAGCTGGCTTAGGGGATAAAGTGGCAGTTACCATAACTCTGGGAGAAAGTGACCACGTCATACTTGAGTTCTTGATTTTAAAGGAAGCAAAAGCTGATGTAGCCATATAGGTAAGGTCCCATGATAAGTGACCCTAACGAGAAAAAGGAGTCCAAGATGGGAGGGAGTTATTTAAAAAGGAAATTTTAATGGCATAATTGCAAACAATTCCAACAAGGAAAAAGAGAGAAGAAAACAGAAAAAACCAATGTGGCTCCACAAAAAGCTTAAGATGACCTTGAAACAAAAAAGGACACATATAGTCCTGGGCCCAGTGCTCTTCAACATTTTTGTTAATGATTTGGACGAGGAGGTGCAGGGAACGCTGATCAAATTTGCAGATGACACAAAATTGGGTGGGATAGCTAATACCCTGGAAGACAGAAACAAACTTCAAAGTGATCTTGATAGGCTGGAGTGCTGGGCTGAAAACAACAGGATGAAATTTAATAGGGATAAATGCCAAGTTCTACATTTAGGAAATAGAAACCAAAGGCACAGTTACAAGATGGGGGATACTTGGCTCAGCAATACTACAAATGAGAAGGATCTTGGAATTGTTGTAGATTGCAAGCTGAATATGAGCCAACAGTGCGATATGGCTGCAAGAAAGGCAAATGCTGTTTTGGGCTGCATTAATAGAAGTATAGCTTCCAAATCACATGAGGTACTGGTTCCCCTCTATTCAGCCCTGGTTAGGCCTCATCTAGAGTATTGCGTCCAGTTCTGGGCTCCACAATCCAAGAAGGATGCAGACAAGCTGGAGCGTGTTCAGAGGAGGGCAACCAGGATGATCAGGGGTCTGGAAACAAAGCCCTATGAAGAGAGACTGAAAGAACTGGGCATGTTTAGCCGGGAGAAGAGAAGATTGAGGGGAGACATGATAGCACTCTTCAAATACTTATTATTATTATTATTATTATTATTATTATTTATTTATTTATTTATTTATTTATATAGCACCATCTATGTACATGGTGCTGTACTTAAAAGGTTGTCACACAGAGGAGGGCCAGGATCTCTTCTCGATCCTCCCAGAGTGCAGGACACAGAATAACGGGCTCAAGTTAAAGGAAACCAGATTCCAGCTGGACATCAGGAAAAACTTCCTGACTGTTAGAGCAGTACGACAATGGAATCAGTTACCTAGGGAGGTTGTGGGCTCTCCCACACTAGAGGCATTCAAGAGGCAGCTGGACAAGCATCTGTCAGGGATGCTTTAGGTTGGATTCCTGCATTGAGCAGTGGGTTGGACTTGATGGCCTTGTAGGCCCCATCCAACTCTGCTATTCTGTGATTCTATGATTCTAGGAAGTGGAAGGAAGGCCAGGCTACAAAAGAAGACCACAGACAGGTAGCACAGAAGTGCGGGAATGACATCAGGAAGGCTAAAACTGAGAAAGAGCTGAGGCTAGGAAGGGATGCTAAAAGCAACAAAAAAGCTTTCTTCAGGTATGTGCATAGTAAAAGACAGAGGAAAGAAGTGGTGGTTCAACTACTCGGTGAGGATGACAAATTGATAACAGATGACAAAGAAAAGGCCAAAGTGCTCAATTCCTACTTTGGCTCAGTCTTCTCCTGAACTAGCTAAAAGTGGGCTACATAGAACAACTATTAGGTGGATCCACAGTTGGCTACAGAATCAGACTCAAAGAGTGCTTCTCTAGGGTGACCATATGACCAGATTTGCCTGGATTTGTCCGTTTTTTGGTGACAAATCCGGGACGGGGAGGGGAAATCCGGATTTTTCTAATCTTCCCCAGTCAAAGAGCAGCTCTAATGGGAATTAACATAAATGCTTATAACTCTGTCATTTTTAAAGATAAAGACATGAATCTTGTTACGATGGTAACTAATAGGTAGGGCTTTAGTCATACCAAATTTGAAACTGATCCGTTCCTCCATTGATTTTTTAGGAATTTTTTAAAAATTGAGGCTTTAAATTTTTTATTTTTTAAAAAATTTTTTTAAAGATAGAGATAAAAGTTGGCACCATGATTGCTCTTAACAAGTACTTTAGCTATGTCAAGTTTGAAACAGATCTGTTCATCCATTGAGTTTTAGGAATTTCTTTAAAGTTTGAAGTTTTAAAATATTATTTTTTAAAAATGACATTTTTAAAGATAAAGGGCTGAAAGCTGGCACCATGATAGCTCTTAAGGAGAGATTTAGCCATGCCAAGTTTGAATCAGATCTGTTCATCCATTTTTTCAAAGGATTTTTTTATAAGTTCAAAATTTTAAAATTATTGTTTTTTTTAAACTGCTGGAGCCATATCCTTCAAACTCAGGTTGTCAAACTTCCTCTTTAGAGTGTTGCACATTGAGCAGTTTCAGCCCTTGGCATTAAGGGGATCTCCAGTCTTTAAGTAAGAAGTCCTGGGCAAGCAGGGCACCTTTCTTGTTGCAGATGGATCTGCAATTCTCCATGTTCTCCACAGTTCCCAGGTTATTAAGTCTTCCATTATCAAGGTTTGTTTTAGCTCTGGGGCTGCCTGCTCTAAATTTTATTCTGAGAGACAGCTCTTTTTATGGTTTGTTTTACTTAGACCCTTATTTACTCCCACACCTGCATTCTTGCATGTGGTTGTGGCAGCTGTGAAGCTGGGTGCATGCAATGGGTTTTTTAACAGCGATATGCGAATCGCCTTCAGATTTTAATCCTTCCTGGCTTTTAAACTTTTATCCATTGTTGCTCAGCCGGAATCCCTTTTTTGCGTATTGGCTTGGATAAGACCTGCAACACGGGATAGACAAAAAACGCACTAGATCCAGGACCAGCCCGGCAGCTCATCAACAGACGAAAGCTTCCAATCAACCCAGGATTGACGATGTGCTGTCTCGCAAAGGAAGCATGAGTAACAGAAGCCCAATTCTTACCTCGAATAACTTTTCAGTCCTGGACCCAGACAGCCTGGCATCTCCCTCTTTGGGAACAGATTCTTGTCAGGGAGATACCCTCCCGAAGATGAATGATTCCCCTGTAAGAGACTTTTCCCATGCCAGCAAAGGGGATTTGCCCCATCCTCCCCGAGAATTTTCTCTGGATTTTGTCACTAATCATTGTCTGCTGACTGCAAAGACAGTGATAGCTATTTTTGACCATCTAATTAAAATTGAAAATGAACTCACTCAACTTAGGCGTTCTCTCAGCACCCCTTCAAAGGAACACCTGATTGATTCTTCCAGCCCTACGACCCAGAGGTCCCTCTCTATTCCAGGGAGGGATAAGGAAATTAAAACCAACGGAGACAATTGTGGGAAGACTCTGGGGCAAACCTTAAAAACCCGAAGGAATATAGCCAAAGACAGAGGAGAGCATCACAGTAGAATTCTTCAAACAACCCAAGTCGTACTCCAAATAACTGGAAATAAGCTAAACAAGGGGCGGTGGAGGTCATTTGGGGCTATAACTCACTCCTTGAGTCTGCTATTACGAACTCACCCCAAATACATCGACCTAGCTAAAGTAGAATGGCTACCCTGCACACACCCTCATAAGAGAGTGTTGCTTAACTTTAAAAAAACTAACATCCCGAGTATGCTGTTAAAAATGAAAGACTCATAAGCCTTCTTTCAAATATTTTTAACCAGAGTTTTTTACGATCCAATCCCTCATTATCTAATTACAAAGAAAACCAGACCAGCTGCTGTCATGCAAAGCCGAGCACCTGGAAGATAAATCACAATCTATCGTCCACAGGCTTCTTCAACATGATCAATCACCTCTGGCTTCAGATACCGAGATGTACAATGTCGAGGCTGAAGAGCAGAATACTATTTTCCCTGGATCCGGCTCGCAGGCTGATCCCACTGCTAAGCTAGATGTGTTGAAAGGAATGCTTACAGACGCCTACTCTTCTGCAGAATCATTACTTACACTGCTGCCTATTACCAAGAGCAGTCAGTTAAAGGCAATTAACATGACTGAAGAACATGTAAACCTTACATCGATGCAAAAAGAGAGAGCTGGGTCCCCGGTAAGCCCTAATGGCGAAGCTAGACCCATTGTGGATAGACACTCTGCCACAAAGTGGCCTGATGAGCAGGAACAACCAAATATACCAACACAGGATGATAGGCAGATGGACACTGGGCACTCTCTTCCTCATTGCCCAGCACCCACGCAGCTCAGCTTGGTAGAGCCAACTACACCTAACCGAACACGGCCCGATGGCTGCCTAGACTATGAAATAGATTTGCGCTCTGCATGCAATATCCCTCATGACTCAAACTCATCACATCTATCATCCTTGGCTCAAGAAATACAAATAGCCCTCCAGAGAGAAACTTTTGCACAAGCCAATCTCAACAGGATGGATTGTTCGCAATCTAAATTGCATCTAAGCTCAGGGACACATGTGGAGACTACAGGCCCAATAAAGATATCCGGTAACTCCACGTTAGATTATTCTGTTAACATAAATATTGGGGCAAAGGAAGAGCTACCCAATATGACACCTGGTGACTGACAATTACACGCAGGTTGCAGGCTATCCCTCCTATCATGGAACATCGCAGGCTGGGGTGCCAATAATATGGATCGGACATTCATTGAGTTTCTCACCAAATATGATATTTTGTTCTTACAAGAGACCTGGATGCTGGGAGAGTTTCATATAAACGGCTACCACTCATACACAATTAATGCCCTGCCTAGTCAGAGAGGTGGCAGACCCAGTGGGGGTCTGGGCCTGTTCACTTCCACGAAACTTCAGGCTAACATCCAGCTGATATCTTCATACAAGGAGTGGGTTATGGCAGTGGTATTATGTTTTCAACAGAGTGCCTTACTATGTATTAATGTTTATATACCCCCACAGCGTCTGCATGTACAAATCAAACAATTATGGTTAGAACTGGAACAATTTGTGGAGCATTGTTTGGATCTTTACCCCCACGCCCATGTCAACATGGGAGGAGATTTAAATGCTAGAATGGGCCCCAATGATAAGACTTTATATGCCCAGTTTCACCAATATCCACCAGATATAGGAGCTGCTTCACCTCTGCTTATTAGGACCTCAGTAGATGACAGGTGTAATATAGCAGGCTTGTGTTTAGCACAGATGGCATATAGACAAAATCTATCAATCATGAATGGTGCCACACAAGACGATTACCCAGGCCAATATTCTTTTTGGTAAGGTCAAAGGCTATCTACAATAGATTATATTATGATTTCTTATAGCCTGGCTATTATAAGCCCATGGTTTAAAATTATACCAAGACCAGAAAGTGACCACTTACCCTTACTACTTTCCTGTAGTCTTCCTATGGGACTCTTAAAGGCAGAAAGTAGGCGCCCCCCAGTATCCCTGGTGGCCAACGGGCCTCGAAGGATCAAATGGAATGATCAAGTGAGTGAAAGAGTTTCTAATTGGTATAATTCACCAGATTGTAAATAGTTAACCAAAGCAATCTCTGAGATAAACATGGACTCAGATTCTGACACACAAGAGACAATGTCTCTATACAAACTACTCATCCATAACCTACAGGGGGTTGTTGTAAAGAAGCATTCCAGCTCCCCTTCATCAGGTCTTCCATCTAAAAACTGGTTTGACCAAGACTGTAAAAGGGCCAAGGAGATATTAATGGACTTTTATAACAATTATAGGGAGAACCCTTCAACTATTACTAGGCAAATTATGCTACAAACCAAAAGGGAGTACAAAACCCTTCTGAGGAAGAAGAAACGAGCAGCAATAGCTCAGACCTGGCAACAACTGATTAAGGCTGCCCAAGCCAAAGACACGTCAGTATTTTGGCGAATTACTGCCAGTTATCCGGATCCAGGCCTTTCGCGGTTAACCTGCTGTGTCCCTGTAACGGCCTGGGAGACCTATTTTCGCTCAATTTACACAGATCTGGATGAATATCCCTCCTCATTAGAGTTATTTGATGACCAGCTAGAGTATTGGTCCCCAGTCTCTGTAACAGAAACCAAACAACTTACAGAACAGCTATAAGCTGTAAGGCCCCAGAGAATGACTCTATCCTGGGGGAGCTAATTAAGGCCAACCCAGAATGGTGGTCCACCATACTAGCATCACTGTTTACTTACATAGATAGAACAACATACATCCCCAAAGACTGGGCAGAGGCAATTATAATTCCAATCTATAAAAAAGGGGCTAGGAATGACCCAGCAAACTATAGACCCATTAGTCTTCTGAATACCATTAGTAAATTATACGCAAGACATCTGTGTACAAAACTGTGTGACTGGATGGAGGAAGAATGCATACTTGAGGATGAACAAGCAGGATTTAGGACAGGCAGATCTACTTTAGATCACTGCCTAATTCTGCAACATTTGGCAGAAAAATACACCCGTAGCAGTAGCTCCCGGCTATATGCAGCCTTTGTAGATTTTAAAGCGGTGTTTGACTCAATCCCAAGATCCAATTTATGGGAAAAACTTAAAAACACCACAATTGATAAACGCCTACTACGGTTGATGGCTAAATTGTATAGTAACACAAGCCTTAGAGTAAGATTTAACAGAGAAGGTCAGCTCTCCAACCCAATTGCAGCAAATAGGGGGAGGGGTTCATAGAATCATAGAATCATAGAATAGCAGAGTTGGAAGGGGCCTACAAGGCCATCGAGTCCAACCCCCTGCTCAATGCAGGAATCCACCCTAAAGCATCCCTGACAGATGGTTGTCCAGCTGCCTCTTGAATGCCTCTAGTGTGGGAGAGCCCACAACCTCCCTAGGTAACTGATTCCACTGTCGCATTGCTGTAACAGTCAGGAAGTTTTTCCTGATGTCCAGCTGGAATCTGGCTTCCTTTAACATGAGCCTGTTATTTCGTGTCCTGCACTCTGGGAGGATCGAGAAGAGATCCTGGCCCTCCTCTGTGTGACAACCTTTTAAGTATTTGAAGAGTGCTATCATGTCTCCCCTAAATCTTCTCTTCTCCAGGCTAAACATGCCCAGTTCTTTCAGTCTCTCTTCATAGGGCTTTGTTTCTAGACCCCTGATCATCCTGGCTGCCCTCCTCTGAACACGCTCCAGCTTGTCTGCATCCTTCTTGAATTGTGGAGCCCAGAACTGGACGCAGTACTCTAGATGAGGCCTAACCAGGGCCGAATAGAGAGGAACCAGTACCTCACGTTTTTTTTTTTATTATTATTATTTTCCTACAATACTTAAACATACACATTTACATTTTCACATAAAAAAACAACAACAACATACTACATAATGTTGAAATGTTGAATACATAATATCTTATCTTAATAACATAATCAAGATTAACATACAAGTGCACCCCCCACCTCGGGATCTCATTCCTGATTCCAGAATCTCATACTTTCTTCTGCTGGTGGTTTCCCACTTCCTTTAGAAAACACAAATATTAGGAACTGTTTCCAAATTCCTTCAAAATCTTTTGATTTAGCTATACCTCTTCTCCATTTAATATTACTTGTCAATTTATCATTAATAGCTATATCCCATACTTCTTTATACCATTCTTCAATAGAATATTCCCCTTGAATCTTCCAGTTCCTAGCTACAATCAATCTTGCTGCGATCAACAAATTCGTTATCAGTTCCTTAATTTCCTTTTTACATTTTAAATCTTCTTCAAATAGTGACAGCAATGCAACTTTTGGTGTTCGTTCTATCTTCATTTCCACAATTTCTTCAATCTCCAAAAACACCATCTTCCACAATTTCTGAACATAGTTACATTCCCACCACATATGCAAATACGTTCCTTTAACCCCACAACCTCTCCAACAATTTTCTGATTGCTGATTGTTTATCTTATTCAATCTAACCGGAGTTAGGTACCACCTCCATACAATTTTAAAATAATTCTCTTTTATTCTTACTGACATATTTCTCAACGCTCTTTGTTTCCATAATCCCTCCCAACCCTGTTATCCTATTTGTACTTTCAAATCTGTCTCCCAAACCATTTTACCCGAATTATCCACCGTCCCTTTCTCCACCAATATTCTGTATATTTCACTCATCAACCCTTTTAACACTGTTCTTTTCTCCCTTTCATTATCTTTCTTAACTATTAGTTCCTCAAACTTTGTTAATTCTCTACAATCTCCATTATCTCTTACCCACTTTTTAGTCCACTGTTCTAATTGCCTATAATTTAACCAAGTTAATTTTTTATCCTTCAAAACCTCTTCCGTATCCTCTCTTGTACTCATTCCTCTTAACCAATCCCTTAATTTCATTTTATTTTTTTCTATTAAAACTTTACTTAACCTACTCTTTAATTCCTCCGGGAAATTCTTCAACATTATTACCGGTGACAAAGGAGAGCTGCTTGGAAGCAGCTCCCCTTTATATTTACTCCAAATTTCCCAGTGAGACCTCAAAAGTGGATTATTTATACTTTCCACCCATTTTTTTTCCCTTCCATAAAAAATACATTTTCCAAATTAGTCTCTATATTACTCGTAATTTTTTCTTCCATCCAATCTCATGCCGCTCTCATGCAGGAGCTCATCGCCAGTGTCAAGTTCGACCTGGAGGCTGGAGATCACTGTGAAGCAACAGCTCGGGGCGCAACCACTGCCCTTCCCGGGCACGGACAGTATGGTCGTGACTCGTGAGGGGATGAAGGAAGGAGGGAGGGAAGGGAGAGCCAAGGCACAGGCTGACCTGTGCGCCGATCCACCACCCTACCAGGCTTGGGAACCACTTTTCTTTCCTTTTAATGATTAATGTTATGATTCTCTTCCTTTCAAACATTTAGGGGGTTTAGACAGGAAAGAATAGAGAGGAAGCAGTACCTCACGTGATTTGGAGGCTATACTTCTATTAATGCAGCCCAAAATAGCATTTGCCTTTCTTGCAGCCATAGCGCACTGTTGGCTGATATTCAGCTTGCGATCTACAACAATTCCAAGATCCTTCTCATTTGTAGTATTGCTGAGCCAAGTGTCCCCCATCTTGTAACTGTGCATTTGGTTTCTATTCCCTAAATGTAGAACTTGGCATTTATCCCTATTAAATTTCATTCTGTTGTTTTCAGCCCAGCACTCCAGCCTATCAAGATCACTTTGAAGTTTGTTTCTGTCTTCCAGGGTATTAGCTATCCCACCCAATTTTGTGTCATCTGCAAATTTGATCAGCGTTCCCTGCACCTCTTCGTCCAAATCATTAATAAAAATGTTGAAGAGCACTGGGCCCAGGACTGAGCCCTGCGGCACCCCACTCGTTGCCTCTCCCCAGTTTGAGAAGGTTCCATTGATAAGTACTCTTTGAGTCCGATTCTGTAGCCAACTGTGAATCCACCTAATAGTTGTTCCATCTAGCCCACTTTTAGCTAGTTTGTTAATCAGAATGTCATGTGGTACTTTGTCAAAAGCTTTGCTGAAGTCAAGATATATGACATCCACAGCATTCCCACAGTCCACAAGGGAGGTTATCCTATCAAAAAATGAGATCAAATTAGTCTGACAGGATTTGTTTCTGACAAATCCATGTTGGCTTCTAGTAATGACTGCATTGATTTCAAGGTGTTTACAGACTGACTTCTTTATAATCTGCTCCAGAATTTTCCCAGGGATGGATGTCAGACTGACAGGTCTGTAGTTCCCAGGTTCCTCCTTTTTGCCCTTTTTGAAGATAGGGACAACGTTAGCCCTCCTCCAGTCATCCGGCACCTCACCCGTCTTCCATGATTTTGCAAAGATAATAGACAAAGGTTCTGAGAGTTCTTCCACTAGCTCCTTCATTACTCTAGGATGCAGTTCATCAGGCCCTGGAGATTTAAACTCATTCAAGGAAATTATGTGTTCTTTGACCATTTGTTTATCAATCTCAAACTGTAATCCTGCCCCCTCAACTTCTGCTTCACTTTTTCCAGGGGGGTCATAGACCCGCTTTTGGGAGAAGACCGAGGCAAAGTAGGAATTGAGCACTTCAGCCTTTTCTTTGTCGTCTGTTATCAATTTGCCATCCTCGTTAAGCAGTTGAACCACCATTTCTTTCCTCTGTCTTTTACTACTCACGTATCTGAAGAAAGCCTTTTTATTGCTTTTATCATCCCTCGCTAATCTCAGCTCATTCACAGCTTTAGCCTTCCTGACGCCATTTCGGCACTTCTGCGCCACTTGTCTGTACTCTTCTTTTGTAGCCTGGCCTTCCTTCCACTTCCTATATGTATCCCTTTTTGTTTTCAGGTCACCTCTAAGCTTTTTGTGGAGCCACATTGGTTTCCTCTGTTGTCTTCTATTTTTTCTCCTTGTTGGAATTGTTTGTAACTGTGCCTTTAAAATTTCCTTTTTTAAATACTCCCACCCATCCTGCACTCCTTTTCTCTTTAGGCTCCCTTGCCACGGGACCTTACTTATTATAGTTCTGAGTTTATTAAAATCAGCTTTCCTAAAATCCAGAGTACGTGTATGGCTACGCTCGACTTTTGTCTCCTTCATAATTAAGAATTCAAGTATGACATGGTCACTTTCCCCCAGAGTTCCCGTAACTGCCACTTTATCCACTAAGTCATCCCCATTGGTCAAAAACAAGTCAAGGATTGCCGATCCTCTAGTTCCTTCCTCCACTTTCTGTAGGAGAAAGTTATCACCCATACATGTCAGGAATTTCTTGGAAGGGCTGCTTTTGGCAGTAATGGTCTCCCAACAGATATCAGGGTAATTGAAGTCCCCCATCACTACTACATCACACTTCCTTGAAACACTGGCAATTTGTTTCTCAAAAGTTTCATCCTCGTCTTCTCCTTGATTGGGTGGTCGGTAGTAGACTCCGATTATCATGTTCTTTTTATTCCTAGCCCCATTTATTTTAATCCAGACGCTCTCGACGGGGCTCCCAGTCTCATCCGCCTGTATTTCTGTGCAGGGATAGGTATTTTTAACATGTAGTGCAACTCCACCTCCCTTTCTATTTCTTCTGCTCTTTTTGAACAAGTTATATCCTTCAATTGCTATATTCCAGTCATGGGAGTCATCCCACCAAGTTCCAGTTATACCTATCAAGTCGTATTTGCCTTCATCTAATAAGAGTTCAAGTTCATTCTGTTTGTTTCCCATGCTCTGGGCATTAGTATATAGACATCGAAGACCATGTGTTTTATAGTCTGGCTTTGTTCCTACCTTGTTGCAGACACTATTTTGGGACACTGTTGGAGCTGTTCTCTGTACTGTGGTGCATTGGCCTTCATCCATTGTTGCCTCAAAATTTACGTCTCCCACCCCCGTAAGATTCAGTTTAAAGCCCTCCTGATGAAGTTCTTCATGCTGTGGCCGAACTCATTCTTTCCAACCCTTGTGAGGTGCAACCCATCCCTTGCCAGCAGTCCATGTTCCAAGTAGCGTAGCCCGTGGTCCCAGAATCCAAAACTCTCATGACGGCACCACCTTCGAAGCCAGTCGTTCATCCGGAGTATTTTTCTTTCCCTTTTTAATCCTCTTCCAAGAACCGGGAGGATGGATGAGAAAACTACCTGGGCCCCAAAGTTCTTCAGTTTCCTTCCCAGAACTTCAAAGTCTGAAATGATTTCTTCGTAGCTCTGCTTGGCGACATCATTTGTTCCCACATGGATGAAAAGAAAGGGGTATGTGTCCGTGGGCTTTATGAGCTTCGGTAACCCTTCAGTCACATCTCTAATCTGTGCTCCAGGGAGACAGGACACCTGGCGAGTCCATGGGTCTTCATGACATACTTGGGTTTCAGTCCCACACAGCAGGGAGTCTCCCACAATGACTACTCTTCTCTTCTTCTTGGTTGACCTACCTTCTGCCTCTTGGTCACTGTTTCATGGTGTCTCCTGTACCTCCTCCTCTGCAAACTGTCTTTCAGTCTCATTCTCCAGAAGCTGAAAGCGGTTGCTTAACTCCAATGGCTCCACTGGTGCAGAATGCCTTCTAATTCTTCTGCTCCTAACTGTCACTCTTTTCCAGGGAGTTTCCTCTTCATTGGCTTCCCTCCCCTCAGCATACTCCACTTCTGCTTCAGCTGGCTGTTGTTCTTCAATCTCATGTGCTTCTTGTTGCTGTTGCAGTTCCACCATTCTGTCTAAGAACTCCTCGACTTCTCTTATTCCTTGGAGGGTGGACACTCGCTGCTCAAGTCCTCTCACTTTTTCTTCCAAAAGTGCTACCAGCTTGCACTTGTTGCAGGTATACGCCATGTTGAGCTCAGGCAGAAACACAAACATTGCACACCCTTTGCAGGTCACCACCTCTAGGGACTCCTTTCCATCCATATTGTCGATTTCTGCTTTGGTTTTTTTTCTCCTTTTTGATTATAGTGGAATTGCCTTTGCTTTGTTGTGTCCTCTCTGAAGGTACACAACTATATGAGTATGTCTTAAGGGAAAGTAAGATCTTTTTTTTTTTTTTTGGTGGTGGTGGTTTTGTGGTGGTTTTTCTCTTTGTTTTTCTTTGGTTTTCCCACCTCTTTTTAATTATTTTTTTATTTTTCTTAGAGGCCTCCCCCTTGACCTCCCCTGCCGACCTCCCCCTGTCAAACTCCTGTTTGCTCTTCCTGTTAGCTCGCTCCCTGGGAATCTGTCTTACTTTTATAGCTCCTACTTGAGCTGGGCCAGCTGCTCTTCCCTGCTCCTGCTCAGCTCCAAGTCAGGAACCAGAATGATTCAGTCAAGCAAGGACGCGTTCTGGCCCCACATCTGTTTAACATATATATAAACTCCTTGATCCAACGGCTCCAAGCTTTAGATATACATGCCCCAAAAATAGCAACTAAGAGACTACCCATACTGCTGTATGCAGACAATGCAGTCATTCTCTCCTTGTCTCAAATAGGCCTTAGAAGAGCCCTAAAGGCCCTTTTCCGACATTGTAAGGAGGACCGATTACAAATCAATTTCTCTAAATCAAAGATTATGATGTTTGCCAATAGCAACAAGATACACAGATGGTATATAGATAACAATGAGATAGAACAAGTCTCTTGTTTTAAATATCTAGGTGTCGTTTTCCAAGCATCTAGAAGGAAAACGGCACAGATCAATTATATCTCCTCACTTGCCAAGAAGAGTTCAGCAGCCATTCTGAGGTTCTTTTGTACACAAGGAGGAAATTTTATTCTAGCTGTAATTAAACTGTTTGTGGCAAAATCAAGAGCCCAGCTCTTGTATGGAGCACAATTGGGACCATTTTCCAACTTAGCCATATATGAGAAAATACAATCAGGCTTCTTTTTTATTTATTTATTTATTATTGAAACAACAAACACAAATCAAAATCACTTAATACAAAGACATTATAATACCTTACTATCATATATTCGATGTTAACCTATTAAACATAATATAATAAACATAACAGTGCTCCCCCCACCTTGGGATCTCATTCTTGTTTCCAAAATCTCATAGTTTCATCTGTTGGTGGATCCCCCCTTCCTTTAGAAAATACAAACTCCAGGAACTTTTTCCATATACTCTCAAAATCATTCGTTTTTACTATGCCTCTTTTCATTTTTATATTACATGTCAATTTATCGTTTATAGCAATGTCCCACACTTCTTTATACCATTCTTCAATACAATAATCTCCTGTAATTTTCCAATTCCTAGTTACTATCAACCTCGCAGCTGTCAGCAGGTTCGTTATCAATTCTTTCATTTCTTTATTACATTTAAGATCATCATGCAGTGAGAGTAATGCAATCCTTGGTGTAACTTCTACTTTAAATCCCACAATCTGTTCAATCTCATAAAACACCATCTTCCATAACTTTTGCACATGTATACAATCCCACCACATATGTAAATACGTTCCCTTTTCACCACAACCCCTCCAACAGTCTGCTGAAAGCTGTTTACAATCGGGCTTCTTAAGGTCATTCTTTCTGACACCAAGAAGTGTCTCCAATGTGACATTATGAATGGAGAGTGGATTAATTAGAATTGAAGCTAATGTGTGGCAAATTACTATATTTACCTGGCTTAGACTTAAGCTGACCCCAGCGGGGCTGCTTCCCCTAATTTTACAAGACAATTATCAGATGAAATGGTGAAACATTATCAAAGAGAAATTATGCACATATGGGCTCTCTACAGAACATCTACTAGCCATAGGCTTAGAAAAAGCCAAAGACCTTGTTAAGCAGCGTATTTGGGATATTGAACTGCAGAATGATCTAAGCCAAACTACAGGACTTTCCAGGTAACACCGAAGAATTTTATACCAAGTTCCTCCTTGCCGATAGAAACCCCTGTTACCTATAAGGTTGCTAAATTCTGCCACTTGGCTATAAGTGGTCATAACCTATTAACCTCAGAGGACTGTTAAATCTCTGGGAGATGGTAACTAAGGATCTGTACTACTTTGTATGGTTGCTGTTGCTGAATTAATGTTGTGCTGGTCTTGGACCGTAATAAAGTGATTGATTGATTGATTGATTCCTGTTGCAGATTTGGTGGGCAGTCGGGTACCTGGAGCTCAGCAGAGGCTATTTATTTATTTATTACATTTCTATACCGCCCAATAGCTGGAGCTCTCTGGGCGGTTCACAAATCAAAATGTGCGAAAGGAAAGGTCAGTCAAAGCAGCCCACAGGGCAAAACAGAATGGGCCAGAGGCCTTTTCCTCAAATTTCCACATCATGGGTGATGAGGGTCATCTTTAGAGAAAAACTCTCATGACCAACAGTAAGGTGCCAGTTGAGAGAGAGGCTCTCTTCTTTTGCGGCTGCCCTGTTGCTGCGAATGTTGGAACCTGGCATATCATTACTTTGCAAAACTACCACTTCCCTTCCACTTCACTTCATACACTTGTGAGCTAAGCTCTGACTGCACTGCTGGGATGCAATGCAGAACATTTGAAATGCATACCAGAGAAAAATAGATAGATTTGTGGCTTTGGCTGGATAGCATATCTCTTAGAGACAGAGTTAGACTGAAGACACAACTCAGAGATGGCTGTAGCTGAGCCCTGAGAAGCTGCTGTACCACACAGAGCCTTTTAAAGAGTGTCTCAGAGTCCAGTTTTGGTGCAGGCAGAGGCGGCTGGTGGTGGAGTTTTTTTAAAAAAACAAGTCACCAGATACATCCAAGCTATAAGCTGTTGCCCTACCCCCAGCCACAGGGTACAAGTGCACAGCCTGGCTGGACCATTGGAAGACTTTGGCAGAGAGAGGGGGTGGGGGATTATTTGAGGGTGGAAATGTTGGCAGGCTGGCATAAGGCAGAGAGAGGCTGAAGGCAACCCAGATGCACCTGTAGTTGGGGCCTGAGGCTGGCTTGCCATGCAGAGTGTTTTAAGAGTGCATCAAAGTTGTGCAGGAGGATAGGAGGTGGAGGCGGCTGGTGGCAGAGTTTTTTAAAGTATTGGGCAAAAGGCGGGATATAATAATAATAATAATAATAATAATAATAATAATAATAATGTAAGAGTCACCAGACATGACCAAGCAATAACTTGCAATAAGCAATATCCACAAGCCACAATATCCCTAGCTGGACCATTGGGAGACTTTGGGGGAGAGAGAGAAAGAGAGAGAGAGATTGTTTGAGGCTGGAGGCTTTGGTTTGTCTGCAGTGACTTAGAGTGAGAGACAACAGAGGCTGCACAGACAACCCAGAGACATCTATTGTAACTTAGCCCCATGGTGCTGGCATGAAACGCAGGGCATTAGGAAGAGGGTCTAAGAGTCGCAAGTTTGTGCATGAAGTAGACAGGAGCTCTAAGTCTGGATGTGCAAAGTGGTGCCAACACACAAGCCTTGAGAAGCTAATGTATATAAGTGAGAAGTGTGAATGGGCAAAGTAGTGTTCACTGCCACACCACCCACCCTAATGTTAGAGTAAAGAAACTTGTAACAATTATACACAAGCTTTTTTTTTTAAAAAAAATTGAAATTCACAAAAGCCAGCCATTGGGGGGGGCGGAGCCTAGCAGTCAAATGGTGCAGTAATGTTCTTCTCAGCTCTTGATGTCTGAAGCCAAGAAACGCATTTATCTCCATATGATTGGCACAACAAAGTGAGTAATTTTCAATAACAGTCTTATGAATCCTCCGTGCAGTTGGAAATGTAAAAAGTACCTCTCAGAGCAGCTGAAAAAAAGCTTCTAGCTTACTTTCAGTTTTGCCAGGAGGGAACAGCACGGAAGGAACTAAAAATAACTTTGATGAAACTCAGGCAGTTTTAAGTGAAAGAGAACTATATCCTTTTCTGAAAGTGAAGCACAGAGAGGATATTAATTAATTTGCTCTGGAAATAAACTATCTGAGGTGGAGGAGGGGGAGTAGAGGGCAGCAAAGAAAAGAGCGATTAAACCCAAACACCAAATTTTAAATGCAAAATAAAATTAAAAATAAGGGAAAACCAATTTGGACCAGAACCAAAGCACACCCCTCTGATAAATCAGCCACCAGATTAGTAAAAGAAGAAGAAACTATATGGGACGATCTGGCAACAAACTCACAGACTTTCGAAGAGGAGAAAATGGCGGAGGAGTCTGGAGGTAAGCGTTCAGGCAAGACGAATGGCACAGGGCCAAAACCAGCACAGGGTGATATCCTATCTAAGTTGGCAGAAATGATACAAAGTTATAATGAAGTTTTACTTCAGAAAATGGAGGAAAATAAGGATAAGGTTATCAAAACTGTGCTGGAAGGAGTAAATAAATCATTGTTAAAGCTTAAGAAAGATGTGGAACAAACAAAATCAGAAGTCCAACAATTATCGAAACAGGTGGACGCGAATCAACAACAGCTGAACCAACTTAACATAAGTTTTGATCAGCATGAATTGAGACTGATTTGCTTGGAAGATCAATCCAGATGTCCAAATCTGCGCTTAAGAAATTTTCCTGAAATGCAGGGTGAGAATTTGAGAACAACCATTTTGGGATGGTTTAAGGAGCTGGCTGCAGATATGGATCTGGCACCACAAGACGTTGAGAGAATACATCGAGTGGCTGGAGGGAGAGCCAGGGCAATGCCTAGAGATATCCTGGTTAGATTTGCCAACTACTATAAAAAGGAGCAGTTTATGAAGAAAATTAGACTAATAACAACACTGAAGTTTCAAGAAACACCAGTTCAAATCTACAATGATCTATGCCCACAAACCATTGAATGGAGGAGAAGTGTCAGACCAATAATAGCAAAGCTTAAGGGGGTGGGGATTGCTTATTCATGGGGATATCCGGTGTTCATGAGATTTATACGTGAAAGAAGACAACATAGAATAACATCGCTGGAACAGGGAATGCTTTTGCTAAGACAACTAGGGATAGATGATGAGATGTCAACCCAGCTGGAAGGAGAAGATGAAGAACGCCCTGGTCCAAGTGGGGAGTAAAAGATTTAATAAAAATTAGAGGGAGGGAAAGGGAAGGAGATAAGAAGAATGGATAATGAGCTGGAGGGCTTACTGCATCGGGACTGTGGGTTCTATCTCCCCCATTAAAGGTTGAATAGCCATGACCGGGGTGTTCCACCTACGGAGAAGTAAAGGGGGAGCAGAAGAGGGGGGAGGGGAGGGAGGGAGAAGGGGAGGGGAGGGAATAAAAAATGTGATTGTTAGTTGGTTCAAGTTTAATTTAGTAGTGTTGGTAATGATGTGGGTGTGCACAAGGGATCTACAAAGAGCAAAACAAATATATTATGGATAAGAAAGTACGAATCTCAACACTCAATGTGAAAGGTCTTGGGGCAGTTGTTAAGAGGAAGAGAATAGAACAATTGTTAAATAAAGATGGGGCCGATTTTATCTTTCTACAAGAAACTCATCAGGCTAAAGAGGGTATAAATGAGTTATGCCTAAAGTGGTCAGTGCTGTATGAGAAGTCATTGGGGACTTCAAAAAAAATGGTGTGGCTATAATTATCTTGAAGAAATGTGGATTTAGCGTATTAAAGAGTAAAAGGGACAGGAAAGGGAGATATGTCATGATACAGGGGCAAATGGCAGGGGAGTATTATACCTTAGTTAATATTTATGCCCCTAACAAGAGGCAAAGAGAATTTTATAGGGAAGTATTTAGAGAAATGGAGGAAATAAAAAAGGGCATGTAATATTAGCTGGAGATTTCAATATGGTGATGGATAATAATTTAGATGTCAAACCCCACCGCCCATGAAAGGAGGAATAATATTACAATTTTAAATAAAATGATAAAGGAAAAGGATTTTATTCATGTTTGGCGAATGACAAGGGCGGGGGAGGTTGGTTACACTTTTTATTCACCAGTTTACAGAACCTTCTCAGGGATAGACTATATCTTTGTTTCAAAAGAATTAGCAATAAAGGTTTGTAACACACAATTAGGGGTAATTGGTAAGCATGGATTTTAAAGTGAAAAGGGACTACAGAGAAGCTAATAGATGGAAGTTAAACACTAGAATACTAAAATATGAAAAGGTAGTAGAGAAAATGGAGAAAGAGCTACAAGAAATATGGAAAATTAACGAGAATGGGGAATGTCCCCCATCAGTATTGTGGGATACAATGAAGGCAGTAGCTAGGGGGATTTGTATTAGAGAAACATATAAATTAAGGAGACAACAAGAGGAGGTACAGAAAAAATTAGAGGATGAAATTAAGAAGCTTGAAAGAGAGTATTTGCAAAGTAGAAATCCTGGCAAAATTACAAGCAAAAAAGGAATTAGAAAACAGAAATTTAGAAGAAGTACAGAAGAATTTGATTTATTTAAAAAGAGAGTATTTTGAGAATAGTAACAGGAATTCTAAGGTATTGGCTAGGGCCACACAAATGAAAAAGACAAGGAACTTGATAGGGATAGTTAAAGATAAATTGGGAAAGCCATGTAATACTAGGAAAGGAAAAATAAAGATTTTCCAAGAATTTTATCAGGAACTATATAAGGAAAGAGTCACACTGAAGACAAGGATGGAAAGCTATATAGAAAAACATATAAAGACAGGTCTGAAAAGGGAAGATAAAGATTTAATGGAAAGATATATTACTCAAAAAGAAATAGAAGAAGTTATAGATAAATTAAAAGGGGGGAAATCCCCTGGTATAGATGGATTGGGATCGGAGTATTATAAAACATTTTTAAAAATATTAGTGCCGAAATTAATGAAATTATATAATGGGATAATAGAAGGAGGTAAGATACAACCATTGTGGGAACAATCAGTAATTATATTAATTCCAAAGCCGGATAAGGACTTGACAGTCCCAGATTCCTACAGACCCTATCTCATTAATAAATCAAGATGCAAAAATCTTATCTGCTATAATGGCGAAGCGAATGAACACATTTATAGGTAATTATATTGGGAAGGATCAGTGTGGCTTTGTAGCAGGAAGACAAATGCATAATTTGGTGGGAAGAGTTCTAAATATAATACAGGAGATAAAAAAGAGAAAGATAAAAGAAGGAATAATAGCTTTAGATATATTTAAAGCGTTTGATTGTGTGAGTTGGCCAGCATTAAAAATGATAATAGAAAAGATGGGATTTGGGGAAAGATTTAAAGGTCTAATAGAACAATTATATTCAAGAAATTTAGCTTCAGTAGTTGTAAATGACGGAGTTACAGAAAAAATACAACTTGCCCGAGGAACAAGACAAGGTTGCCCGCTTTCACCGGTCCTATTTGTATTGGTCATAGAACTATTGGCGAACGTGATAAGAGAGGACGATGCTATTGAGGGAGTAGGATGGAAAGAGGAAATAAAAATAAATATGTTTGCAGATGATACGGTATTAACAATTAAAAATCCATTAGAGAAAATAGAATAAAACATCATCTGAGGGAGTTTGAGGAAGTGACGGGATTAAGAATAAATTGGACAAAGTCAGAGATGATGTTGTTTAATTATTTCAAAAAGGAGGAGAGAAGAATATGAAAATTAAAGAAATAATAAAGTATTTGGGAATTAAGCTTACTAGGAATTTAGAAGATTTAGAAAAGGAAAATTTAAATAGTTTGAAAAAAGAAGTTATGAGTAAACTAGAAAAATATAAAAGGATAAATTTATCTTGGTTTGGAAGAATAGCCCTAATAAAAATGAGGATTTTACCAAAAGTATTTTTTTTATTTAGAATGATGCCAATAAGAATATCAGAAAAAGAATTAAAAAGCTGGCAAAGTATAGTAAATAATTTATGTAATGTTGATAGAAAGGCGAGATTAAACAAAAAAAGTTGGTATGTAATGCAAAAAAAAGGAGGGCTAGGGCTCCCAAACTTAAAATTATATCACGTAGCTAATAGGTTGACACATGTAGTAGAAAGCATGATAGGATTAGGAGATTTAAGTTGGTTGGAGGATAGAAAGAGAGAGGATATAGAATGGAAATTAGAAAACATCTTTTTCAGAGATTATGCAAAGAAATGGGGGGAAGAAATAGAGAACCCCCTTTTTAAAAAATCACTGGGAAATATGGTGATCATATAAAAAAGGACTTATTTCCGAGTATTTCCCCAATATCACCCGTGATAATGATGAGGAACTTTCCGGGAAATTTAAAAGACAAGTTGGGGAAAAGTTTAATGAAGTTAATGAAAGGTAATGAAGTTAAAAGATTGGCTAGAAAAGATGAGAACTACGGAAGAAATAAAGGAGAGACTAAAAGAGGGAAATTTAACGTGGTTAAATTATCTTCAATTAGAACAATGGACGAAGAAATGGATAAAGGATAATGGAGAGTGTAGAGCTATTATGAAATTTGAGGAACTGATCTTAAAAAAAGAAAATGAGAAAAGAGAAAATAAATTAATAAAAGGGTTAACAAGTGAAATATATAGAATCATAGAATAGCAGAGTTGGAAGGGGCCTACAAGGCCATCGAGTCCAACCCCCTGCTCAATGCAGGAATCCACCCTAAAGCATCCCTGACAGATGGTTGTCCAGCTGCCTCTTGAAGGCCTCTAGTTTGTAGAATATTAGTGGAAAAGGGGAGACGGAAAGTGTAGGCAAGATGGTATGGGAAACTGACTTGAAGGAACAAATAGGACAACAGAGTTGGGAAGGGATATGGAAACAATGAGAAATATGTCTGTGAGGATGAAAGAAAATTATTATAAGATTGTATGGAGGTGGTACCTTACCCCGGTAAGATTAAATAAAATAAATAAGATGAATTCAGCAAGCTGCTGGAGAGGTTGTCAAGAGAAAGGAACGTATTTACATATGTGGTGGGAATGTGAATTTGTACAAAAATTATGGAAAATGTTGTTTAATGAGATAAAAGAAATTTTAGGAATGAAGATTGAAGAGGCACCTATAGCGGCATTGTTATCATTATATGGAGAATTGAATTGTAATAAAGAGACAAAAGAATTGATAACGAATTTGTTAAAAGCAGCAAGATTAATGATATCTAGGAACTGGAAGGTTCAAGGGAATTATCACATAGAAGATTGGTATAAAGAAATATGGGAAATTGCTATTAATGATAAATTAACATGTAATATAAAGGTTAGAAGAGGAATGACAAAAATGAATAACTTTGAGGGAACATGGAAACAGTTTCTAGAAAATGTATTATTAAAGGGGAGAGGGAAAACACCTCCAGAGGAAGCAATGAGATTTTGGAAACATGAATAAGGTTGGGGGGAGCACTTTTATCTTAAGTATGATTATGTTAAGAGAATGAAGTTAGAATATATGTTTATCAAATGTTTATTTCATATTATTGTGTATTATGTAGTATTGTTTTATTTGTATTGATGTATTAAATCAATACAATAATTGTATTAAATTTTAAAAAAAGAAAAAAAAGAAAAAGAAAAAAAAAGCCAGCCATCCGGCCGGCCAGTAGCAAACCCTGTTAACAACAACAGCAGCTTGCAATTAGTCAGAAAATATATTTGAGGGAAGGGGAGAATGTAACACACAGAGTATAGCAAAAGCTTCAAAGTACTGCAAAACCTACAAAAGTAGGAGTGAGTGAAGTTAATTTCAGATACATTGAATGTCTCACTTGTTCTTTATTTCAGTGATTTTAAGATAAAGATGTTACGTAGAACAGATTTGTCTTAAATGTGTGCTGTAAAATCAGACATGTGACCAAGGCTATGTTCAGGTGGACATAGAATCATAGAATAGCAGAGTTGGAAGGGGCCTACAAGGCCATCGAGTCCAACCCCCTGCTCAATGCAGGAATCCACCCTAAAGCATCCCTGACAGATGGTTGTCCAGCTGCCTCTTGAAGGCCTCTAGTGTGGGAGAGGCCACAACCTCACCAGGCAACTGATTCCATTGTCGTACTGCTCTAACAGTCAGGAAGTTTTTCCTGATGTCCAGCTGGAATCTGGCTTCGGTTTAGACAGGAAAGAAAGCTCTACTACAGCTGCCAGCATGCCCCAGCCAGCATGTTTACTTCCGAGTAGACATGCATGGGGCTGCACTGGAGGTGGCCCTTTGGTAAGGTTAGAACCAGGCCCAAGAGCTTGTGCTTTTGCGAAGCCAGCCTGAGTTAGGGTGCAATCCTATAGACAGAAAAAAGTCCTACAGCTCCCAGCATGTCCCAGGCATGCTGGAAGTTGTAGGACTTTTTTCTGTCTAAACTGGCATAGGATTGAGCCCTTAATTATATATATATTCCAAGGATGGTAACAATATATGTATATTAAGGTCCCTATGGGCAAATAAAAGAGGATGTATTAAAAAAAGGAAGAGTGGCATGAAGATTGCAACCCTAGTCACACTTTACTATTACTTAATTTATATTAAGCAATATAAAGCAATGGAAGAGGAAGGTGATGCTCCAGTCAGTCCATGAGATCTTCTGCAGAAGAGAGAAACAGTGTGCCAAGACATGCTTGATTCATCTACAATGGGCAAGGCTAGGAGATACTTAATCATAGAATCATAGAATAGCAGAGTTAGAAAGGGCATACAAGGCCATCGAGTCCAACCCCTGCTCAATGCAGGATTCCACCCTAAAGCATCCCCGACAGATGGTTGTCCAGCTGCCTCTTGAAGGCCTCTAGTGTGGGAGAGGCCACAACCTCACCAGGCAACTGATTCCATTGTCGTACTGCTCTAACAGTCAGGAAGTTTTTCCTGATGTCCAGCTGGAATCTGGCTTCCTTTAACTTGAGCCTGTTATTCTGTGTCCTGCACTCTGGGAGGATCGAGAAGAAATCCTGGCCGCCCTACTTCACCAAGGTGGTATGTGTGATCTCCTGCCACTTACGTCTTCTTGGGTTCACCTGAGATGCCAACAAGCTACCTGACAGGACTATCCACACCACTAGCACTCAGGACCACTCAATCCCCCCCTGTGTGATATGTGGATGTATATACCTTTAAGAGGCCTGTAGCTGCTAGTCTCCAGGTCCTCATCGAAGGCCTGGGCGGAGCCTCTGTTTCTGTCAGTTGGTGTTGTGGGCCTTGCTGAGGGAGTTTGGTGTCACTGTTCTAAGAAGTTTTAGTAATAAAAGAATCCAGCAATGAAAAGACTCTGATGTTATTGCCTGGTAGTCTAAAGGCAAGTGGCAGGCTGAGCAGGTAAGCTCACCCGTATGGTCCCTATGCCTGAGGGATACTACATGGTGTCAGAAGTGGACTCTCCCCTTCAGAAATCCACTTGAAGAGGGGTTTTAGTGCCCGCCGCCATATTGGAATAAAACATGGAGCATTTTAAACCTCCTTCTGAGCTAAGCTTTATTGGGAACTTAGGAGAAAATTGGAGGAAATGGGAACAGTGACACCAAACTCCCTCAGCAAGGCCCACAACACCAACTGACAGAAAACAGAGGCTCCGCCCAGGCCTTCGATGAGGACCTGGAGACTAGCAGCTACACCCTGTGCTGATGACATGTGTGAAGGTTTTGGCCTACTGCTATTGTCTCATAGAATCATAGAGTTGGTAAGGCCATTGAGTCCAACCCCCTGCTAAATGCAGGAATCCACCTTTATTCTTCAGGCCCCCGCAGCTCCAGAGCCCAGCAACCTAGCCCTCAGTTTCCCATTGCGCTTCCACCATTAATTGTTTTCTCCACAGTCACTCCTCCACAGGCCACACCAATTGTTTAAAAGTAATTAGAATTTATTAACATAAGTGAATGAACAAGCTTAATGGTTTCCTCACTTCAAATACATATGGTTACAAGGTTATAAGCGTATTGGTTTATGTAAACTCTTTCTTAAATGTTCCACTATATAAATCTACTCTCTATTCTCAGGCACAATAACCCACACCAAACCTTTCTATTCAGTATCTGCCTCTCACAGAATCATACACTTTAACTCTCTTATTATCAGATTATTAGGGTGACCCTATGAAAAGGAGGACAGGGCTCCTGTATCTTTTAACAGTTGTATTGAAAAGGGAATTTCTGCAGGTATCATTTGTATATATGGAGAACCTGGTGAAATTCCCTCTTCATCACAACAGTTAAAGCTGCAGGTGCCCTCTTTTATAGTATAGCTCCTGCACTTTAACTGTTGTGATGAAGAGGGAATTTCACCAGGTTCTCCATATATACAAATGACACCTGCAGAAATTCCCTTTTCTATGCAACTGTTAAAGATACAGGAGCCCTGTCCTCCTTTTCATAGGGTCACCCTAATAATCATTCACTTCTACCCTTCACTTCAGAGTCATAACCCCCACACTCTTCTGCCTCATCTCCTACCCCTTACTTAACTGTCTGTATATAAAGCTATATATTTCCCCAGCTCCTCCCACTCTCACACAGCCAATCCAAGCACTCCCCCACCACTATCCAATCAGCACTCAGATATTCAACCCCCCCCCAATACAAATTGTAAGTACATTGAGGCCTACTTACTTCCTGAAACTTTATGCCTAATATAGGGTGACCATATTTATTTATTTATTTATTTAATTACATTTATATACCGCCCCACAGCCGAAGCTCTCTGGGCGGTTTACAACATTTAAAAATAGTAAACATTAAAAGTATACAATTTAAAAACACACACACACACACACACACACACACATAAAAACAGTATAAAAACAACAGTATCCATTTAAAAACAACAATTGTGGGGTCCATTAAAAACAAACTTAACGTTGTTAAATGCTGTTAAAATGCTGTTAAAAATGCCTGGGAGAAGAGAAAAGTCTTGACCTGGCGCCGAAAAGATAACAATGTTGGCGCCAGGCGAGCCTCATCGGGGAGATCATTCCACAGTCGGGGGGCCACCACTGAAAAGGCCCTCTCCCTTGTTGCCATCCTCCGAGCTTCCCTTGGAGTAGGCACTCGGAGGAGGACCTTAGATGTCCTATGAACATCTGAAAAGGAGGACAGGGCTCCTGTATCTTTAACAGTTCTATTGAAAAGGAAATTTCAGCAGGTGTCATTGATATATATGGAGAACCTGGTGAAATTTCCTCTTCATCACAACAGTTAAAGTTGCAGGTACCCTGCCCTCTTTTAAATCTGGTCACTAGTATAGCTCCTGCAGCTTTAACTGCTCTGATGAAGAAGGAATTTTACCAGTTTCTCCATATATACAAATGATACCTTCTGAAATTCCCTTTTCTATGCAACTGTTAAAGATACAGGAGCCCTGTCCTCCTTTTCATAGAGTCACCCTACCTAATATAACCAATAACTTTGCATATATTTACATTTAATGCATATTAAGGCAGCCGAACATCGCAGTGTGAAATGCTCAGAGGAGTCTGCCCCTGCCCGAATTGCAGCAATTGTGAGAATACACAGAGCATTGCTGAGCCCAGGCCATATGATGTTAGTCCTGCAAGAGCTGCTATTGCATTCTCAGCATTCAAACAGGGGAAGCTGCCGGGGAAACACAGTTATTTCCTGGTTGTAAGTGTTGTGCAAAACAGCTGTGCACAAATGTTATGTTTATCTATTGGGTTGTGAGGTTGGTAAGCCTGAAAGAGACTGGACCAGGAGTGCGCTTCATGGCTGAGCAGGGAGAACTGGGGAGAGCCAGATTCACAACCAGCCCCTAATTACATTGGTTCTAGTTCCCCTCTCCAAGCAGCCCATTAATGCTGACTCAAGTGTTACCAAAAGTGGATTTCATAAATAATACTTTAATGCTAAGAATGAAATCTACTGGCACGTGCTGAAATCCCCACTTCTT
This sequence comes from Elgaria multicarinata webbii, assembly GCF_023053635.1. Classification (NCBI taxonomy): domain Eukaryota; kingdom Metazoa; phylum Chordata; class Lepidosauria; order Squamata; family Anguidae; genus Elgaria; species Elgaria multicarinata. The sequence goes on along the minus strand of NC_086171.1, from coordinate 96,629,313 downwards.
CACAACTATCAAAGGTGAAGAGGCCCTGTCCTCTTGCATCTGGCCACCCTTAACACCAGACAGCAAGAATTCCACAAAGAGTGAGATATATAATTTGTTTCTGTCCACTGTTTTGATTCTATCACCTGGGAAACATGAGGCAGGAATATAATTGTCCTGAAGTGCAAGGCAACTGAAAGAGAAACACATCTCCAAGGAAATCCCCAAGGGAAAGTAGGGCCGAAGGTCATATTGGTCTAACTGCACGCAATAAATGAAGCAACCCTAAAACTATCAAAATGTTCTGTCTGGTCTGTGTGCTCACATTTCTTTCTTTCTTTAGTTATTATTTATTTTAAAAATATTTAACGTGCCTTTCAGGGTGCAGTGCCCTCATAAGGCGGCTTACAATATTACAAAAATATGAAATACAAATTACAATTAAACACACACACACACAGGAGCAGCAGCAGCAGCTAATGTTTTTAAGAGTGCTATTAGATAGAGGGGAGAATCGTGTTTCCTTACTGTTGTTTCCTCCCCGCTTCTGTCCCACAATACTTCCTCTTTCTTCACACAGGGAAGAAAGAGCATGTAAACAATGGCCATATGGCCCATTCAGTAGCCATTTTTATCATGCCACTTTTCCTGCACACAGCAAGAAATGGCAGTACATTCCGTTTCAAAAAAATATATTCAGCTTTAAAGGCGTCTATTTTGTGACAGAAAGAAGGCAAGAAGGAGCAGGAGGCACATGGGAGGTAGACGTTGTCATCAAAAGGAACACAAACATCCGTAAGTGGGGAATAACGAGCGTGCGATAAAACACTCCTCTGATGACACGCTAAAGCACCAAATGTGGACTGGAATAAATGTGTCTTCTGAGTTTTTGTTTTTTTAAAGGCAGCAGTGATGAGGCCATAATAAGTGTCATCAGATGCGGGAAATCATGTTTTCTTACCATGGGCCCTCTTTCTAGTTCTCTTTCGCAGTCAAACAGAGCACTTTTCATGGAGAAGAGATGAAATGCAGCTGGCCATCCGAGAGTACATGGGATTTGAGTATAATAAGTAAAGTACACATGTACGTAACCAAAGGTGAACATTGGAATCAATTGATTCTTGGCAAAATTGAGTAATTCAGAACCCCGTTTGGTAAAATGTAAGAGAGAGATGTGTAAAGCCATGCTGGGAGGACCAGGTGAAAAGTCACACAGACCAGTTCTGCCCGACTCGGGACCCCGGAAGGGATGCTTGATATGATTGTCCAAGAAAGGGCTAGAAATCAGGCTAGTAGCCATCCTGGCAGTTCATCAGGGGAGCCAGTAGAAGAGAATCACCCTGGGTAGAGCCAGTGAATGATCTGCCACAGGCACTACCACTTGAACCAGGTCCCCGAGGTTGAAGAACAATTAAAACAAATAGAAAAATCAGAATCCCTCCTTTTCGAAGGGACCCAAGGAAAAGAAATGACCTCCCTGTTTCAATGTATTAGCCGCATTCACCAAGCTAATTGGGCTGATGTGCAAATGATGTTAAACACCTTCCTCACTAATGAAGAAAGATTGTCCTGAGAAAAGGCAGATTGGGGGCAGAAGCCAACACTGCCATTCTGTTGACGCAGACGAAAGGTTCCCCTCTGTAGATCCAGTTTGGGATGGGTCAAACCAGGGAAGAGCAGCTGCTGCCCTGTATCTCAGGGACATTGTAGAGAGAATGAAGAAATCCATAATGAAAGTACCCAACATGTCCAAATTATATGAAATCAGGCAAGAGAAAGATGAAGCCCCAGCAGCTTTTCTTGAGAGACTTTATCAGGCATTCAGGAAGTATTCTCCCCTTGACCCAGAGGCAGCTGAAAATAACCAAATAATCACTGCCATGTTCATCGGCCAGTCCGCTCCCAACATTAGATAGAAGTTACAGAAAACTGAGGGAAGCCTAAGAAATTGCCCTGAAGGTTTATGGCTCTAGAGACGAAGCGAAAGAAAAGAAAGTTGACAGAAAGATTAAACAGCAAGTGAACCTCATGGCAGTAGCCATGGGAGGAAGTCAGAGAAAAGAGTGGGATCAAAGGGGCTGATTCGGCCCACCTTGGCTTGGTTCCAAGAGAGTCTGGGCGAAGTATGAAGTGCCCTGAAGCCGAAGCCAATTCGCTCCGAAGCTTCGGGGTGCCTCGGCGCTTCAGAGCTGCCCTTGGTGGTCCCTTACATGCTGCCTCCACCGCCGTCTGCAGCAGTCGGGGGCAGCAGCAGGTAAGGGACCAACGCCATCCACTGCCGCCATCCACCGTCCTTGCGTCTGGTGGCTTCTGCTGCTGCCAACGCATATGACCGGAAGTAGCTGTGTGCAGCCAACTTCCGGTTGTATGCATCGGCGGCAGCAGGTAAGTGGGGAAAGGGAGCCTTTTCTGGGCGCCGGTTGTGTGGCCTACTTCTGGTCATATGCGTTGGCAGCAGCAGAAGCCACCAGATGCAAGGACGGAAGACGGTGGTGGCGGATGGTGGCAGCAGGTAAGTGGGGAAAGGGAACCTTTTCTGGGGGCCAACTGCACAGCCAGCACCCAGAAAAGTCCAAGTCTGAGGCAGGTCAGGCAACCCCCAAAGCACCCCCGATCCAAACTGGGCTGCTTTGGGGGCTCCGAGCTGGCCTCCAAGGCAGATCGGGGGGGGGGTACACAGCCCTAGTACAAAGTACCCCAGGAAAGCTTTCCTCTGACATCTGCACACTTTCATTTGCATTTGTTGAAATGATGGCCTTTTGATGTCAAATTCCAAGGGGACATTGCATCCAAAATGTTTCTTTTGATGTCAGTGTTTCCTGCACTGTGTTTTTTTAAAACAACAACAACAACAACAACAACAACAACAACAACAACAACAACAACCACTATTAGAATTATCTATCTTTGTATTTTTAAAAAATTACGTTTGTTGCCCATGTTTCTTCCAGGGTGGCATACATCTTTGAAGCAACCTTGTGAGGTAGATCAAGCTGAGAGATCATGAGTGGCCCAAGGTAATCCAACGAGCTTTTCAGCAGAGCTTTTGTTTTCCTCGCTTGAGCAAGACTTCCATTTTTTTGAAGGAAGCCCTCTTTTCTGCAATAGCCTCTTTGACACTGCTTGTTAACCATGCTGGTGACCTCTTGCACTTGGTGCTACTTTTCCTAACCTGTGGAATACATTTTAGTTGAGCTTCTATTATTGTTGTTTTGAGTAAGCTCCATGCATTTTCCAAGGATTTAACCCTTTCAACTTTATTTTCACTAGTTCCCTTATTATAGAGATCGTTCCTCTTTTGAAGTCATGTGTGAATGTGTTGGATTTCCTGGGCAATTTCCCACTTAAGCACTGTGGTCACTGTTATTGATTGGTTCAACAATATTTACATCTAGTATTAGGTCTTGGGCACCACCTCTTAGGATCAAGTCCAGGGTTGCCTCCCCTCTGGTTGGTTCCATGACCAACTGTTCCAGGGCACAGTCATTTAGGACATTGAGAAATTTAACCTCTTTGTCATGACTGGAATATGAATTTATCCAGTCAATGTGAGGATAATTGAAGTCACCCATTATTACAACACTTCCTCGTTTGGAGGCCTCCCTGATTTCATTCTCTATCTTAAGGTCACTCTGCATTTTGGTCTGGGGGGTGATAGCACATTCCTAGCACTACATTAATTTTGGGTCCCTGCATTTTCACTCACAGCACTTCTGTGGAAGAGTCTTCCCCATTTTGGTGCTCTGGTCTACTTGACACAATGCCCTCTTTGATGTAGAGAACAACACCGCCTCCAGTACACCCTTCCCTGTCCTTCCCGTAAAGTTTGTATCCAGGGATGACCGTATCCCACTGGTTCTCTCCATTCCACCAGGTTTCTGTAATGCCCACTATGTCCAGGTTCTCCTTTGAAACCAAGCACTCCAATTCTCCCATTTCGGCTTGGAGGCTTCTAGCATTTACATAAAAACACCTATACACGGTGTCCCTCCCCAGATGTCTCTGCCGTGTCCCTTTTTTCCTGTTGCACTTTAGCCTCTTTGATTGGCTATCATGTTCTATCCTGTACTCATGGCCTATTTGCTCCCCTTCTATACTGGGACAATCAAAAACATGTTCAGATTCATCTCCTTCAGATCATTTAACCCAAACTGGATGCTTCCCAGCTCCTGTCAGCTTTCCCCCATGATTTAGTTTAAAAGCTGCTCTACCACCTTTTTTATGTTTAGCGCCAGCAGTCTGGTTCCATCTTGGTTTAAGTGCAGCCTGACCCTCTTGTACTGGCCCAGCTTGTCCCACAATGTTACCCAGTGCCTAACAAATCTGAACCCCTCCTCTCTGCACCATTGCATTGAGCCTTCTCAACTGCGCCTGTCTTGCTGGCCCTGCGTGTGGAACTGGTAGCATTTCAGAGAAAGCTACCTTGGTGGTCCTGGATTTCAACCTCCTGCCTAGCAACCTAAATTTGGCTTCCAGGACCTCACGACTACATTTCCCCACATCGTTGGTACCAACATGGACTATGACTACTGATTCCACCCCAGCCCTGTCTACTATGCTATCCAGACAGCACGTAAAATCTGCAACCTTCACACCAGGCAGGCAATTTACCGTGCGATCTATACACCCATCATAAACCCAGCTGTCTACATGTCTAATGACTGAATTTTCTATTACCACAAGCCTCCTCCCACCGGAGGCACATCCTCGGTGTGAGAGAATATTTGCACATCTCCTGAGGAATGGGTCCCTTCTAAGGGATCATTTTCCTCTTCCTCAGAGTGACACCCTCCTTCCTCAAGACCCTCCTTCTCCATAACTGCAGGGAAGCTGTCACCAAAGGAGTGGGATGTCGCTGTTAGGTCACCAAAGGTCTCATCTATCAACCTCTCTGACCGTCTTAGCTTCTCCAGGTCAGCAACGTTGGCCTCCAGGGAACAAACTTGTTCCCTGAGAGCCAGGAGCTCATTACACTGAGCACACACCCATGATTTCTGTCCAGCAGGCAGATAAACATACATGTGGCACTCAGTGCAATAACTGGGAAGCCTCCATACCCCTGCTGGGATTGTACCTTCATAACTGGTTTATTGTTTATTATTGCTGTTACAGGGTTAACTGGTTTATTATTATTGCTGTTACAGGGTTTGTTTACTAGAACTCTGTTCCTGGGAGAAGGTAGGGAGTTTATTTAGATCTTAGTGCTCGTTGGTTGGTTTTAATTTAAAGTTACTTACTCTGAGTAGGGCAGGGAAGAGTTTACCGCCCTAGCTTCCTCACTCTGATGAGCCGAAAATGAAGCTAGCAAGGAGTGGGTCTTATTTCCGTATGTGTATGGTTTTTTAAAAAACAAACCCAAAGATGAAAACCAAGGGATAAGTTCATTTCTTAAGCTTACTTAAGCTTGCTTTACTTAATGGGTTGGTTGCTCTAGGGTGTACAACCGGAGCCTAAACTGAAACTAGCAAGGAGTGAGTCTTTTTTATTCTATTTTTTTCTGTGTATATGTTGTTGTTTTTTAGCTAAGTGATGTTAGAAACATGATTTTGAAATGAAAATGCTAGGACAAAGTGGTGAAAGTTTAAACACTCTGTTTTATTGAGCAAACTTGCAAGTTTGGGTGTCTAGGCAGGTAGGCACACCTACCAGTTAGAGCAAAACTATTTTATCCCTTAGCCCAGCCGAAGCGGTCTCTTCATTGGGCAGAGACTCAAGGGGTTACAGCCTATTCCAGTACGCCTGTTGGTCCCTCCTCTGTTTACCTTTATGCTTCCCTCATTTGATATTCTACCCACTCTTATTTACTTATGTTTATATTTGGTTTTGATTCCTCTGGGCCCACCTTCTTTATCGCTCTTAATCATCTTAATCATCAACAGGCTCTTGCACCTGTTGGGGTGTTTTCTTGATCATTAGTTATGCTTCAGTAAAGATAACATTGCATTTAGCTGATCCTTTTTAGAAGCCCTTATAATAATATTTTAATAATGCATTAGCCATTATATTTTCTTCTTATGTTAAACATTGTAATATGAAAAAGTAACATATTTATCTATTTCTAACAATCCCTCCTCTTTATTTATTCTGTGTGTTGTTTTTTCATATCAGTATATAAACCAATCCCTTGACTGGACCACATGTTCTTAGACCATTTCTTATCTCTGCACACACTCTCACTGTTAAAGAATGCATATATGAGAGTAAATGTACACAAAGCTGTTGCTATGGCATTGTTCTAAGTTGTTTTCTTAGCGGTCTTCACTAGCTCGCATCAGACTTTTTGTTGTGAGGATTAGTATGCTTCGTTATCTCAGGAATATCTCTGATCTGAGTTTATAAAGACAGCCATGCTGATTGACTAGATGTCATTCCATGGAGGGGGCTCTTGCTATTTGGCTTCAGCACTCTCCCCCCACTGGACACCTGTCTTTAGTGCTCACAGGGGGCTTTCTAGCTTCCTCCTGGCAGCTTGCTTCATTTTTTAACCTCTTGATCTGATCTGGATATCTCTCACTCTCTGGTACAGATGGGTCATCTGGATCACTTCCATGGCATCCAAGGTTCAGCTTTTTACATGTGCTGCTTGGACTTTTTTAGATTTGGGCCAACAGTCTGTGTAGGCTTAGAACACAACAGATTATTTTTTTACTGGTAGAGACAGTCTCACAGCTATAGACTTTCCAAACATTTTCTATATGTGTTGGACAGTCAAATACTTGTGAGTTGTTCATGTGCTAGAACAATCACAGTGGTCAGTCAGGAACAAGGGTCCAAACTCTCTTGCTTCTAGCTTCTGTTGTTTTAGTTTGGTAGCAGGCAGCAGACCTATGGAAAACTGTTAGTTATGTAATAGTTTTTTTTATCTGTTCACCACGTGACAGCAAGGCTATATTTGCATTAGCTCACTTGATTTGAGCTGATGTACTTCTTCTAGGTCTGGTGCTGTGACGAACCTGTGAAGAAACTTTCTTGCACACTTATTAGTTTGGGATTTCTCATCAAACAATCCTATGGTTCTAATTATAAATCACTCTGTTTTCTATTCAGTCTGTTTCTAAGACTCATTAATACTCAGGGAAGAATAAAACTAGTTCCTTAGATTCAAGGTGGTACTAAAGATGTGGAATTCTGTTCTAATTCTTAGCAAGGTGTTACAAAAATTGTGGATTTCAACTCAATTCCGGATGCAGTCCTCAGGTACTAAAAAAAATCTCTTTGTAAAAGGTCTCTCCCCACCCCTGGCAATGTAAGGGAAAAGGCTCAGAACAGTGCTTGTTTAGATTGTCACAACCGATCCTTCTCCCTGCCCTCCCGATATGCTTAGATGGGCGAGAGACCCCATCAACCCTGTTTTCAGTTCATCAATAAGCTTTTTGTGGAGCCACATTGGTTTCCTCTGTTGTCTTCTATCTTTCTCCTTGTTGGAATTGTTTGTAACTGTGCCTTTAAAATTTCATTTTTTAAATACTCCCACCCATCCTGCACTCCTTTTCTCTTTAGGCTCCCTTGCCACGGGACCTTACTTATTATAGTTCTGAGTTTATTAAAATCAGCTTTCCTAAAATCCAGAGTACGTGTATGGCTACGCTCGACTTTTGTCTCCTTCATAATCAAGAATTCAAGTATGACGTGGTCACTTTCCCCCAGAGTTCCCGTGACTGCCACTTTATCCACTAAGTCATCCCTATTGGTCAATAACAAGTCAAGGATTGCCGATCCTCTAGTTCCTTCCACCACTTTCTGTAGGAGAAAGTTATCACCCATACATGTCAGGAATTTCTTGGAAGGGCCGCTTTTGGCAGTAATGGTCTCCCAACAGATATCAGGGTAATTGAAGTCCCCCATCACTACTACATCACACTTCCTTGAAACACTGGTAATTTGTTTCTCAAAAGTTTCGTCCTCGTCTTCTCCTTGATTGGGTGGTCGGTAGTAGACTCCGATTATCATATTCTTTTTATTCCTAGCCCCATTTATTTTAATCCAGACGCTCTCGACGGGGCTCCCAATCTCATCCGCCTGTATTTCTGTGCAGGGATAGGTATTTTTAACATATAGTGCGACTAATAAAAGGAAGAAGGACTTCCTTTTATTAGTCCTGGTTCCCCCACCAATCAGTTTCATGGGATGACCCCACTGGGTTCTAGTATTTTGAGAGAGGGAGAAAAATGTCTCCCTATCTATATTTTCCAAACCATGCATCATTTTGTACACCTCTATCCTGTCTCCTCTCAGCCTCCTTTTTTTTTTTTTTTTCCTTTTCCAAGCTAAACAATCCCAGTTGATGTAAACTTCCCTCTTAGGGGAGATGCTCCAGACACTTAATCATTTTAGTTGCTTTTTTTCTGCACTTTTGGCAGGAAAAATACCAGGGGAGCAGGCATTTCCTTAGTGGTGCCTGCCTCTCCTTGAACACCTTATAAGGGAAAAGGGGGGGCCTCTACATTTCCCTCCTACCCCATCCCCCTCCTTAAAAACAGAAAGAGACACGGTAACTTTCCCTCACTCTCAAGAAAAGAACCTAACTCCTCAAAGTCTTGCTCCCAGGGAGACTAACAAGGGCAGGGGGTGTTGGGCAGCGCTAGTCCCTTTGCTTTTGATCTCCAAAGGGGGGCGTTTCCTCGAGAGCAAGCCCCCCAGACCTGGACAGCCCCTGTTCCCAAGGAGACCAGCCTAGGCGTAGAGACACCTTACGCGTGTCTCTCTTCTTCCTCTTCCTCCTCCTCAGTTCTGGTCCCGTGAGCCCCCTCCTTCCCGAGGAAGCGGAGCCGTCCAGCCAGCCAGCGAGCCAGTCAGCAGAGCGTCCGCCTTGCGAGGCCTCCTCTCCTGCCGGGCGGTGCATGAGAAGGGGGCCAGGCTGGTGAGGCTCCCGCTGGTCTTATGGAGGTGCACGCACACACACACAGCGCCCCTCTGAGATCTGCTGCTCTAGGCGGCTGCCTTAGCTCATTCCATTCTTCAACTTTTTGTAATTTCTTAGCCACGTCTGGCCAACTCTTAGTGACAAAATTAATTTTTAAAAGACCCTGTGCCACTGGATCATCTGGAGACAATCCAGAATATTGTCTCATTCTTTCTCTCAAACGCTGGAGAAATTTTGGTGGTTTTTTTGTTTTGTTTTGTTTTTTGTTTTTGGTGTGGCATTTTTTATTCCTCTTTTCACAAATCTGACAACTGGTTTGACATAGGATCTTTCTTTCTTGTTTTACTACGCTGGAGGTCTGCTTCTGTTAAACAAGTTCTCCAGTGGGGAACGGTTTTCTAGCTAAAGCGTAAGGCCTAAGTAATCTCTGTTCAAAATTCTAATTATCAGCTGAGTTCTAAAGCTGGTAAGCTCTGACTGGAGCTTGATTTGGGGCAGCAAAATTTTAGCACAGGAAACAATTTACAGGGAGCGTTTTAAATGCTAGAGTCTAGTAAACTTCTCACTTTTTCTATCATGACTCTTTGGATCTTGGCCAAGGACTCCAGCAAGGACAAGTCCAAATAGAATGCTTGCATTTGCTTTTCAAAGACTTTTTAAGCTCACTGTTCAAGTAGCCCATCATATTTGGTTGGGCCACCTGTCCAGATGAGTAAATTTCTCTGTTCTGGATCTGCTCTACTCAAATTGGGTATGCTTAACCTTCAAGCTCCTATGGACGAAGGGATAGCAAATAACCTAGCACTTTTATTTCTGGGAGTTGGCATGTTGGCTTGAAGTCTTTTTTTACTTCTGGCAGTCTAACCACAACTGCTGTTAGTACAGGAAAAGGAGAGGGTTCCCCCCCTTTTCTAAATAATGTTTCAAGTGCGTGAGCCTGTCTGTTTCAAATAAACCTTCGGCAGGCCATGGTAATGTGGGTTACTCTGGTGAAGAGTGGCCAATTTTCTTGGCTCAAAGTCACTAATCTTTTTAACTTCAACTTAAATGGCATCTTATAGATCTTACATGTTTTCCTTATAGTGTTTTTGCTGTTTCTGGGCAGCCTGACTTTAACTTGGTGAATCTAGCTGCACTGTTCTCACAACCACAATCAAACCACATACAGGGCTCTCGTACATAGCAATTTCCAGGTTTTGACACAGGCACACACCTGGAGTTCTATTTCCTTCTGTTTTATTTTCTCCCTCCTCCTCTGCCCCCCTTGCTCGTGGTGCATTTGGCACTATGTTACCAACTTGGTTAGGTAGAGGTACATAAGGAGAAGGCAGGCAATTTAAGGGTTCCTATTTTAAATTCAGGATTTTAAATTCAGGTGTCTTTGGTATTTTGACTTGCTGCTGCTTCCTGTGGATTTTTAGGGGTATTAACTGCACCTTATTATCCTTGGTCATCCAACAGGAGGCATACCTTTTCTTGTGATCCTGGAGTTTTATTGTTAACATAGAAGTTTAAAGTCTGACACAACCAGGCTTCATCAGACCCATATTTTGGCCAGAAAACAGTAGGTGGTTTTATACTTTCCTTAGGCCATTTAAAACAATACCTAATCATTTTATCCTTCCCTCTTGTACAAGATAAATATTCCCAGGACTTCAACATTCTCCCCAATGGACTATCAGGACGTATGTTCAAGGACTCATCACTAGAAGGTCCTTTTCCATTCTTGGGCACTTTATTTCCCATTGTGGAACCCAGGGCTAAGCAATTATTGCAAACCATCAACCCGGGTCGTGGGTTTGACTTGGGGCTAAGTGAGAACCGCAAACGTCTACCCAAGAATGACTTGGGGCTAAGCGAAAACCGCAAACCGTTTACCCGACCGTCAACCCAAGATGTGGATGTGTCAATCAATTTCTCAATCACTTCGTCTGTCTCCGGCCATTCTCCTCACGGACAAAATGGAAACACGGATTCGAGACTCCACACTCACTTCATGCCTCTTGGGCACATCTCAAACATCAGTCAACACACTCCACTCCACAGTCCACCCCCGACCACCAAGGCAATACTTAATAGTCAATTTTCTTACCTTGGTTCGTGTACGAAGTTGCCTGGTCGATCCAGTGCCTACATTTTTGAATCCCTGAGTGGTTTCACCAGTCCAAATGATCCAGGAATTTTGCCAGTCACACCACTGACCCCCAATGTCACCCAAAGGGACTGCTAGAACTCAGCAGGACGTGTCTTCCCTGTGTCTGGCACCGGTTGTCAGCGGCCTATGATGGCTGGATCCCGGATGAGCCCCCAAATTGTTAGAAACACGATTTTGAAATGATAATGCTAGGACAAAGTGGTGAAATTTTAAACACTCTGTTTTATTGAGCAAACTTGCAAGTTTGGGTGTCTAGGCAGGTAGGCACACCTACCAGTTAGAGCAAAACTATTTTATCCCTTAGCCCAGCCGAAGCAGTCCCTCCCCGGTCTCTTCATGGTCAGAGACTCAAGGGGTTACAGCCTATTCCAGTACGCCTGTTGGTCCCTCCTCTGTTTACCTTTATGCTTCCCTCATTTGATATTCCACCCACTCTTATTTACTTATGTCTATATTTGGTTTTGATTCCTCTGGGCCCACCTTCTTTATCACTCTTATTCATCTCTTCTACACATCTTGTAACCACAAGGTCATGAGTTCAGAAACAACATGTGTTATCAACTACTGTTTTCGGTTTTACCACCAGTCCTAACCACAAGTTCTGTTTTGTTCTCTTTTTACTTCAACTGAACAGTCTAACGGCTCTTGCACCTGTTGGAGTGTTTTCCTGCTCATTAGTTATGCTTCAGTAAAGATAACATTGCTTTTAGCTGACCCTTTTCAGAAGCTCTTATAATAATATTTTAATAATGCATTAGCCATTATATTTTCTCCTTATGTTAAACATTGTAATATGAAAAAGTAACATATTTATCTATTTCTAACAGTGATAAGCTGAATTCTTACACTTGGTTTGTATAGAGTGCTTTTTAAGTGCCAAAACCTGAGCCTAAACTGAAGCAAGTGTACACTTTTTTCTGTTTCTAAGCAGACACCTCCAATACTTGGTCCTATACAGTAGCTCCTATCAATATAGAGCTATGAATTGCTTCCCCCTCCCTTTAGCTTGGGATTAGTTAAAATATGTAGCTGGAATTCTTTTCAACTACTCTGTAATCTTACAACGAGAGCTGTAAGTTCTTGCTGGATTCCCTCCCTGATATTTAGCTCTCTACTGTAAGTTTGTAAGTGGTTACTCCTCTGTGATTTAACTCCCTTTACTGTGGCCTTGTTTTGGCTTCAGCATCTGTTTATGATTTTTAGATTATAAATTGTTGTGATGTTCAGCTGCCTTATCTGCTATAAATCTAAATATATATATACAAAATTATTGCTTATGTATAAGGTTCCAGGAAGCAAGTAGGCCTCAATGTATTTTCAAGTTGTAGAGGGGGGTTGAATGCCTGAGTGTGGATTGGATGGTTGAGTGGGGAGTGCAGATTGGCTGTGAAAGAGTGGGAGGATCTGGAGAAATGTAGCACTTTATATAGAGAGTCTGGGCTGGCAGCAAGAGAGTTAAGTAAAGCCTCATCCTGGGACTGCAGAAATATCAGGCCAAAAGTGGAGCCTGTTAGCCTGGGGCAAGGGAGGGTTGACCCCTGCCTGACCCTGGGATCCCCTTTGTGTCATCTGTACACACAGGGGTGAGCCCGGGTATCAGCCTGGGCTACGCCCTGGTCTAGCAAAGCCTTATGAAAGTACCCTAGGGAATTCATGGCTTTTAATGCAGGAAAGGATCCTGAGGTGTTTCTAGCTACTTTCGAGAATGCTGCTAAGAACTGGGAAGGAAATTCAGAAGGAATTTATGAGGTACATTCCTAGCTTAGTAAAGGGAGAATTGGCTGAAGTATACCATGGTTTCTCTTCAGAAACTCCTACTTATGAAGAGTATAAAGCTGTGGTATATCAAAGATTCAGGATAGGGGCAGAGCATTTTAGGAAGCAGTTTCGCACATTTTGTTTGCAGGCAGGTAAATCATACCTGGATCTAAGTGTGAAACTAGCTGACCTATTTGACAAATGGGTTCACAGTGTGAAGGCTGAATCCAAAGAAGGCATCAGAGACCTAATGATCCTGGATCAGGTTTTATTTCAGTTACCACCAGAACTCAGGCTTATGGTCAGAGACCAGGTCCCCAAAACAGTTCAAGAAGCAGCTGAAATAGCCGATCAATTAGCCATTAACAGAGGAGATGGGATTGGAGTTGCTTACAAAGATTACTGCCCTAAATATCCTGAACACAAAGAAAACCGAAATATGATAAAGAGGGAGCCAGAGAGAAACAAAGATTTTAAGCCTCAAACAAAAAGTTATGAGAACAGAAGTGACAGGCCCATATTTTAGAGGGAAAATGTCAGGGTGTGTTACAAATGTGGGAAACCAGGGCATTTTCAAATGGAGTGTCCTCAAAACCCCAGAATTACCTCACCAACCCCAGTGAAAAGAACAATTACCACACCTCAGACAGCAGAACTCATGAAGAAGGTGCAATTCTGCAGTGTTAAGCTGGGTGGAATTGATTCCTTTAATTCAAAACTTAAGGAAGAGGTTTTTGTAGAAGGCTCTTTATACCTTGGACACGAGTTCAGGTATCACCCTAATAAAATCGCATTTGGTGGAGGAGGAACATCTTTTACCTCACCAAACTGTCCAAATATGGGATACATGGGAAGCCTGTAGCGATTCCCTTGGCTAAGGTGAATATCATGTAGAGATGCCAGGAGGGAGAATTTACAGTGGGCAAAAATAATGAGCAAGAAGAACCAGTGTTATTGGGAAGAGATGTGATGAGTACGGGAACTGAGAGGATCCTAATTGTCACCCGGAGCCAAGCAAAAGCAGCCCCGTTGACAGGAAAAGTTGCTTCTATCTCAGTAGGACTAGAAGCACACAGGCAAGAGTTCAGATACCTAGTTACCCAGGCAAGAGCAGAGCTGAGAGGTGTCCATGCTCTGGAGGGAATGACACCTACCAAGTTTAAACAAGAATTTCAGGCTGATAGCAGCCTGGAGCCTCTCATACAACAAGCACAGCGTTCTGTGACATCCAGTGCTGACACAGTTTCTGAGCAACTAGTGTGGGAGGAAGGCTTGTTATATAGGATATGGGTGCCCAGAAACACACAGGCAGGAGAGGAACCCAGGAAACAACTAGTAGTCCCTCACAAGTACCGGGATGATCTCCTGAGGGTAGCCCATGATATTGTTGGGAGTCCTGAATTAGGACTGGTTTTTTGTGATTTCCATATCTTTGTACAAGCCTGCAAAACCTGGAAGAAACTGAAGACTCAGCATCAGTCAATCAGCTTAAAGGTCAAGTTTGCAGGTGGACTTTATTGAATTATTGGGATGATGCAAAAGTCTAATTGTCTTGCCATTGCCAATTAGTGGTTTCATCATTTGTTCAGGGAAGTGTATATAAAGAGAGTTTTGGAGCTTTGTAACCAGATTAAAATATTCCCTCTCTACTGCTGTGAGCCCTGCTGTAATCTGTATGACCAAGTGTGTGAGTATGTTGGTGTAAATTTGTATTGCCATAAACTGTGTTATTTTCTATCAGTAAAATACTTTATTTTTGTACCAAACAAAATAGACTCTGTCTTGAAGTTAATTTGGTCTTTGCTGACTTTCATAGTTAAGAACCGCTGCTATTCTGCTAATTCACTGGTATAGTGAACAAAAGGGTTTATAAATAATATATAACCTCAAGAGGTTATGGCCCAGTAACAGTCTGGACATAATTCTAGTTCTTAACAGAGAAACAGTAGGACCTGATAAGACAGAGAAGCCGTGCGTTGACTAATTGCCCTGGAGCGTTGCTTTTTCTAAAGAACGTTGGGATTTAGACAAAGGAAGAGGCTTTTTTGTAAAGCTTTTTGTCTTGCAAAGTCACACGCTGCCTGATAGAAGGCTATTTTTGAATTTGAAAAGGGATTCTGAGGTTGTTAAGCCGGTCAGTTCCCAAAAAGGAAATTCAAATAACAAAAGGGTTGAAAAAACAACCAATTAGCAGTTATGGCACTTCAAATAGGAATGAATACACAAATGGAACAACTCACAGACACAAATTATATTACTTGGTCATTTAAGATTGAAATGAGTTTAAGAAACCAAGGGCTGTGGGAAGTGGTTACAGACCCACCCGGTGAAGATTTAAGTGCAGCTGATTTGAGAGAGTGGAATCGAAATGCAGAGAAAGCTAAAACCCACATAATCCTCTGTATGAGGAATGATCAGCTATTCTATGTTAATAGAGAGGATGCTGTTCATGTGATCTGGACAAAATTGCGTGAAGTATATGTAAGAGATACAGCAGGTTCTCGAATAAATTTAACACGCAGAATGTATAGGACGATGCTAAAAGAATCTGGAGATATTGGCAAACATTTGCAGGAGCTGAGAGAAATATTCCAAAGTTTAGCATCGGCTGGCTTGACTCTTTCAGAAGAAATGAAGTCTTATATTATTTTGTCTAGCTTACCAACGTCTTGGGACGTGTTGGTGACTACCCTAGAGGGAGTGACCGTCCGTAATTTAACCCTGAATTATGTGTGCGGAAAATTATTAGAAGAACAACAGAAAAGACATTCCAAGAGAGAAGCCGTGAGCTCAAACGGCAAGGCAGACTCATTTCAACAATGGTCTGGTTCTGAAGGGGTTAAGACCGGGACTGTGAAAAAGGAGGAGACTGAATCTGCTTATTCAGTTTCTAAAAAGCACAAGCCACAAAAAACAATTGTTTGCTGGCAATGTGGCAAAATTGGACATAAGAAGATTGACTGTAAAGTGAGATTACAACCTGAGAAAGTTTCTGAGCATCGCTGGAAAAATGCTTCTTGTTCAAAGAAGTCAGCACAGCTCGTTACAGCCGGAGTGAGCAAGATGTCGAAGGAGGAAGGAAACGGAAGCTCAGCTATCTGGCTGATAGACTCAGCTTGTAATTCCGTTATTTCTACTAGAATGGAAAGCTTCCTAGACTTCAGAGTCACGTCTAACAGATTTATTTTCCTTGCTGACGGCTCAAAGCAGGAAGTGAAGGGAGAAGGAATTTGCCATATTCCTGTCCTTAACGAAAGCTTTGCTAATGCTATTTTTGTTCCCAACTTAAGTCATTCTCTTTTAGGTGTGTCAAATCTAATGGAGAAAAAGTTCTCTGTCTCCTTTGAGGAGGGGAAATGTTTTATTTCCAGGCATGGAGAACTGAAGGGGACTGCCAGTTTAAAAAACGGTTTGTTTTTCCTGGACAGGAGCCAAGGTGGAGAGGAAGATATTTCTTCAAGTTCTATGACTTACAAAAACATTTCTCCCCATGACAATTGCCTACATTTATTCCATAGGAGATTTGGACATCCTTGTTTTAGATCTCTGGGCAAAACTCTCAAGATTGCTGAAGATGTGAGAGTAAAAAATTGCCAGAATTACCTTGACTGTTCCGTTTGTAAGTTGGCAAAATCACGTGTAGCCAATATTCCACGTGTAAGAGACTGGAGACATAAGGACATTCTTGGTCTAATACATTTAGATCTGACTGGTCCTTTCCCAGAGAGTTATGGGAAAGCTAAATATGCCCTGGTCATTTTAGATGACAAAACACGTTATTCATGGGTATATTTGTTAAAGCAAAAGTCTCAGTGTCTAGCCAAAGTAAAGGAATGGGTTAAAAAGGTGGAGAGATCTTTGCAAAGGCAAATACAGAACTTCTGTTCGGATCGGGGGGGCGAGTTTAGAAGTCTAGAGTTTGCTGATTTTTACAGAAAGCATGGGATTTCTCATAAGTTTACAGATCCCATGGCGTCTTGGCAAGCTGGGAATGTGGAGCGGCGGATTGGCGTGCTGAAAACGAAAATGGAATGCTTAATGAAGGATGCCAAAGCAGATCCCAAGCTTTGGGGTGAAGCTTTTATGGCTGCAAACTATCTGTGCAACAGAACGTGGTCTTCAGCCATTAACAATATTCCTTTTTTCTTAATTTTTGGCAAAAATCCTAGTTTAAAACACATCAGAATCTGGGGATCCTATGCAATTGTGAATATTCCTTTAGCTCAAAGGAGACAGCTAGGACCCAGGGGAGTCAAAATGATGTTTGTTGGTTATGAAAATGGTAGTTGGAGGTTTTTGCACAAAGGAGGAAGAATTGTTGTCTCAAAATCTGCTTCCTTTGCTGAGCAGAATTGGGAATCGGTACATGATAATCCGTCAGTTTTACTAGATTTAGATTCTTCTAGCAGGCAAATGCCTGTAGCAACTCAGACCGAGCCAGAAGACAGAGAGCAAGAGGAGGAGGAGGTGCAGATCCCCCGCAGGTCTCAAAGACAAAACAAAGGCGTGCCTCCCCATAGGCTTGGAATACACGCTTGTAACATGAGCTGTGAACCTAATTCTTATGCGGAAGTAAAGCAATTAAGTTCTTTTGAACGAAAACAATGGGAGTGTGCCATGGAAAGCGAATTACAGAGTCTTCAAGAGAACAAGGTTTTTGAAGAAGTTGTTTTGCCTCCGGGACAGAAATCTTTAACTTGCCGCTGGGTTTTCAAACGCAAGCCGCTTGAAAACGGGGACACTAAATTCAAGGCTAGGCTGGTTGCTAGGGGATATAATCAGGTTAG
This sequence comes from Elgaria multicarinata webbii, assembly GCF_023053635.1. Taxonomy (NCBI): domain Eukaryota; kingdom Metazoa; phylum Chordata; class Lepidosauria; order Squamata; family Anguidae; genus Elgaria; species Elgaria multicarinata. The sequence goes on along the minus strand of NC_086171.1, from coordinate 96,611,771 downwards.
GGACGTCGATTATGACGTCACTTTCTCACCCACTGTAAAATCAGAGACTTTACGCTTGTTTTTAACCCTTGCAGCCAAAGAAAAGTTGAAAATAAGTCAGTACGACTTTACCACAGCATATCTAAACGCACCAATCCAGGAAAAATTGTACTTGAGGAAACCAGAAGGGTTTGATAACAACAACAAAGTTTGGTTGTTAAAGAAGGCGATTTATGGGTTGAAACAGAGTGCGAGGTGCTGGAATTCAACTTTAAACAACACTCTGGTAAACGACATGGGTTTTTCTAGGAGCATTGCAGACCCTTGTCTTTACACGAAGGGGAGTGGTAAGGATTATAAAGCCTTAATTTTGTTTGTTGATGACATTTTGATATCTTGTTATAGTGACGCAGAGGTCCAAAAAGTAGCACAGCAGTTGGCTAGTAAGTATAACTTGAAATCCCTAGGGCCAGTGAAAAATTACCTGGGGGTAGAAGTTAAACAAACGGAGGACGGAAGCTTTCTGCTAAGTCAAAAGCAGAAAATTGAGGTGTTACTTGAACAGTGTGGGATGCAAGACTGCAAACCGGTGAAAAGCCCCATGGAACTGAACATACAAAGTACTTTACAAGGTGAATGTTTTAGCAACCCAGATTTGTATCGGTCTGTGGTTGGAATGTTGTTGTACTTAGTTAACTGGTCTAGGCCAGATTTGTCAGCTTCTGTCGCCATTTTAAGCAGGTTTGTTGCAAAGCCCACAATACCAGCCTGGAATGCCCTGAAAAGAGTTTTAAGGTACCTAAAAGGCACCTTGGAGCACGGATTAAGTTTATCTGCAGAGCCAGATGAAGATTTATTGTGCTATGTGGATTCAGATTGGGCAGGCTGTACGGAAGATAGAAAATCCACGTCTGGATATATTCTATTATTTGGAAAAGCCCCAATATCCTGGAAGTCAAGGAAGCAAGCTTCAGTGGCCATATCTTCATGTGAGGCTGAGTATGGGGCACTGTCTGATGTTTGTGGTGAGATTACATGGCTATTGCAATTATTAAAGGACCTCAAAATCCATGTTGCAAAGCCTGTAACTGTGTTCTGTGATTCCCAAGCAGCAATTGCATTGGCGAATTCAGAAATCCTAAAGATAAAGTCTAAACACATAGCTATCAAGTTTCATAATGTCAAAGAACACATAGCTAGTGGAACATTGAAGTTAGCCTACTGTGAGTCCCAGAATAATTTGGCAGACGTCTTTACAAAACCGTTAGGAGCCATCAAACATTGGGAGATTTGTGAAACGTTAGGTTTCAGGGAGGGCTAAAAATGTGATTAACTGTACAAATGTTGTAACGTGGTGAAATAGTGGAAAACCCAAAAAAGAAGGGGTGTTGGGAGTCCTGAATTAGGACTGGTTTTTTGTGATTTCCATATCTTTGTACAAGCCTGCAAAACCTGGAAGAAACTGAAGACTCAGCATCAGTCAATCAGCTTAAAGGTCAAGTTTGCAGGTGGACTTTATTGAATTATTGGGATGATGCAAAAGTCTAATTGTCTTGCCATTGCCAATTAGTGGTTTCATCATTTGTTCAGGGAAGTGTATATAAAGAGAGTTTTGGAGCTTTGTAACCAGATTAAAATATTCCCTCTCTACTGCTGTGAGCCCTGCTGTAATCTGTATGACCAAGTGTGTGAGTATGTTGGTGTAAATTTGTATTGCCATAAACTGTGTTATTTTCTATCAGTAAAATACTTTATTTTTGTACCAAACAAAATAGACTCTGTCTTGAAGTTAATTTGGTCTTTGCTGACTTTCATAGTTAAGAACCGCTGCTATTCTGCTAATTCACTGGTATAGTGAACAAAAGGGTTTATAAATAATATATAACCTCAAGAGATATACCATGTGCAGGCCATTTGGGTATAAAAAACTCCGCAAGTGATTGACCACTCATTTTTACTGGCCAGGGATCTCCCAAGCAGTCACCACTTACTGCTTGTCATGCCGAATGTGCCAGAAGGTGGGGAAGAAGGGGTGTAAAACCAAGGCACCTCTTAAACCTCTGCCCATCATAGGAGAGGCATTCTGTAGGGTGGGGATGGACATAGTCGGGCCATTCTGTAAACCCTCCAGCAAAGGAAGGCAGTACTTACTAGTGGTCGTGGACTACGCCACCAGATATTCAGATACAGAGCCTTTAAGTTCGGTAGAGGTGTAAACCGTGGCTGAGGGCCTATTAAAAATATTTATGAGGCTGGGATTCCCCTATGAGAACCTAACGGATTAAGGAAGTTTATTTATGGGGGAGGTGATCCAAAGCCTGTGGAGGTGTTGTGGTGTGAAGCACCTAAAGACCACCACCAACCATCCAGCCACTAACAAGCTCACTGAACAGTTTAATGGGGTCCTTAAGGCTATCATAAAGGCATATGTCCAGGAGCACCCTAATAACTGAGGTGCCTATTTAGGGTGTTTCCTATTTGCCTACCGGAATGTTCCCCAGGAGTCAACGGGATTTTCTCCTTTCGAACTCATGTACGGGAGAAAAGTGAGGGGGACCCCTGGAGCTTATGCGGAGCAGTTGGGAAGGAGATCTGGAGGAGGAGAAAACTTCTGTAGTGGAATATGTGTTAGGCTTTAGGGAGAAACTGGAATCAATGATGAGGGTGGTATGTACTAACCTAAGTACATCTCAAGAGCAACAGAACTACTGGTATGACCAGCATGCTAGGGAAAGGTCTTATGAGATAGGGGATCTAGTTATGGCATACATCCCGCTGCCTAAGAATAAGCTGCAGGCCAGTTGGGAAGGGCCATATGTAGTGAAGGAAAAGTTGGATACCCTAAACTACACTGAAATCTGAGTGTACCAAGAAATCAAAGACGGTCCATGTGAACATGCTGAAGCCTTACAAGACCAAAGAGGAAAGGGTATTGCAAATATCCTTGTTCTCTGGGGAAGAGGACATAGGCATCCCTGACTTGCTAACAGAAACTAAAGCAGAGGGAGGTTTGGACAAAGTCTCATGGAATGATGGGGTGGAGAAATCTGTGCAGGCATCTATTCTGGGCATTCTGGAACAGCACAAAAGGGTGTTTAGTAACAAGCCAGGGAGAACCAGCTTGTTCAAACACTCCATAAACACTGGAGATAACTCACCCATCAGGTGCACACCTTACAGTTTGAATGGAAAGGTTTTGGATACCATGCGTAAGGACGTGCAAAAAATGCTGGCCTTAGGAGTCATTAGGGAGTCCAATAGTCCCTGGGCCTCCAGAGTAGTCTTGGTACCAAAGAAAGACAATACCATTCATTTCTGCATAGACTTCAGGCCTCTGAATAAAATTACGGTACCTGAAACCTACCTAATGCCAAGAGTGGACGATGTGGTCGAGCTATTGGGATCAGCCGCCATTATTTCCGCTATCGATTTGTGCAAGGGCTTCTGGCAGATGGAGATGGAGGAGGCCTCCCATAGCAAAACAGCATTCATAACACCGGAGGGACTGTACGAGTTTACAGTGCTGCCATATGGATTGAGAAACTCCCCCCTGACCTTTCAGCAGATGATGAATTCTGTCTTAGCTGGCATGTCTGCATATGTCATGGCCTATATCGATGTGGCCATTTTTAGCAAGACAGTAGCTGACCATCTGGAGCACTTAGACAAAGTCCTTAGTGCTATAGAGGGAGCAGGATTGACAGTGAAGGCCAGCAAGTGTCAATTCTATTTACTTGAAGTTACCTATGTTACAGGGTAGGAAGCGGAAATTTTTTGCCAATGTCAGACAGAGTTGAAGCCATTAAAAACTGCCCGGTGCCCAAAACCAAATGGCAAGCGAGAGCCTTTATAGGGATTGTAGGCTACTACAGGAGATTCATTGAAAGGTGTGGGGAGTTAGCTACACCTCTACATGAACTCACCTGCAAACATGAGCCAGATACAGTTCGATGGAGTAGCCAATGTCAGGAAGCATTCAAACAGCTGAAGGAGGCTTTGTGCAACAGCCCAATCCTTATAGCCCCTGACTTTGACCGGATTTTTATCGTGGCTACCAATGCGTTGGAAGTTGGACTGAGAGCTGCTCTCTTTCAAGAGAGGAATGGGGCTAAACACCCCATTGCCTTTCTCAGTTGAAAGCTGACCCAGACGGAGAAAAATTATTCCATGGTGCAAAAGGAATGTCTTGCAATCGTGTGGGCACTGACAAAATTAAGGCAATATGTGTGGGGACACAAGAGCATCGTACTGGCGGACCATAAGGCACTGATATGGTTGGAAACCATGTGCAACCATAACACAATGCAGCAATGATGGTCATGGCTGCTGCAGGAGTACCAACATGTAAAGGGCAGAGACCATGTCATTGCTGATGGGCTATCCAGATGTGGCGATGGAGGAACTGGCTGCAATGGAGAGAGGACCAGCGACATTGATACTCCCGGGTAAGAAAGGAACAAAAAGACAATTTCCAAAGTATTCTGCAGAAGAAAAGACTTTGTGCATGCTCAGAAACACTTGTGCTGAACTTTGAACTTTGTGTATGCACCAGAGCACTTACTAGAGAACATTGAAATCTGTTCACGTGCAGGAACACACATCCTGGACTTTGGATGCTACGTATGCACCTTAGGACCAAAGAGGCATACTCTGCTTCATTTTAAGGGTGGGGGGAATGTGATGTTCAGCTGCCTTATCTGCTATAAATGTAAATATATACACAAGTTAATAAATTCCAATTATATTTTCAAACAACTGGTATGGTCTGTGGAGGAGTGTGAGAAAAAAACAACAAATGGTGGCAGTGAAATGTGAAACTGGGGGCTAGGTTGCTGGGCTGTGGAGCTTGAAGAAGAGGTGAGGCAGGAGCAGCAGCAGTAGACCTAAACCCTCAAACACATCATTAACACAAGGGGGATTGAAGTGGCCCTGGATGCTAGTGACATGGACAGTCCTGTCAGGTGTTTGTGGGTGTCTCAGGTGAAGTTGAGACAATGCAGGGGGCAGGGCATCACAATGATTACCTTAGGAAATTAAATAGTTAAGTAAGTTCACTTACCTTTCCTTGACCAGTTGTTTAACTCACTTGTATCCTACAATATGTCACTGGGGCTCCTTGTGTTTGGAGAATAAAATTTGTAAGGGACCTTAACCTTTACCTCCCTGCTGAACACCCCCTGACAAACCCCTATTTTCCCTCCCTGTTCACTCACTCTGATTGCTTGCTCTCTGGGAACTGGCTTCCTTTTCTAGCTTCTAGTTCAGCTGGAGCAGCTCCTCTGCTCTGCTCAGCTAGGAGTCAGGAAGCAGAACAAGGCCCACTCAGCTGCTGACAGCAATCAGGCCACACCCCTTCAGGCCATACAGCAACCTTCAGGACGCACTCCTTGACTCAGCTCTCAGGAGCACATGGTCTCTTTGAATTGGTTCCTTTCAGAATATGCAATGAGAAAATGAGGCGACTAGCTCTGGTACTATGAAATGTCAAAAGAGGTTTCTTTATTTTTCTTATCCAAAATATTTTAAAAAATTCAAAAAAACTTTCAACCAAATTTGTACAACGCTCAACGTTTTGGATCTGGAGATCCTTCATCAGGAGCTATAAGACATTCAAGTAAAATATATATAAAATCATATTACATTGTAAACAAGTTCATCCAACTTAAAATTAAATAAAAGGAAACAATACTCATAGTCTAATACAATATATGGACCTTTACACTAAGTTTTTACTGAACTAACCTACTCATGATATAATCAACTCAACCGTTTGTATTAGAGGAAACACTCATAGCTTATTGAGTTTGCATTTTTTATTATTACAGCAAGTATAGTTATTTATATTAACTCAGCACTCTCCTCCACTCCCTAAATCTGTTCCTAGCTATATAGTCATAAATAACTTCTTTAATTTATCTTTAAACACTCTACCTCTCATTTTCATTATGGTCTGTTATGTTTTAGGACAACATTTCTTATTTAAACCGTTTTTTGTCTCTACCCCCTCATAAAAAAGAACTAACCTGTACAACAAAATGAATTACTTTTTAAAGTAATTATAAATTTGAAACCTTATACATATTTTTTACAAGACTGTGTTCATTCTGTCTGTCAGCAGTCAAACTGTTCTGTTACTTTGTAACAGGTGTTATTTATCTGTCCTGATTGTAAAAAAAACACAAAACCATTGCGTCTGTATAAGGTTGAAATGATGATTCTGCCAGGACTTAACTTTCTAATTCTGAACGATGTATTATATAACAGCCTGATTGTCTGCATTTATTTATCTGAAAAAGTTCCACTCCAATGAATCATTAAGACCCAATAGATATAATGATTTTAAATATACAGTCCAGAAAATTTCCCGTCTGCTTAGTAAAGGTTCTCCTCTCCTTACTTGTTTCACTGCCCAAAAGCTCATTGATTCAGGTTTATGTTTATGTTCTAGAAAATGTTTTAAAAGGGAAGCTCCTGTCTTTTCATGTCTTAAATTGTACAAATGCTCCCCTATCCTAATCTTGAGTTGTCTAGAGGTCTTTCCGACATAAATCTTGTTAAATGGGCAGGATATAAAATAAATCACCCCTGCGGAATGACAATTGAGAAAATCCTTGATCTGTATTTCCTTTCTGTTGGTTTAATTTTTGAACGATAGGTTTTTTTTTTGGTTTTTTTGCAAACTGACAGTACATACACTGTCCACAGGGGTAAAATCCCCGTGGTTTTGGTATATGTTGAATGGTGGATTGGTTTTGTATTGTGTGCTTCTGCTGGTGTTTTAAATGATCTGTGTGTGAACCAGCCAATCTTTTAGATTCCTTGTTCTCTTAAAAGTGACCAGTAGCTTTGATGTTAGACCAGGAAGATCCTGCAGGAAATACCAATTCTGGTGAATGTGCTTTTGCAATCTTTTAGTAATAGCATTGTATGGTAGCACACATGTAATCCTCTCTGTTGTGGTCCTTGTTTTTGGTGCCAGAAGACTTTGTTGTGTATTATTGTTTGCTCTAATCCTGGCTGAATCCACAACCCTTGCAGGGTAACCTCTGGCCATTAATCTCTGGGTAAATTCCTGTGATTCCTTCACGTAATCTTGGTCCTTTTCAATCTTAAAAATTGGCCATATGGTTGAATTTTATTATTATTATTATTGAATTTTTTTAATATTTCGGATAAGAAAAATAAAGAAACCTCTTTTGACATTTCATAGCACCATAGTTAGTCGCCCCTTTTTCTCATTGCCTTTTCGTGATGCTTTCCCCCTCTTTTTCTACAACTCCTTTCAGAATAACCAGCCTCCTTTTCCCATTCATGATAGCAGTAGTGCTGTTTTATTCATAATAGTGGAGTAGCTGGTTTAAATGTAGTGCACAATAAAGAATACAGAGTGGAAGGAGAAAGGGCAGCCAGTAACAGTATTTCACAGTCGGGTTACTGCAATACACCTACAATTTTGCAATCATGTGATACACCTACAACTAAGTAGGGTGATCAACCCACTTGGAAAAACCTGGATTGTCCCAGTTCTAGGGTTCAGAACCGAGGCTGTGGGCGGAGATTTACTCATTAGAGTAAAGAAGGCTGCTGTAAAAAAGGCAAACTCCATATTAGGCATTATAAGAAAAGGAATTGAGAATAAAACTGCCAGTATCATACTGCCTTTATACAAATCTATGGTGTGACCACAACCTGTCTCTGCCACAGTGGTTGACACTATTGAAGGAAATGTGGCACCATTGTCTCTACCAGGTTGTGCCTTTATATGTATAGTAAGGTAGGGTGACATCTTCGTAGTGTTTTCCCATTGCTATTTGTGGATTGGCTCTTTCCATGCATGGTGCCACTCATGGATGCCACTCCATGATTGGTGTATGTCAACAACGTTGCCATGAACTCTGTCATTGTTGAATTGCTGCATTCTCCCTTGCTTATTGTCCAGACTCTGCTTTGCTGCTAGGAGTGCTTATGATCCCCACTAAGCTACTCTGCCAGCACAGTGGGGGGTCATTGGACTGCAGGATAAAAACCCTATGTAGAGAGCCTTAATGATTTGACAAGGAATTAAAAAGATCTTATTGCAGAAAAACTGGATTACATATATCATACATAAATCTATATTGGAATGTGAGGAAGCCTGAGAGAAATAAAAATTAAAGATTAGCACTCAAACAAGCTCATTTGCTATTGACCTAGGGTTTTTCTAGATGGAGTGCTATTAGCACTACCAATTAAAAGGCATTGTGCAGCTTTTCCATCTTTTTCTCCGTGGATTTTTTGCAATAAGAAAAAAGACAGAAGCTGTTGAGAAAATACAGGAGTGTTACAAGTAGAAGATGAGGATGAGGATGTCTGGACGTCACATAAAATACCATGAATGAAGCAGGGTAATAGTGTGATAAACACCTCATCGAAGCACCCCCTGATTTTAATCCAGGTTGTAAGTTTGAGTGTAGGATTAAACACAGGCTCAGAAGACATGGGGATGGTATAAGGAAAAAAGGAGTTTATTTCTCTGGTTAAAATTCCCATGGAAGGCAAATACCTTTTCTTCTTTGTTCAGTTTCTTGAGCATTTATGACAAATATATTAAGATAATTATGCTGGGGTATAATAAAACTGAGGAAAGTATAAAATAAGGAAATGGGAGGAAAGTGATTGTGGGGATGTCTGTCTCACCTTTGGGTTCTGGGTGCTGCCAGGAGCTGCTCTCAGGGCACACGTATGTAACCTGGTGCCTTCTGGAAATTTTGCACTACAACTCCCATCAGCCCCATATAGCATTTCTAACGGCCAGGGATTATGGGAGTTGTGGTCCAAAACATCCAGATGGTACCAAGTTGCCTACCCCAGCTTAGGGTATGAAAGCTACAGATAATTTTGGAACATTTCCATTTGGCACTACACCTCCACTGAACCTCAATAATAGTTGGTGTCATGTCTAGCCCTGCTCGCCCCGCTTTGGAAGAAGGTGTTTCAGGTAATCAATCAGAATCAGACTCTGAAGTAGAGGAGTCAGCCCCAGGCGCAGGCCAGCCTGTACCAGTGGGGGACAGAGCTCTCACGCTTTCTCCTCCACCTGGTCCTGATCTCTCTCCAGAGCTTATCTCATCAAGGGTAAATCATACAGAGGCAGTGGGAAGTGAACATTCTTCTGAAGGAGAGGCCACCGACAGGCGAACTGTGCAGCGCAGGCTAAAACAAATGGAGTGGAAGGAAGGTGAGAGGAAGTTGGCCGGGCTTGCATCTGATGTGTCTGAAGCCGCATCAGAACTAACCTCTCTGAAGTTAATGCCTTTTGGGAAAAGGCTTTCCTTTTTCTTTCAAACTGCAATTGTCTTGCTTAATTTGCATAGTTTTTGCCTAGGGAGAAGTTTCCAAGAGATTAGACCCTCTTCAGGTGGGAAGAGATCTTTATTGCTAAAATAAAGCTTTGTGGATTACTTAGCAGGCTTCATTTTTGTGTCCTAAGAAGGTAGGAGGTTTTTAAAGAAACTTGACAGTTGGGCATCCTCATGCAATTAAAAATATTAATCCCCTGTAACTACTGGAGATTCCCAAAACCTGATTCTGTAAATGGCAGAGTGGGTAGGACCAGGGAGCAAAAATTAACCCCATTGACACAGATTCTGGTATAACAAGTAAAAGGAGATAACAACTGTAAAATGTCCTGATTTGACTATGGCTACATCTAAACGAGCTCTTTAAATCGGCTTACCACCTCATTTTCCTGTTGTTCAACACATGATGCAGCCACACAGTCGCTGCAGTGCTGATCTATGGCTCCGAAAATGCGCTTATTCATACCTCCAATTATACCACGACTTTTTCAAAACCTTTGTGATTACCCTGCTTTATCTCTAAGTGTCATAGGGGGGAGTAAATTCGGCTTTGAAATGTGGGAGTAGCTTTGAGGGCAGGACAAAGTGATGTCACATCTAGCCCATTTCCCGGCAAACCTCTCTCTCTCAGTTCCTACTCTTCTCTCATATCTGCCCGTCTGCTGCCTCGTCCCTTTCCTCCACCACCACCCCACTCCCAGTTGGTCTGATACAGCTTACTCCCAAGTAAATGGGAAAAGGTGCTCGCCCTTTCCACAGCAATAAACCCCATGCTTGCTCCTTGGCATGGGGATTATCTGGCATGAAAGCACAGGGTTTGGGGGGGATGCAGTGCCAACTCAGCGCCGTGAAGACATTCCCATAGTATAGGCCAAAGTAGATGTGATGACAGAGATGCATGCATGTATTTCCACTCTCTTTAAGCTTCATACCAGCTGAGTGAAGGTGTGGAGGATGCAATCTGGATTGGAACTATAGTGCTTTCCTTCCATGCTAGTTTTCTTGATGGAAATCCCCCTTACCCCACTCCAGCTGCTAGGAAATACATAAACGTGCATGTATGTTTTTCATAACAAGCATGGGAAAATAGCACTGAGGGAAAGGGTAAATACCATCATTATCCCAGTGCTGATCTGGATTGGAGTCCCCATAGCTGCTATTTCATTTCTGTTATACATTTTATAATGTTGTTTAGCTTTTATTAATGGCCTTTAGCTTGCAAATAACTACCAAACCAGACTGGCTATTTGCAAAAGAGTGAATATGCATTCATGCATCTCTTTATTGCAGCTTGTTTGGGGCTTAGTAGAATGAAAACTTACCATAACCCCTGCCAGGGGACCCTCCTGTTATCTGCTATGAAGTCACATTTCATATGGGAGCACAGTCAATGACCAAACACATCTTTGAAGCTTTCCAGGTGACAATGCAGATATCATCCATATAAAGATTAAACAGGTAAGACATAAGCAAGTGTTCAAATCTTGCTCAGTTAAGGAGTCAGAAAGGGACTCATCGTGGTTCTTCTTTGGAAGTTTTGCCTTTGATAATCCCAGCTAGAGCCTGAAGAAGACAGGAGTATAGACTCAAACAGGGCCACTGCTAGAGAAGGGACATTGGCTGGTCTAGACTTGTGCAAGAAGTTCAAGGGATTTTTTTTTCTCTTGGGGAGGCTCAGAGGACAGTTTTTGCTTCTCGAGTTATACCCATATTTGACAGGGAAGAAATGTTTTACCAATGCAGATGGACTAGTTGGTTCATTTCTTTGAGGCACCTACATTTCTTTTGCTGAACTGTTCATTGTCTGCAAAAATCTCTGGAGCTGGGTGCCTTGTCTTATCTATTCTGGTTCAAGGAATGGTTGGCTGCTCCCTCCTTCCTTTCTCAGATATAATCAACTTCTCAGCCAATAATCTCAAAGACTTTTCTCCAGAGTCACAGCTTAAATGAAGCAATGTAGGGCTCCACTGGAGTACTCCCAGCTCATTTGTAGTTCACAGATCAGCAAGTGGCTTCAGCTTCAGCAAACAGGAAAGTAGCCCTGTGCAGTTGATATGCTGTATAGAATAAACAAGGGAGGGAGGGGGCAAAAGAAAGAAACTACAGGTATTTTCCATTTTCTTTTCTCTATTACTGATGAGTTTACACTAATAGGCCATGGGAACTTTTCTTTCTTGAATACATCAAGTGAAACCCACCTTGGATAAGATTAATTTAGAATCAGCATGTCATTGTACATACTGTACAAGCCTGTAGTGATGACATCACTGGACATTTGATTATTTTCTAATGTCCAGGGGTACAGTATGAACGAGGAGTTAACATAATGAGGCTCAGTGTCAGGTCCTGTTTGGCCTCTTGGTCACTAGAATCATATTTCAAGTACACATTATCCTTAGAACGAAACCTATGCACGATGAGTTTTTCCAGTTTTTCCAGGTGACTGAAATTTAGTACTAAGAAGTCCTCATTGGGCTGAGAGTAAACCCTGAGAGTCAGCGAGCCCTTTGCCCTTTGTAAGGTGATGGTCCCCTTCAGAAAGAACAGGTAGAGGCCATCACAGTGGATTGGGATGGAGTGGTTCAAATCACTGAGTTCCATTGTGCCATCCTTCTGTTTAATGCCAATGGGATTCTTGTAGACAACAGACTGATCTGAAATGGAAGAAATCCCAGAAAAAGTCATGGATGTGTCAGCCTGAGAGCCACAAGGTTCTCTTCCCCCCTCCCCAAAGTAGTTTTTTTTTTTCAAGGGAGGGCAGGCACAGATATTGTGAAGAGGGACCTGGGCTGGTTTGCATGATCACTGGAGTCCACTGTGCCTTATTTAAGCCACAATGAGCACCAGGTTGCCTATTCAGGACGCAGCTTGTCACATCATCTGAACCTGAGTGGCAGGGCTTGTTTGAGAGTTAAACAACCCTCAGATAAGGCATGGGCAGTTATAAGGTTATTTAAGCATTGTTTAACCCTCAACAACTCCTGTTGCCTGGGTTTGGATGACACAACAAACCATGGCAACCTCTGCTGGAGGTTGAATATTTGAAATGACCACCCACCTGCATCACAACCCACCATGACCTAAGCCACCGTAGGCTGTGGGGATTGTGCAAACCGGTCCACTGAGAAAATCTAGAAGAGAAGTGAAAAAACAAGGGGACTGAACTGAAGCTTTGATGTTGTTATGCATCGGGGGTTGGTCTGAATGACCTTTCAGGGGACCCTTACAGCCCAGAGCCTATGATTACAAAGAGGCTCTGGCTGCAGTGGTGCTTGCATTCCCCCTAAACCCCGTGGTTTCCCTCCTGCAGGGTTGCACTTCCTAATCCCCATGTCGAGGAGGGAGTGCAGGGCTTTTGGTGTTCATCCCGGTACTGGAGCCGCCCCTGCCTTTTTCCTGGCTTCCAGGGACCAATCGTTATCTTCTAGAACTGCCCCTGGTTTGGTCACTGATCGAGTTCAGATGGTTGACCTCGTTTAGCCAGGAAAAGTCGGATAAATCCCTGACTTTTCAGCTGCAGATTTTTAGCTCTTTGCCCCAGGGTAGCTCCGAATCGGTGGCTGAATCATGTAACCTACACATCACAGATTCAGAGCCACCTCAGGGCAAAGACCACATATGGACAGTCCCAGGGTTGTGCAGTTGCATGACCTAACCCCACCGCCCACTGTCACGTCCCCCTTTGGCTACATGAAGGGATTCTATGTGCAAACTGACATACCTACATAGGGCTACTCCATGCTATGGGATCCCTTGGCATAACCACCAAATGTACAGGTGGTAGTGGACAAGGCTAGCTGGTATAACTTCATGATCCTTTCACATGTGCTTTCAACACATGAGGGGGGTTTCATGTGAACTCCCTTTGTACTTAATGGGCTTATCTTAAATGGAGGTCATAGAAATGACAAATCGAGCCTTGACTTCACAACTGACCAGAGAGCTTTCTACACGTGGAGAAAGCCCCATGGTGGCTGTGGAACTGCCCCATCAGTTAGATGATGCAGGCACAGGTTCACAGTTGCTGTGGAGCTTCCCCACGATGCTGCATTTTAAAAAAGTCAGGGATTTGCCCTGACTTTTTCAAAGGGAGCGACATCGACACAATGCTTCCTTCGTGTAATGTCACTCCATGGCCAATCCGAGGGCAGAGCCTAGTGGAAGGCGACCAACGATTGGTTGCCTTCCACCATGAAGAGGGGGGCGGTGGCTCCAGGACTCAGATGGTGGCCCAGAAACCCCGTACTCCCTCCTTTGTGTTGGGATTACCCGACACCGTCCTGGGAGAGGAAAAGCATAGGGTTGAGGAGGGAGGCGGTGCCAACCCAATGCCGTGAAGACAGCCCCCTGCTGACATCCTCATCTACACTTGCCAATGGATCCAGGAAAAAATAACTGTATAAAAATAATGTATACTGTTGTTTTATACTTTGAATGTTTTTAATTTTTGTGAACCGCCCAGAGAGCTCCAGCTATTGGGCGGTATAGAAATGTAATAAATAAATAAATAAATAAATAAATAAATAAATAAATAAATCTCTGTTGTTACCTCTTGGCTATTTGCCAAAATATTTTGAGTCAGAAGGCAATTTCCTTATTTTTTCAGTAAAAGCCATCATTCTCCTTCTGACACTGCACAGACACATGAAGAGTATAACCCATACATGCGTGCTAAGGAGTCGGGTTGTTCAGGTCAGCCCCAGCTCCTCATTTCCCATGCATGAGCGACTGCAGAATGCATGTCTAATTTCCCTCCGCAGGCTCTGTGGAGCTCAGGCAGGCAGGGTGGATGAGTACAGTATCCTGGTTGTGCTTTTTATACTGTATTTTGTATTTGTGTTTTTAAACTGTTGGTTGTTTTATTATGGTTTTAATTTTTGTGAACCGCCCAGAGAGCTTCGGCTATTGGGCACTATAAAAATGTAATAAATAAATAAATAAAAATACAGAGAAGTATGGCAACTTGGCAGGCAGTGGCAAAAGCAGGGCCAGCTCTGACACCCACTTCCAATCCACACAGTCTTGCTCTAGGAAAGCTTCCAGACAAGGCTTTTAATCTGCAGCCACCTTTCCTTATTTACAAATTTTTACGGGAATGGTGTCTAGTAGCCTGACCATATCCAGACCATTGTGGAAATACTTCAGACCTATCAGTGGAAATAAGGCCTACCGAACAAACTGGGGCTGAGGGGCAACTCACCGGGAAAATGGGAGCGCCCTGCCCAGTTGCAGTTGATGTAGGCCTTGCTTCCCTGCAGCCTGACCTTTTTACCTGCTGGTTTCCAAAAATCGGAAGTCTTGCAAGACTTCTGGGTCAGGAGCCGAGATCTTGCAGGTGTGCGCAAAAGACCCAGCTGGCCGGCAACAACATTCTTGTTTGCGGTGGCAGAAGAACACCAGCCGCAGCAGCAGCAGTAGAAACGGAGAGAGGGCGGATGACAAACGACAACCACAACCACTGACCGGGAAGGTACATGGCTGGGAGCATGGCTGTCATTCGCCCGATCCTCTGCCCCATCTTCCTCAGCCACGTGGCTCACTTTTCACTGGGGTGGCAGCTGGGGGCTGAGCCAGGGCCAGCAACGTCGCACAGCCATCCATCCCGCCTCATCCTTGCACAGGCAGCTGAGCAAACCACCCCACCAGGAAGGTACGTGGTTGGGAGCTCGGCTATCACCCCATCCCATCCTGGCCCTGATTCTACCCCTTGTATCAGGGGTAGTATCAGAATTTGTTTAATAAAACGGGAGAGGGGGAGGGACCAGAGTATACCAAGGAAAAGAGGATTTCTACTCAAGCTGTCACAACCCAGTTTCAAACTCCTATCTCGTTTGCTGGAAGAAAGTGGGGAGGAATTGATAGATCTGAGTATGCTGGTGAGCAGAATGTTCTTCTCTTATTGATAAACCTCACATATCTCTTCTCCTGCCTGGATTCACTAGGAGAATAGGAAAAGGGAAAGAAGAGGATATTCTGTGCCAGGGAGAGAAGGCAGGATTTCTCTCTCACTTATGTAGCCTGGTCATTGGGAAGGGACAAGTGTTCATTAGCAAGAGAGGGGTTGTTTTAAAGCAAACACAACCCTTCCCCCCGCCCCCTTCAAGCCTTTGGGATAGGGCAGAACACTCAGTTCAAGAAATAAACAAGAAATAAACAATGCTAACTCACTACTGGGCTTGATGTAGATCCATTCTGGCTGTGGACTCTGTGGATCTGGACCTGGATTCTGAAATAGAAACGGAACAAAATAACATGTTAGGGCATGTTATCCACAAGCCCAAGGTGGAACTGCAGAGTGGAGACTCAGATGTGGCATGCAAGATGGAACAATTGTGCACCTCACACAACGAGGAGCCTGTTGCATGGGAAGTTTAATAGGTCTTGGTTGCAGTCATTTAGTACAACTATTTGGAGCGCTCTCTTGATAGTAGATGAAGTGCACGTGATCCAGGAAGATGATTTTGAGAAGCAACCTGACACTTCAGTTCATTGACTTCCCCTATGTGCAGGAGCTAAACTCCAGCAGTCCACGGGTCGCCCTTTGGAGCGCTCTCTTGTTAACAGATGACGTGCATGTGAACCAGGTTCATGGCTTGACACTTCAATTCATTGACTTCACCTGTAGCAGTCCACAGGTCGCCCTTTGGAGTGCTCTCTTGATAGTAGATGAAGTGCAGGTGAACCAGTGTCATGATTTTGAGAAGCAACCTGACACTTCAGTTCATTGACTTCCCCTATGTGCAGGAGGTAAACTCCAGCAGTCCACGGGTCGCCCTTTGGAGCGCTCTCTTGAAAGAAGATAAAGTGCACGTGATCCAGATTCATGATTTTGAGAAGCAACCTGTCACTTCAACTCATTGACTTCCCCTGTGAGAAGAAGCTAAGGTCCAGCAGTGCACGAGTCGCCCTTTGGAGACCTCCCTTAAAATAAGCTGAAGTGCATGTGAACCAGTTTCATGATTTTGAGAAGCAACCTGTCACTTCAGTTCATTGACTTCACCTGTGTGCAGGAGCTAAACTCCAGCAGTCGACGGGTCGCCCTTTGGAGCGCTCTCTTGATATAAGATGAAGTGCATGTTATTGAGATAGATGATTTTGAGAAGCAACCTGACACTTCAATTCATGCAACCCATTGCCTTCACCTGTGCTTTGGCAGTGGGCTGCTTCACCTGTATCCCTCCCAGCAGGAGCACAGGCCAGGGGTATTGGACACAGGCTCTGTCTGCACGCCATGGTTGGGCAGAGACCCGTCCCAGCCACCGGGAACAGGAGGAAAACTCCAGCAGTCCACTGGTTGCCCTTTGGAGGGTGCTGGCTGAGGATTGGTTTTTCCAGGTCATTCGACACTTCCACTTTGCACATACTGCAATACTATACACTTACAGGTGGATCATCCAGCAGCAACGTTAATGCTCTGAGCCTGCATCATCTTCCACAATCAAAGTAACTGCTTCAATAAGCTGTGCAAAGTACTAGCTCCTTTGTGTCCACTGGCCCATGCCCGCCTCTCTGCCTGCCTGCCCGCCTGCCTGGGAGCCATCCTTGGGAGGTAGCTGGATCTGCTGGGACTGACTCCCCCAGAGATCTATGGCTTACTTGTGCAAGGTACCAGCTCCTTTGTGCCCACCGGCCCATGCCCGCCTCTCTGCCCACCTGCCTGCCTGCCCGCCTGCCTGCCCATGCCCGCCTGCCTGGGAGCCGTCCTTGTGAGGTAGCTGGATCTGCTGGGACTGACTCCCCCAGAGATCTATGGCTTATTTGTGCAAGGTACCAGCTCCTTTGTGCCCACCGGCCCATGCCCGCCTCTCTGCCTGCCTGCCCACCTGCCTGCCTGGGAGCCATCCTTGTGAGGTAGCTGGATCTGCTGGGACTGACTCCCCCAGAGATCTATGGCTTACTTGTGCAAGGTACCAGCTCCTTTGTGCCCACCGGCCCATGCCCGCCTCTCTGCCTACCTGCCTGCCCACCCACCTGCCTATGCCCGCCTGCCTGGGAGCTGTCCTTGTGAGGTAGCTGGATCTGCAGGGACTGACTCCCCCAGAGATCTATGGCTTACTTGTGCAAGGTAACAGCTCCTTTGTGCCCACCGGCCCATGCTTGCCTCTCTGCCTGCCTACCTGCCTGCCTGCCTGCCCATGCCCGCCTGCCTGGTAGCCTTCCTTATAAGGTAGCTGGCTCCCCCAGAGATCTATGGATTACTTGTGCAAGGTAACAGCTCCTTTGTGCCCACTGGCCCATGCCTGCCTCTCTGCCTGCCTGCCTGCCTGCCCACCTGGGAGCTGTCCTTGTGAGGTAGCTGGATCTGCTGGGAGTGACTCCCCCAGAGATCTATGGCTTACTTGTGCAAGGTACCAGCTCCTTTGTGCCCACCGGCCCATGCCCGCCTCTCTGCCTGCCTGCCTGCCCGCATTCCCAGGGCTCTTCCACACGTCGTTCTCGGGGCTCTTCTATCCACCCCCAGTGCACCCCGAGAACGATCGTGTAACTTGCCTGGTGAAGAGATGAGGAAGACACGTCCTCGCCGCCGCCACCCAGCTTCCTCCGTGCCGGCCAGCTAGGAGAGCTCTTTTTGAAGAAGGTGGGGTGGAGAGCTTCTTCCACTCTCCACCCCGCCTTCTTCCGCCGAGCTATTCGTCCCATCCGGCGCGGAGGAAGCTGGGTGGCGGCGCCGGCGAGGACATGTCTTCCTCGTCTCTTCACCAGGCAAGTTACACGATCGTTCTCGGGGTGCACTGGGGGCGGATGGAAGCGCCCCGAGAACACCGTGTGGAAGAGCTGCCAGTTTTTATCTGTCAAAATGTCGGAGAAAAGTCCATGTCTGAAAATGAGGTGTCCGATTTTCAAAAAATCCCCAAAAATCAGGGGAGGCTTGGATTGGCTTGAGTCTTGGCATGCACGTGTATACGTGCATGAGGTGTCATGGTGCCTAACTTGAGGTTTCCATCATTAACAGAAAAAAAGTTGTAGCTTTTTTGGATTTCAATGCAAGCCTATGAGGGGAAAAGCAGAGCTCCGATCTGGATCCAGAGCTTCGCAGTGAACCGGAGCGGACTATAGGCGGAGCGGAGCGGACCCGATCTGGAAGTTGCGGATCTGGAAGAGAAGCGGATCCGGGGGGTCCGTGCACACCCCTACTGATTATGAAAAAAAAAAACCACAACAGTTTTATTTAGGTTTTATAAGCATTATCAAAAGTCTAGAAAATATATTTGGGGGATCATTTCCAAAATGTTGTTTTTAAAGATAGCTGCTACTGCGATGTGATATAACACTGTACTTTGTCAAATATATAGAAAACTACTTTGTGCATTAACAAAATGCATCTGTTTCTTTTCATCTACAATAGCTTCTCAGTGACAAAGAATATATAATTTAGAGTTATAACTAAAAGTTTCTCAGATGGAATATAGGAAGCTGCCTCATATCTTTTGTAAACTGCCCAGAGAGCTTCAGCTATGGGGCAGTATAGAAATGATGATGATGATGATGATGATGATGATGATGTCAGACTTTTGGTCCATCAGACTCAGAATTGTGTGCCCAAAGCGGTAGTGACTCTCAACCAGGAACCTTCCACAGCTCTACCTGGAAATACCAGGATTGAACCTGGGACCTTTTGCATGGAAAATGTGTGCTCTGCCACTGAGCTATGGTCCTTCCCCAATACACCAGAATAGCAGGCATGTCTGGAGGATCATAATTATTTATGACCTTTTTGTGAAAATAACAGTGCTGTTGTATTTCATTAAATAATTTTAAAAGTGATGGTTTCTCTTCAAAATGTAAGTGTTTTCAAAGTGGTATAATATTGTTCCTATTTGGTTAAGACATTGGGTAAGTTCACATGTCATGCTAAATCAACTCTAAGATAAGCCATGGTGGGTTGTTGTTTTCCTCTGGATAACCCATGTGACTACTGACATAGATTGAGTGTAATTCAAGGAGTTGTGGGTTGTTTCCCCTTTATTCCTTCCACCCACTCCTGGCATATATCCCAGGAACTTTTATGGAGGAACTCATTGTTTCCTCACTCCCTACATCAGCACACTCTCTACATTTAGTCTCCTGGGGTTGCCGGCTCATGAAGAAACTCCCCCTCCCCCATCAGGTTGCGAAGAGGAAATAATTTTATGACCCCTTATGGCCATGATAATGCATTTGCAAACAATTTTTAAAGGGGGTCTTGTGCAAGTGCGTAGAAGCGCAAGACCATCTGTCTGCCATTTAACCCAGCATACAGATACCCCCCTCTTGTCAATGTCCTTGTCAATTTCATCCTCCACTTTGGTACTAGCCTTGCTAGTGAACACCTTAAAAAAAAGTCTGCTTCACATGCTATCAAAGTAATTACAGCCTCCTGAAAAGCCCCCTCTCTTGAAGTTGCCAGCCACTTTCAGCTCCCCACTCCCTTCATTCTAGTCACTTCCCTCCACTGGTGTCTGTTGCTAGCTGTCAGATATTCATATATGTTACACAGCAGTGACAGGAAAGATATATAAGTTTCAAGACAGAGCAGTTATGGGGAAAAGTAAAGATATAAAAATTTCAAGGCAGAGCAAGGAGTGACGTAGATTAGTTAAGACCTGCACATTTCAAGGCAGACAAGTAAGGTGGTTCAATAAATATATGCAAATTTCAGGGCAGAGCAATGAATGGGATTGATAAATATACATAAATTTCAAAGCAGAGCAGTAAAGCAGAGGGGGAAATTACTAAAATTTCATAGAATCATAGAATAGCAGAATTGGAAGGGGCCTACAAGGCCATCGAGTCCAACCCCCTGCTCATAGAAGCAGACTTTTGAAAATGCGCACTTGCACAACACTGAAAAAAATAAAGATTGTGAATGTGTCCGGGACATTCTCCAGTGTCCTTTCTTCTTGATTTATAGAAGGACAGGGCACTGACAAGGGATGAGAGAGGATGGCGTTAGCACTAGCAAGATTGCAAGAAACAGCAGGGCTTTTTACCGCTCTTGCTGGCTGGCTCTCTAGCCATTCCTGACAACCCATGATGAAATCACCCTGCTGGGTTCAGATATCACAACAAGCCACCCTGAAAACAAGCTACCCTGAACGAACAAACAACAAGCTGTATTAATTCTGCAGTTGTTCGATACAGTTTGCTGAGCTGAAAAATACACTGTTTGCTTTCTAATCTTACAAATGGATTGGCCAGGCACTAAGCGTCTCTTTAGGCAGCTGCTGGCTTTCTTTAGACAGATCTTGTCATTCAGTTTGAGGAAAATCTCTCACTGTGCTCTAGGGGGCCCTTGATTTTATTCTGAATCAGCAGACAGGCTTGAGTAGTTGACTTTTGGGGCATGTCTTCCTCCTTCCCCTCAGTCCACTCTCCTACCAAAGAAGACTCCCAGATATTCCCATCCCTCTTCTTGGGGTCCCAGTCAGGCTGAACAAGAAGCTCCCAGATTTTAGCTTTGCTTGTTCGTCACACCTTCCCACAGCAGCGTTTTATTTGAGCAACTCGTATTGCCAGGTTCTCTTTTACTTCCACATGCTGACTTCAGTTTTGGGCAGTTTCCAAAGCTTCTTGAAACAGAATCATGTTCTGCCCACAGCTCATCTTTCAAAGCTTTAACAGCACTTTCTTGTTTCTAGCTAACATCCCACAAGTTTCATGAAGCAGTCAGAAAAGTCTAGCCCACCCCTGCAGCCTCCTAAACAACTTGGGACCAGGATACCTGAGAGAGCACCTTTTCCCTTACCAACCTGCCCGGTCACTGAGGTCATCCGAGGGCCTGCTTCTGGTGGTTCCACATAGATCCATCCTCCGATTGGAATCCCCCAGGGGAAGAGCCTTCAGTGTGGTAGCGCCCCTCCTGTGGAATTCCCTGCCTCTGGAGGTCAGGCAGGTGCCAACCTTGTACTCCTTTCGGCGCCTTCTGAAAACATCTTTATTCCAAGAAGCCTTTCTTTAATATGCAGCCTTGGATTTCTGTTTTTGCTTCTTTTAAATTTTGTTTTAACTGTTTTATTCTGTTTTTATTTTCATTTTATCTTGTACACCGCTCCGAAATTTTTCAATGGAGAGCGGTATATAAATATTCTAAATAAATAAATAAATACATTCATTTCTTCTCTTTGTCCATTCTCAGCTCTTGCATGCATTGCACTAAAGCATCAGGGGTGAGTCCCTCATCCTTTATGTCTGCATCTCAAGAAGTAGGGAGGGGCAACTCTAGTAAGCATTTGAGCCACTGGATTCTATGCTGAGGTTAGTGGTCAACCAGGAATCCTATTGACCATTGACCCTTCCACTTCCTTTGCCCACATTTGTGGGTGTTCCGATCGGCAACCCTGCCGACTGCACCAAATTTATTAATTTTGGGGTACCAGTCAAATCAGATTCAAGGACTGCCAAAGTGAAACAAAGTCATAGGTGCATCAAATTAACAGTTTGATTATACATAGGTGATAAATGGATGCAGAAACAAATGTAAAGATAGCTCACACATCTCTTCTGCTAATTGAAGCAGACCTCTGTCACAGCTGACTGTGTGCTCAAGTCTCTACTGCACACAGACCATTGCCCCACAAACTAACCAATTCCTCCAAACTGGCAATGCACATTTTCCCATTGGAGTGTGACCAAATTGATCTGCTCTTAGCACTAGCTTATATACAGTAGGCCTTAGCTAGACCTACCTTTAAATCCATGCCGGATGAGGGGAGACTCCGTGATGCAAGTATCATGGGATGTCACCCTCGTCTACATGTCAGGCATGATGAGCTCACGAGGAGATCCATCGCATCTGCCATTTTTAATTTTTTTTAAAGAGGCTGGATGCGTACGAACGGTAAGTGAATTTTTTTTTTAAAAAAATTGTTTTCCCCACTCCCCTCATCCTGCCCCTGATGGACACAGCGCTCCCCCGTGCGCAGCTTCTCCCGGCTCTGCACAAGTAATTGTGCAGAGCTGGGAAAAGCGCCGGAATGGACTACACGCTCGCAGTCTCGGGCTCAGCCCAAGACCGTGGGAAATACTGGGCCAAAAGTGGTGCCCATTATCCTGGGGCAAGGGAGGGTTGATCCCTGCCTGAGCCCGGGATTCCCTGTGCGTCGTCTGGATGCACAGCGGCGATCCCTGGTATCAGCCTGGGGATAACCCCTCATCTAGCTAAGGCCTTAGCTATCCCCCATGTTCCAAATTCACTACACAAGCCATGGGTTCTTAGAGTGCTTTTCAAGCCCTACTTCCTGGAGGAATCCCCACTGTTCTCTCTGATTTGAGATTGGAAGTAATACAGGGATGCATGCAGAGGGAGACGCTGCAAGTGCTGGGAGGCGCAGCCACTCTTTCCAGGCGTCACACAGTGCATCCTATGTGAAGTCAAAGACTCAGCTGGGGCTGAGATGAGTGGCTGCTCTTCCCAACATGCGCTGTCCAAAGCCAGGGACTCAGATAGCACTGGGAGGAGTGGCAGCATCTCAGAGTGCCTACTGAGTCCCTTTCTCCATTCCTCTCCCAACACAGAGAAAGGCAAAATGGGCAAGCTGATGATGTCAAACTGATAGCATTGGGCCCGAGAGTATCCATGGTGGGCAATTTGGTCCCCCACTCAGAAAATGTTCTGCATCCCTGCCATAGAGGAGGATGTGGCTGGCATTGGTCCTTTAGCTATATGTTTCTTGTAGTGGAATGAATTTGATCTACAATCAGCAACTACCACACCATGGACAATAAACTTGTTTGGAAACAGGACCTGCTATGGAAACACTTGTGGCCATTAAGTTCTTGCATGATCTGGCATGACGCAGACCATACATAAAGGACCACCACACCCTGAGATGTCTTTCACATTTCTACCTAATGCTGCAGATGTGCCATGTGTGAATGCAACACTATCGTGTGCAAAAATCTAGGCATCACAACAGAACTCCAATCTTAAACTTTGACAAAGTTCCACAGTGAAAGCAAGTTCCATCAGCCCCAGCTAACATAGGCAATAGTGAGGGATGATGGAAGGACACAGGTTGCTCATCCATGACTAAGGGTACTTCCAGACTGAGGGCTCCTAGGAGCTCGCAATCAAAAGGCATTGTGCAGCTGTTTTGCCTTTTCCTCCTTAATGGATTTTCTGGATTAAGAATTATTTATTTTATTTATTTATTACACTTATATACTGCTCCCATAGCCAGGGAGAAGCAGTAAGAAAATGCAGGAGGGTCCTGAGTAGAAGACAACAATGTCTGGACTCCTCATAAAGTTTGATGAATGAGGCAGGGTGATGGTGCCATAAAAGGACGTCTGGAAGCACCCTAAGACATACCTTTGTAGAAGACATGTTGATTCTTTTGCAGCAGGACTTGTCCTTATGCATGCTTGATAATTTTAGCTTTAATCCAGAACACATGTTAAGATGTTTATAAATATCCAGAACAGTTATTAAAATGTTTAGGCATATCCAGAAGTGATGTTAACTAACTGGTTTGAAATTTCCTGGATCCCTGTTTAAAAACTGGCATTACGTTGGCCATTCCTCAGTCCTCTTGTACAGAGGTTACATCTAAGGGTTACACATTTTTGTTTAAAAATCAGCAATTTCATATTAGAGTTTTTAAAGAACTTTTGGATGGATACCATCTGGACCTGATGATATGTTTTCTTTCAATTTTTCAATAGGGCCTAGAACTTCATCTCTTTTTGCCAGTACTTCTGCAGCAGACAGACACAAAGAATTCATTTATCTGTTCTGCAATATCATTATCCTCCTTTAGTACTTCTTTAACTCTGTTGTGATCCAATGGCCAGCCACCTCCCTAGCCACTCGCCTGCTTCTGGTTTAATTAGGGCACAATCCTATAGACTGTACCCTTGCTGCTCAGAAGCCCCCAAGCTTCCAAAATTCCTATGCTCTGAGCTGTAACCAGGAGCAGTGGAAACAATCTTCACCTTCCTACCCTCCAATCTCTTGTATTTTCACTAGATGGAACTTTTCGGGCCATCTTGTGGGGATAATTCAGGGGGAGGGGAAGAGACTGAAGGAGGCTCAGGATAACTCATATCTTGGCCTCTCCAGTTTCCTCCCCTCCCCACCCACCAGAACACCCCTTTCCCCCCAATCTTGGGTCATTTTTTTGACCTTGGAGAATCAGCCATGTGGTTCTTTTTGCATCAGCTGCAAGGGGGAGGGTTCTGGAATCGGGTCTCTGACTCCTCCTTCCAGGGTTGGAACACTGGCCTTTGCGAGACCTACCTCAAAATACGGGCGTGTGGAGAGGCGAGCCCATGATGCAAGTATCGCGGGCTGTCGCTCTAATCCACACGTCAGGCGCGACAAGGGGAAGGAAAGCCCCGTTCCGCCCGACATTTTCTTTTTGGTTTAAAGGGGCCGCTGTGCACGAATGCTAGAGCGGCAAGGGTGAGGTTTTTTTTTTAAAAAAATTATTTGGCCGCTCCCCCTACCCTGCCCTAATCTCTCCACCGTGTCCCCGATCTCCCCACCCTGCCCGGATGGGCTGTGCCCTCTGTGTGGCTTCTCCTGGCTCCTCACGAGTAATTGCCAAAGCCGGGAGAAGCCGTGAAACGGGCCATACGCTCGCGGCCTCGGGCTCAGCCCAAGACTGCAGGAAATATCAGGCTACGAGTGGCGCCCATTATCCCGGGGCAAGGGAGGGTTCATCCCTGTCTAAGCCCGGGATCCCCATCACAGGGGCGATCCCGGGTATCAGCCCGGGATAACCTCTCATCTAGCTAAGGCCCCTGTCTTCAGCCTTGGAGGAGTTTCACAAGCCATCCTATGGTCCCTAGGCTATTCACCCGAGGACCATAGGTTTGCTCTCTTAGTTATTCTGATTTAAAGAATTTTGTATTGTTGATCTTAATGTCATTAATAATAAGCTCCTCAAAATCTTTCTATCTTTCTTTTTGCATCCCTTACTTTTGGCTTGCACTTCCTTTGTGCTAGTCTGTATTCCTTTTTGTTTTCCTCATTTAGACAAGACCTCCATTTTCTGAAGGAAGTCTTTTGATCTCTAATAGCTTTCATGTAACTTTCCTGACCTGATATATACATTCTAAATGAGCTTCTATTATTGAAGTTTTGAGTAATCCCCAAGTATTCTGAAAAGCATTGACCTTCTTGACTTTCCTTTTCAACTGCTTTTTCACCAATTCTCTCATTTTAAAGAAGTTTCAAGTTTCCTCTTAAATTAAAATGTGACTTCATTTACGTATCAATTAAACGTGATAGCACTATGGTAACAGCTTCAAATTGGTTCAACAACACTCACATCCTTCACTAAACCCTTG
The DNA here is from genome assembly GCF_023053635.1 of Elgaria multicarinata webbii. Classification (NCBI taxonomy): domain Eukaryota; kingdom Metazoa; phylum Chordata; class Lepidosauria; order Squamata; family Anguidae; genus Elgaria; species Elgaria multicarinata. Next base: position 96,586,182 of record NC_086171.1, on the reverse strand, counting down.
GCAGAAATTAGGAGAAGGGTGGTGAACCTTTTTTGGCCTAGAGGCTCAATTTCAGTTTGGGAAGAGGCCCACATTCCAGCAGTGAGGAGGGCTAACGACATAGGTGTGGGGGCTTCAAGTATAGCAAGGGTAGGTAGGGCCAGATGTAACTCATACAAATTTGGAGATTTTCCCATTAGGCATATGAACCACAGCTCAATTCTATACATGTCCACTCAAGTGTAAGCCCCAGCAACAGCTTTCAGGTGCTTTCCACCTCAAAATTATCTGGTAACCACAAACATCCATGGAGCATTCTAGCTTCCAGTGCAGAGATTAGCTGCTTCTAAAACCATCAAATGATTTCAGAGTGGAGACAGCCCAATCAGAGCTTGTAGCATCTCCAAAATTGTTTGACCATTTTGTGTGTGTGGTGTGGCTAACTGAAAAACTCCCAATAAGGAACATGAGGTGATGGGGTGGTGTAGCTTTGTTAATTGATATTGACACCTGTGGCTAACCATTAGGAATTGCCACAGTGCTGTCCATGACCATGTTCTCCTCCGATCACAGTGTTCAGGGGCGGGAATGCTATCATTTTTCTGTGCTCATGGGGGTTCTTGATCTGGTGGCTTTTGTTTCAGTCAGAGACAGAAAGAGAGAGAGAGAAGAGAGTAAAGATACTGTTTGTTTAGTGTTTGTTGTAAATTGAATTTATTTTGGGGAGAGAGAGAGAAACAAATTATTTTTGTTTGGCTGTCTTTAATGTTTCGTTCGTTTGAGCTGTTCCACTCCCAGCGTGTGCGCATCCAAAAATTTTAAGAAATCCTTTTTAAAATCCTTTTCTTTGACTTGTTCCTTCAAATATTCATTTAAGTCCATTCAAGGCAGGTGTGTGTGTGTGTGTGTGTCCGTCTCTCTGTTCTTTAACTTAAAAATCAGGGGGGGGGAAAGCCATTTCAATTGAAATCCTTTTGGAAATATTGTTGCCTGTTCTGTTCAAGCTTTTTCCTCTGATGTTATTATTCCCTTTAACGGTTTGATGTGCTGTGGCTCTCCTTCCTCTAAGCTGAGCCTTCCCAGCAGCACTTGGCTTCAAAGTTACAAGTGTCTTCTTGTACTTGTATGTTTGTGTGTTTTGGGGTTGTGTCGTGCACACAAGCAGTACACAATTTATAAAGCATGCTTTGTTAACATTCCATCATGCGGCGTAGGAAACACTGCTGGTGGTGGTTCTGGCCATGGGGGGAGAGGGAGTGCAGCAGGGCTGGTTGGTTGCACGTTGCAGCTTGTGAAAGTGCTGCTGGGCTTACTTCTACACCTGAGTCAGGCAGGCTCTTTATTAATTCTGTTAAACTATTACCCCTATGGGCTGGCTGGGCTTCCAGTGCAGGGGGGGCTCCCCCTCCTCCTGCAAGTCTAGCCTACAGGGGAAGCTGCTGTTGTTGCCTTGACTTGACTCGCTCCAATGTGCCTGACCAACAGTGGGGGAGGGGTGCCGCCTCCTACTGCAAGCCTCCTGTCCTCTCTGAGGTTGGGCAAGCTGGGTGCTACTGTTGTGGCATTTATTAATATATTTACTTATTTATTATTGCACTAAATAATAATTATTGCTCACTGCTTCATTTCCCTCTCCCCCACGAGAGGTGCCTGAGAGAGGACATTTGAGCTCAGATTTTAAAAATCCCCTATAAATCACTGCATACAGGGAACTGCTCCAAAACTGGCATGCTTAAAGCCCTCTTTAAAAGCTGTCATGGTGCCAATTTTCATGTGTATCTTTAAAACTGAGGGAGCTATAAGCATTTCTGTTAATTCCCATTGACAAGAATGTACCAGTTACCCAAATACTAAACGGTTCTTCGACTGGTAATTCGACATGGCAGAGAGAAATCAAAGCAGAGAAACACCTCTTTGGAGCTCCAGATCAAATTTCAAGGCCGAGAAGACCCACTTTGCTCACCCCTACTTTTAGATATGCAAAGCACAGCTCTATCTTAAAATTTGAAGTTATTTAAATTCAAGTATCCAAGAGACTGCTTAAAGTTTAAATGCCTTTAATTGTTCAATAATAATAATAATAATAATAATAATAATAATAATAATAATAATAATAATAATTTTCTTACCCGCCTCTCCCTTTTGATGGAAGAGGAATTTGATGTGCTGAAGAAAGGCTCTTTCTTGGGAAATCCCAGCTCTTATTTCTGACCAGTGATCAGAGGTAAGAGTGGGGCTTTCCTGCATGGAGCTGAAAGGGGTAAGGCCTGTGGAAGAAGCTTGCATGCCAGATGGGAAACCGCCATGGGCTTGTTCCAGACTACATGCCAGAGGTTCCTTACCCCTAATTTAGGATGATGTCTAGGGTCCTCTCCCTTCTGGTCAGTCTCATGGTCAACTGTTCTAGGGCATTGAGAAATGTTACCTCTTTGTTGTGGCCAACACACAAGAATCTAGTCAATGTGAATGCAACTGAAGTCACCCATTACAAGTCTGGACTTCTGGGAAGCAAACAAGCCAAACCTGCTGAAGCATTGTGAACTATAGTAAGTTGTGAAATTATAGAAGGTTTATTGGAGGGTTCTTAGTATTTTCTGCATAGTTGTTCAGTTCACCCTTTCAAAGATGGCCTTGGCATAGAAGGGCTACATTTAATTGCACTTGTGATATGTATGCTAAGTACACATACAAAGGGTAATGCAGACCTAATTGTCTCAATAATAAATTGTGCTGAAACATGCAAGGCTGTTATCATTACAAATGCTGAGAGTTTTAATCTTCAAGCTTCTCTACACCAGGCTTTTTATCCCACAACTTTATGGGGGCTTCTGCTTTCAGATTCTTTGCAGGATTAAGAACACTCATTTACACACACTTCTGCCCCCGCTGCTTTGTTTCTCATGGTTTTCCTTTATCCGTAAGTTCTATGTGTTTCATTATATAGCCACTAGGTGGTGCTGTGATATAGCAGCTGTTATGGCACAACGCCTTAAGTACGTGCAAAGATTCAAATCACCATTTTAAAATAGCTCATTATCCCCATTACAAAGAAAGCCCAAGAAATGGCAACAAAACACGGGAGTGGTCATGACGGTTGATGATGTCATGGAAAGGACCCACAAATGTCAGTGAGTAATCCATTTTGATCACAGGATAAAACCCTCATATAAAGAAGCCCTTCATTTCACTTTAGAGGGAAATCAAAATTCCAAGAAGCACCCAAAGCTATGGAATATTAAATATTTGAAGGAAGAGCTTGGCTCTGAAATTACACTGTACCTACCATTTACATATGAAATTGGTGGTTGTGACAGTACCTCTCATTTGTTTGGTGTGGAGAAAGATGGGCCTTTGCAAAAACTAAGAAGTAGTGCACACTTCAGGGAGTGAGCAAATGTTTTCTACAACAAAGCAACCAAAAACAAATCTTCAAATTTGGTGAAAAGGCCATTGTTTACTACACTGTGCCCTGTTTGGAGGTGTTGCAGTGCACATGGGGATAAGAATGCTTTTAGTTCACCTGGTGAAAGCCTGGATGCGCTGCACTACAGACACTTTTGTGAGAGTTTCAGAAAAATTGTATAAGTCTGCACATTCTTCCAAATACAGCAGCTGCCAAGTACCACCGTTTATGTGTACACTAACAAATACAGTTCCTGATGGGCAAGTGGATGTTTGGGGTACTGAAGATTATGGATAGATAATTCAAGAGGCAGCTGGACAACCATCTGTCAAGGATGCTTTAAGATGGATTCCTGCATTGAGCAGGGGGTTGGACTCGACGGCCTTGTAGGCCCCTTCCAACTCTGCTATTCTATGATTCTATGAATTTCTGTTACCTGTAACAGCAGACATATACCCTGTAACAAACTATACCCTTTAACAACACACATTGTACCACTATAACATATTTAGGTGCAAGTGTCAGAGCTTCTTAACATATTTAGGTGCAAGTGTCAGAAGAACTGCAAAAATGGTTGATATAGTTGCAGAAAACCTAGACTACAACAAGGGTCCCAACCTTTTGGGGTCAGTGGGCACTTTTGGAATTGTGAGAGTGCCATGGGCCCCTCTCACAAAAATGACTGCCATGGGTGTTGTCCATTTATAAAAAGAGTCCCATGAAGAACATGGCTAGTCACAAAACACCCATCTCCCAGAAGGCGAACTGGTGACACTAAAAGAAAAGTAACTTGTTGCACTAGTTGCAGCCTCACAGGCAGCCCCTCATAAAGTGTATTGCATAAATCCAATCTTGAGGTTACTATGTCCAGGAATGGCTGTAGCTGGTGTACCTACCAAAGTTGAAAAATGGATCTAGGACTCCCTCCCCTTTCTTCAGCTATGCACCTGCTCCTTCAGAGAGTATGAGGCCCCATCCTGAATAGACAACATCCTTAATTCCCAGGCATGGAAACCACCTATCCATAGTGCCTCCATCTTGTCAGGATTCAACCTCAGTTTGAATCATCTAGCCCAGTGCTGCACCAGGATATTGGTCTAGGGACTGCACAGCCTCTCCTGACTTAGATGATAGAGAAATAAATCATCAGTATACTTAGAGCGTACAAAGACCATTACTATTTCTCAGGTTAAAAAGGGGGAAAGAGCACAGAAATAGGGAGTTTCCCTAAATACCTCACAAACAGCCCCCAAATAGCCAGTGCACTTTGGAATCCACCTACAAAGTGCTTGACATTTGTAATTGGTGACTTACTGGGGAAGAGAGGGAGCAAGCTCCCAACAGCTCTTAGCCTGTGGTTGATGAGTGGGACCATAAGGTCCTTCTGATATATGCAGGGGTTGGCATCCAATGCCCCCCCCCAGATGATTCAGACTTCTTTTCTGAACCACATGCCAGTGAATGTAAGGGAAATGAGCCCTTACTTCCTCATTCTTGAAAGGAATATTCTTCTGCACCTTTTAAGATCCGTGACTTTTCATATTACAGATTGGAAGCAGAAGCTTGCCTCTTTGAAATGTTTTTCTCCAGTAGGGAGATGGTATTTACAGGTTAGAAAACCTCTTTCTGGCACTTTCATTTTAGATGAGTCTTGTAAGCCTTCTCATCAGTGAGTTCCAGAAATGAAGGAAGTTCCAAAGTACTTCTTCTAAGTATGTAATAGATATGTGTTTTCATTTCTTCCAAATATTGCACTACGACCACAATGCCAGACAAAACACTTGGCTCAGGATGCCCTATTACTATCACTTTTTTCTAATTCTCCCTGGAATTGCCCCACCCAAGGAACAAACTCTTGAAAAGGAATGCCCTGGCAAGGAAACAGTCCCATTCTCTTCTTCCTTGTCATTATTTGGACTGAAAGGAATAATGGTTTGGCATCAGGTACCATAGACTGTATAGCCATTGCATGCTGTTCTCTCTCTCTCTCTCTCTCTCTCTCTCTGGGGGATCTACACTTTGAAAACGTTTTGAAAACTGTATATGCAGTGTGTCCTGGGCCCAAACAGTTGTCAAAACTGTTGCAGTTGCAGCTTGCATTGCAGATCCTGCATTAAGCAGGGGGTTGAACTGCATGAACTTCAAGATCCCTTCCCACTCTAAACTGGAATGATTCTAGCAAAGAGTTACAAACATTACAACTTATAGATAAAAGTTTTTAAAAAGATGATGGAAATGATAATCCAAAATAAAGAAGTTACTTAAAAACTAAGATAAGATCTAAGGTTGCCAGCCCATATAAGAGCAATTCATAGATCAAAATTATAAATTAATTTCAATTATATGAACTACATGCCTAATTTAAAATGAAACATCAACACATTCTGTCTTAGAGCTCCATCAGATGAGTGTTTTATTGCATGCTCATTACTGGGCATTCATGGATTTTTGCGAGTCCCCCTCACAACGACATTTGTTTCCCACGCTCCTCCTGCCCCTTCTTACCTTCTTCGTGCCACAACAAAACACCCCAGTAAGTCCAACTTAAAATAAATACAGAAGTTGCCACGGGATCAAAATGGCCCACTGAATGGGCTATGTGCACATTGTTTACTTCCTCTTTCAAAAGAAGAAGTAATGAGGGACAAATACATGGATGGAGAAGCAACGGTAAGCAAATGCAATTTCCCCCCATGTGATGACAATCTTAGTTTAGTCAGAACCAAAGCAAAATATAATACAATTTATTACTTCAAAATAGACAGCTGTACTCATAGAAGTTAACTAATTAGGCAAGATCTACACCACTGCTTTATAACGGTATTGAACTGCACTCACAACTGTTGGGGCCCACTGACACATTCCATATACCGTTTTCAAACTGCTTTCATAGTGCTCTATCCTGTTTGATGCAGATCTGGCCTTAGCCAGTATTCTGATCCTCCTTTAATTGACAAAACCCACACATTAGAATTGTTAAAGGCTAAACCACAAAAACTGACAAATTAAGCCAAATTGTGACCACCTCACATCTGTGCATGAGATTATCAGCTAACTTTCCCCTGAGAATTAATAATATTAATTATTAATAATTATTAATTGCTAATACTTAATCAGTCTATTGGTGTTGGCCAAATGCCTCCCTTTTCTTACCTAACCATTACATCATCAATAACACTGAAAGGACTTTCAGACAAGGGGGAAATTGTGTTTCTTTACCATTGCTCTGCTTACTGGTTCTCTTCTGCATTTGAAACAAGTACAATTACGCAGAGAAGAGAGCAACAACCACGTGGCCTTTACATTTCAATGGGATAGCGCCCTCTAGGTGGCATTTTATAGTACAAGAAATCCTGACAAACCTGACATATCTCAGAAGAGTCAGTTTTTCTGAGGTTTATTTTGTGATGCTATAACTGGGAAAAGACGTGAGAGATGTGCAGGAGGCTCATATTGTCATCAAAATGACACATGAACATCTGTAAGCGGCCAGTCACAAGCATGCTATAAATCACTCATTTAAAGGAGCTCTACATGACATCAAGGTGCTGGTTTTGACTACTAAAGCCTTACATGGTGTAGGATCGCCAATATGCCTCTTCCAATATGAACCTATCCATATTTTACACTCATCATTTGAGGCCCTCCTCTGAGGGAAGCTCAGAAAGTGGCAACAAAGGATAGGGCATTCTAAGTGGTAGCCCCCAACCGCTCTCGCCACACTGAGGTCCACCTGGTGCCACCATTGTCATCCTTTCAGTGTCAGGTTAGACTATTCTCTATTACCAGGCATTTGGTGGCATATGATGGGTTTTTAATGTCTGTTGTTTTATCAGGTCCCGGTATCTTACTGTAACTGGGTGTTGTTGTTGTTTTTACTGTTTTAAATTGTTTTTACATTTTGTATGCTAAAGTTTTTATATTATGTTTTTGGTTTGTAATTTTTGTGAACCACAAATATTAGCTATTAGGTGGTATAGAAATGAATGAAATGAAATGAATGAAATCAACTACAGGTGGATGGGTAGATATAGTTTCAGTCACTAAATTTATTTATGTACTTGTATGTATGTAGTTATTTAAATATTTCTTGGCTGCCTTCCAGGGCAGAAGCCCTCCCAAGGCAGCATACAACAATAAACACATAAAACCAATACAATATAAGTGCAATAAAAACACAACAACACAATACAAACGGCTAAACGGGGCCAGGTTATTTGAAGGAACGCCTCCTCCCATATGTGCCTGCCTGGACCTTAAGATCATCCACAGGGGTCCTTCTCCATGAGCCCCTGCCGAAGGAAGTGAGGCAGGTGGCTACTAGGAGGAGGGCTTTCTCTGCTGTGGCACCCTGGCTGTGGAACGAGCTCCCCAGAGAGGTTTGCTTGGCACCTACATTGTTTTCCTTTCGTCGCCAGCTGAAGACCTTTTCATTTTCTCAGTATTTTAACACCTAATTTAACTTAAATTTAAACTCTGCTGTTTTAATTTCATATTTTAACCTATATCAATTTTTGCTGTGTGGTTTTATCCGGTCGTGCTTTTTGTATTGTATTTTGTATTTGTGTTTTTAAATTGTTGGTTGTTTTATTATGCTCTTCATAGTTTTAATTTTTGTGAACCGCCCAGAGAGCTTCAGCTATTGGGCAGTATAGAAATGAAATAAATAAAATAAATAAATACAAACAGCAGTACAAAGAGATTGCCATAGAATGTTTCACTATGCATGGATTCTCTTATTTCTAGATTCCATTTTGAAACATATTAAGTGAAGCAAAGAAAGAATTGTAAGACTGCTATTCTAAAGACCATCAAATGGCTCAACAAAACTAGAGGAGTCAAAAGTAGATCAGGATCATCCTTGAAGAAATTCCCCAACAAGTTGTGTGTGGGAAAGCTACTGTGCCAGTAACAGCCACCATTGTAATGGCATCATGTGAAGCTGCGACACAGCATAGAAACAGGTAGCATGCGAGAAAAAATTGTAATGATTATTTATATAGTATCCCAGGCATATTTAAACTCCCATGGAGTCATCTCCATCAATATAAAACTATGTATTTAATATTGAATGTGATTGTAACAGGTAATCAGCTGATTTCTCATAGGATATCAATGTGCTAAGGTGACCACCAACACAGGCACACAACTCTGATTGTAACTTCCTTGATTTAAAAGTTTTCTAATATCAGCTAATTTTAATAAATAACACTAATAAACCTTACATCCCTCTCCCTCCCGTCTTACCCATCTTGTTCAGGACTCCAGACAAGTTGTACTTCCAGTGCTTAGTAGTCACCAGATAGCCAGGACTGTGACCTAGCCAACGTCTATACAGCAACGGGATTGCTCCTCATTAAATATAAACCCAATTTTTCATTTATTCAAATGTAGGTAAAGAGCGTCACACTGCAGCAGCAACAGCGATTTATTTCCTGATTTTTTTATAGTGCAGTTATAAATGCGCACATGTGTATATACAAACATTCACACGTACAAAGCTACAGGCGAGAGAGGCTATAAATTTTATATGTGGAGCACCGCAGATTCATATATAGATGGGGACAGACAAACCGGGAGCAGGAGGGTGGGGAAGGAACAAGGCAGCAGAAGGAAAGGAATGAGGCAAAAGAACACGTCTCCTTCATCTGGCTGCCCATTTCCCCCTCTTTGTTTTTGTGAACTGCCCAGAAAGCTTTGCATATTGAGTGGTACAGAAATGTAATAAATATAAATACATAAATAAATTTGTTTTAAGAACCCTTAGGGTAGCACAGAGAGACTTCAAACTAAAAACAGCGCAAATGAACAAGGCAGCCGATTGGTGTGAAATTGGGAAATCGGCCAATCACATTGTCCTACCCTCAAAGCTCCGCCCACATGTCAAAATCCAATTTAATTCCCCCAAAGACACATAGCCATAATGCAGTGCAAACTTGGACATGAATGCGAAGATGCACATTAGTTGGTTAAAAACCCAGCGCTGCGGTGAATGGATGGCTGTGTCATGTAACCTAAAACGCAAATATGCACATTTAGGTTGGGGGTAAACAAGCAGTATAGACAAGCCCCTGGTTCTGAGATGGAAGGGTCTGAATCCTTCCCATTCATTTCCTTTTTGTCCCCTATGGAATATGGGATCTATGTGTGTAGTACTCTATTGCACACATGGATCTCACTCTAGTAGGAAAGGCTGTTTTTAAATGTGGATCTCCCTTCACAGATCCACAAAGTAAAAATGTAAAGTTTTTGAGGTTTGTTTGTTTGTTTTGCTATTTTCCAGCTTGTCCTGTTAAATGCTATTTCCCACTAAATTTGGAAGTATGGGTGATGTTGAACCTTTTACTGAAAGTTCTTAGGAGTTCTTATGATTTACAGAATCATTGCAGAAATTATTGATTACAAGACTTGTTTAGAAGATGTTCCAATTTGACTTGATAAATCCCAATATTTTCTAATAAAGGATAGAAGTAGAATGAAATTTATAATTGTCCAAAGGTCTCAAAATTAACAAGCCTTGAGATTACCAGTAAATTAAAAATGATTGTTACTCATTTTGGATATTTACTGGTGAGCCTTAGGATGATATTATTAGTCAGTGATGACATTTGATATTTCCAACACCCAAAGTTAAATGTTCTTTACATGTTCCGTATATGTAACACTTACCCAGCTGGTGTGAGAAAAGGCTTCTCTTAAAGAAGCAAATGGAATAAAGCTCCCATGTGTTGTTGAGTTTAGTGATAATAGGAATTAAACTGCAAGGTTATTTTTCTTACAGCTTGTATGCCAGAGGATGAACTTAAATACCTAGCATTTACATCAAAGGTAGATTTGCACACACCATAACCCCACAGCAGTCCATTTTTTAATATATGTGAGATGTTCTACAGCATGCATATCAATGCATAAAGAGGCAATTTCTGACCATTTCGGTAGCAAGCTTACCTATACCAATACCATGTGACTTCAAAGAAGCCTCATGTTATGAAAAGTGTCTTGCTTTGTCAGAAGAGTAGAAGACATACAAAAAAAATTCATGGACTTCTGCATGAAAAAGCCTACAGTCTGTGTGAATCCATCATGAGACATAGTATTGTGAGGTGCTTGGGCAGACTTACCCTAAGGTAACACAAACCAAAGAGGATCAGGCAGACAAGCAAGACTATCCACTGCACAATCATGGATCCAAGCTGCAGCAAGGTTTTCCTGGTTCGCTTCCTGTTCTCATCCTTTAGTGCTTCTTCCTGCCTTCTGGCCTCCATCTCCAGCTCTTCCTCCATGCAATTGCCTTCCAATGGAAATGCACACAAGGAAAGAAAACACCTTCTACCCAACGAAGAAAATCACCACTGAAGTCAAAGAGCTGTGAAGTCCCACGGACATCGAGTATCATTAGGAGATCATTTTAAACTTTATATGCAGACAGAGGCGGGGGACTTCTTTGTGACTAATCTGAAATTTCCCTTTATTCTCCCTTTCTTTCTCTCCCTCTCCCCCCGCTCTCTCTCTCTCTCTCTCTTTCTCTGTGGGTGATTGTGGTGGCAGATATTTAAGATATTTCAATTCATTTTTGAATAAAGGCATATAAACTGATCCCCAAAGCTATTTGCTGTCAACAACAGTCCATAGGAACTTTCTCTATTCAGACTACTCTCTCACAAAATTCCTCTTGATTTCAGAAACTTGACTTTTTGTTGCATACCTTGAACCAAAGATATTAAGAGAATATGAATTTCAAGCAATGCAAAACAGAAAAAGAAAGTGGTGCAAGACAGAAGTGGTGCAAGAAATATCAGATCATACTAGTTTTAGGCTACAATCCTAAACACACTCACTAGAGTATACCTCGTATTGATCTTAGTGGGATTTCTTTGTGAGTAAACATGCACAGCATTGCTATATTAGTTTCCTGTGCAGGTGTTTCATGGCATTTGTATACACATCCATAACCCTGCCTTTATACAGCATAAGCATTTATAGCCATATTTATTATCATTTTCTAATAAAGGATAGAGACCTTTGGATTATTAAAAACCCATTCTCACTTTTATCTTTATTAGAAAATTATAATAAGCATTCTATCCTTTAATACCATCAAGGCGGCTGATGAATGGTTTTCACAAGAATGCACCACTGCAACAGAGGTATGGGCCATCTCTGCCCAGACATGCATAAAAGAAGAATAAAAATTATATATATTAAAATTTTAATTGTTTTTTTTTAAAATATCATAAATAAAATAAAGAATATTACTTAAAGAATAACAGTTACAATTAAATTTAATCATAAGCATGCTAAACCTACAGTTACAATCTTGTAAAAATGAAGTTACCCACCAATCAAAGATGGGCATTCATCTTATGAAAATTGTTCTGTCCAGCTTAACCACCAGCTCTTGCTTTTTTATTTATTATTTATTTATGTATTTGTTACATTTCTAATCCATCCAATAATCAATGTTGTATGGGCAGATCACAAACAGTTCTGGAAAGTTGTGCACTTTCAGTTTCTCGGACTAAAGTCACAAGTTCTCTGCAAAGACATCAGCTACAAATGATTGTTGTTCCTCTACACTTATGTGGTGGCAGAATTGGGCCAAGCAAGACAGAGGAGTCAGCTAGGACAGAAAGACAAAGTGGATACAAAAAAATTGATTCTTTTCAAAATTTAAATTGGATTTTTTTTCAGCCCAATAATGATCAAACTTTGCTTTGACCTATCAGTTATGGGCATTTGGGTTTTGTTTGCTACTTTGTTGTTGTCATCTTTTTTGTGAGGCCATGACCAAGACAGAAAGAAACAGAAAGCAGCAATGTTGGAAAGAAAAGGAAAAGACAAAACTTACTGTAGGGCACAATTTACTGTATTCCTATACTATGGCTGCAATCTTATACCCACTTACCTGGTGGTAAGTGCTATTGAACTCAACAGGATTTATTTCTGAGGGGACATATATAGGATGATGTGACATTAGCCTCATTCTGTCAAGGTTGCTGATCTTAAGTAATATCCTATATGGGAAAATTTTGAAGACATTCCCTCTACAAGTAAAAAGAAGAGAAAAGCATGGAAAATATAAACAGTGACACAAAGAAATGTAAAGCCTGCTTGTAAACAAGAAAGTAAATAATATTCTTTTTAATCATAAACTAGTGGGCAGATTTGAATCATTGTTCAGGAAACATGAAAAAGTTTCAGTTGGAAATGTGATTTTAATTTAACGATTTTTTCTTGCTGATTTAATCCATTGATTTAAATCTACTTGATTTGAAACAATCCACCCTGTACACTTTCTCTGGTGCAAACATACAGATTCTTCAGCTAAGGGGCTGATTTTAAAAAAAGCCTGCCATCAATATTTAAGATATTTTATTCAAAATATTGTACTAAAGCATTATTTTGTTTGTGTGGATATATAAAAAAACATATTTTAACCTGCTCTATTCCCAATGGCTCAGAACAGACAACATTGCAATATCTTTAAAATTACAAAGCATATACATAATCAACCACCACTTTTTAAAAAGCATTTTGCTCTCTGCTGGGGCACGTCGACACGAAGGGTTTGCCCCAGGGTGGCTCTGCAGTAGCGGCACGTCATGTACATGACACAGCTGCCATTGCGAAGCCACCTGAGGGGAAACCCTGGAAACTGCTCCAAAAAAGTTTGGCTCTTAACCTGACTTTTTTGGCAGTGGAGCCCAAAAGTAAAAAAAAAAAAAAGGGGGGGGGGGAGAAGAATGGGGCGATTCCTCCCTCCTTTAAAAAAAATCTGTGTCTTTGCAGCTGCACAGATACAGATAATAAAAATAAATGGCGGGTAGGAACAGGCAGCCAGAGGGAGGAGAGGAGAGGTACTTCCCCCCAAGTCCATCCCCCTCTCCTCGTGTCCTCCCTCTGGCTGCCTGTTTCTCCCCCCCCATTTCTTTTTATTTTTATTATCTGTATCTGCGCAGCTATGGAGATACAGAAAATAAAATTTAAAAAAGGGGGGAGGAACAGCCCCGTTCCTCTCCTCCCCCCATTTTTTTTTACTTTTAAAGACTGGGAAAGTTCGCACTTGCGTTCCTTCCCATGCAGATGTTGGGAAGGAATGCAAGCACAGGTGCAAGGCACCTCATGGTGCCAAAGTGCCACCATGAAGACAGGGGCCTGGTCTAAAACAAAATGTTTTTCTGGTCTAGGAGAAAAGAGTTCCAAAGGTGCCCCCTTGTGGCTCAGGCAGGTCTTTTTGTTGAAACTGAATAAGGCTTCAATCTGTGCATCGGTTTCTACCAAATCATAGAATCATATTTATTTATTTATTTATTTATTTATTTATTACATTTTTATACTGCCCAATAGCCGAAGCTCTCTGGGCGGTTCACAAAAATTAAAACCATCATAAAACAACCAACAAGTTAAAAAACACAAATACAAAATACAATATAAAAAGCACAACCAGGATAAAACCACGCAGCAAAATTGATATAAGGTTAAAATACAGAGTTAAAACAGTAAAATTCAAATTTAAGTTAAAATTAAGTGTTAAAATACTGACTGAATAAAAAGGTCTTCAGCTGGCGACGAAAGGAGTACAGTGTAGGCGCCAGGCGGACCTCTCTGGGGAGCTCATTCCACAACCGGGGTGCCACAGCGGAGAAAGCCCTCCTCCTAGTAGCCACCTGCCTCACTTCCTTTGGCAGGGGCTCACGGAGAAGGGCCCAAGTAGATGATCTTAAGGTCCGGGTAGGTACATATGAGAGGAGGCGTTCCTTCAAATAACCTGGCCCTAAACCGTTTAGGGCTTTAAATGTCAATACCAGCACTTTGAATCGGGCCCGGACCTGGACTGGCAGCCAATGAAGTTGTAAAAGAACTGGTGTAATGTGATCTCGCCAGCCAGTCCCTGTTAGTAAACGGGCTGCCCTGTTTTGTACCAGCTGAAGCTTCTGGACTGTTTTCAAAGGCAGCCCCACGTATAACGCATTGCAGTAATCCAAACGAGAGGTTATCAGAGCGTGGATAACAGTAGCTAGGCTATCACTGTCCAGATAAAGGCGCAGTTGGTATATCAGCCTAAGCTGGTAAAAGGTGCTCTTTGCCACTGAGTTCACCTGTGCCTCAAGTGACAGTTCTGGATCGAAGAGCACCCCCAAACTACGGACCTGATCCTTTAGGGAGAGTGCAACCCCGTCCAGGACAGGGCAAACATCACCTCGCCGGACAAATGAACCACCCGCTAACAGTACCTCCGTCTTGTCTGGATTGAGTCTCAGTTTGTTAGCCCTCATCCAGTCCATTACCGTGCCCAGGCACTGGTTCAGAACAGTCACTGCCTCACCTGGGTTTGATGAAAAGGAAAGGCAGAGCTGGGTATCATCCGCATATTGATGACACCTCAGTCCACATCTCCGGATAACCTCCTCCAGCGGCTTCATGTATATGTTAAACAGCATAGGGGATAAAATAGAGCCCTGCGGAACCCGATGGCTTAGGAGCCACGGCACAGAGCAATAATCCCCCAGCACCACCTTCTGGAATCAGCCATCCAAGTAGGAGCGGAACCACTGCAACCCAGTACCTCCAACTCCCAGCTCAGACAACCTATCCAGAAGGATACCATGGTCAATGGTATCGAAGGCCGCTGAGAGGTCCAGGAGAACCAACAGGGTCGCGCTCCCCCTGTCTCTCTCCCGACAGAGGTCATCCCACAGGGCGACCAAGGCAGTTTCCGTTCCAAAACCAGGCCTGAAACCCGATTGAAATGGATCTAGATAATCCGTTTCATTCAAGAGTGCCTGGAGTTGTCCTGCAACCACCCGCTCAAGCACCTTGCCCAGGAAAGGGATATTAGCCACCGGCCTGTAGTTGTTAACATCCTCCGGGTCCAGATTAGGCTTCTTCAGGATTGGTCTAATTGCCGCCTCTTTTAAAGAGGCCGGCACCACTCCCTCTCTCAAGGAGGCATTTACATCCTCCTGGACCCAGCCGGCGATCCCCTCCTTATTTGATGTAATGAGCCATGAGGGGCAAGGGTCAAGCACACAGGTGGTCGACCGGACTTGGCCAAGCACCTTGTCCACATCCTCGGGCCTCAATAACTGAAACTCATCCAATAAAACTGAGCCGGACGGCGCTCTGAACGCCTCTACTAGTGGAGCTGCATTAAGTGTGGTGTCCAATTCATGATGAATCTGAGCGACTTTATCTTCAAAGTGCCGTGCAAACTCATCACAGCGTGCTACCGAGGGTTCAACTATCTCATGCCCTGGCCCAGAGTGTAACAGGCCACGAACCACTCAGAAAAGCTCCGCCGGACGACACTGAGAAGATGCAATGCTGGTGGAAAAGAACTGCCTCTTTGCCACCTTCACCGCCACAGAGTAGGCTCGATAGTGAGCTCTAGCCCGTGTTCGATCAGACCCAGCACGAGTTTTCCTCCACCTGCGTTCTAGCCGTCTCCCCTCTTGCTTCATTGCCCTCAGCTCAGGTGTATACCAAGGAGCTAACCGGGCTCTGCTCAGAGGGAGAGGACGCTTGGGCGTGATCGTGTCAACCGCCCGAGTCATCTCTGCATTCCACAGAGCGACCTGGGCTTCGACAGGAGCACCGGCCATATCAGCAGGAAAATCCCCCAGAGCCCTCTGGAATCCAGCGGAGTCCATTAGCCTCCGGGGGTGGACCATTTTAATAGGCCCCCCACCCTTGCAGAGGGGAAAGGCCGCTGAGAGTCTAAACCTCAGTAGGAAGTGATCTGACCATGACAAGGGGGTAGATGTTAGTTCCCCCACTTCCGGATCACCATCCTCCTGCCCAGTCGAGAAAACCAGATCAAGCATGTGTCCCTTTGCATGTGTTGGGCCGATGACATGTTGAGACAGCCCCATGGTTGTCATGGCAGCCATGAAGTCCTGAGTCGCTCCGGATACAGCAGCCTCGGCATTGAAGTTGAGATCCCCCAGAATCATAGAGTCCAACCCCCTGTTTAATGCAGGAATCAATGTACATGGGGTTCCCTGGTAGTCGCCCTTCCAGAAACTGACCAGGCCTAGCTTCATCAAGGTTACAGCATCCCATGCCATCACACCAGATAAATCTCAAACGTATCTGGCTGATTCTGACACAGTCAGGAGATCTCTGTCCAAATCAAAGCATCCTATCCTTCAAGGGGAAGAAGCTCTACAGTGCTGCAAGGCAAGTTGCCATCCAGTTGCTACTGTTACTGCTTTGCTGGGATTTACCTCACCTGTGAAACGTCTCGGCTGCCTCCTTACAGACTCAGGTCCAGCAGAGTGCCACCCCACTCCCAGCTGAAACCACTTTGGGGGCTGGGACAGAAAAAGCAGGCTCCAGCGGAGGAGGGTCCACTGCTGGCCAGGTCGCCACCAAAAAGGGTGACACCAAAGGGCGGGTGCCCCTTTGAGGGAACTACTTAGATGAACCACTTACATGAGGATGAAAGGAGGGAGGGGGCTGCTTGCTTCCAGTTTTGGTTTGCAGGACTGTCTCCACTTAACACCATGTGAGCGTACTTCCAGTTTGCAGTAGCAAAGATGTGCTTTCCAAAGGGGGGAGGTGATGGGAGTCAGGGAGCAGCCATGACAGTCAAGGCGCAGAAGGAGATACAGCCCCTGTCTTGACAGTCTTGGGTCTGGGCCCCGAGTTCCCGAATTGATGCTCCTTCCCAGCATCTGCATGGGAAGGAGCACCAAATCGGAGTTGCCACTGCCACTGCTGGCAGAACCGAGGAGAGGGGAGGAACAGGGCAGCTGGCTCTCCTCCCTCTGAGCTCACTCTAGCTGCCCCTGTCCCTCCCCCCCACCATTTTTTATTTTTGATCTTTAGATGCGAAGGTTTGCATCTACAGATTAAATTTCTTTAAAATGGGAGGGAGAGGAACGGGGCAGCCAGAGCGAGCACCGAGGGATAAGAGCCAGCTGCCCCATTCCTCCCCACCCCCACCCCGGTGCTTGTTCCAGCAGCGGTGGCAGCCTCCCTGCTGCCCTGTTCCTCTCTTCCCCCACCCCATTTTTTTAAAAAAATATTTACTTACAGTATGGAGCCCGGAGCTCCCTGTCTGCCCCCTTTTAACACCCTCTTCTAAAAAAAAAAATTCTTAAAAAGGCTCTGCAGAGGCACAAAGCCTGGCTTCAAGCAAAAAAAGTCGGGGTAAGTACCCAACTTTTTTAGCGCGGAGCTTTGGGGCTTTGCCCCTGGATCCCTTTGGAGTGGCAGCTGTGTCATGTAGATCACCTGCCACCACTCCGAAGCTACCCTGGGGTAAAGTGCCCATGTAGCGAGCCCACAGAGGGGGGAAGACAGCTACACTTTAATGAGAGAAGGTACAGCGATAGAGTGCTGGCTGTCCCCAAACTGTCCCCCAACTCAAATAACCTGGATGGCCCTGACAACAGAGCTCCTGGGTTGAAATTGCTGCTGGTGAATGCCAGATCAGTGAATCTGGTACCTCCTCCAACGTAAAGGAAAACACCTGCTATCTTGGACTTGATCCTGGATGAGCATGCTGACCTGGACTGTGTAGCAGAGACCTGTACGGATGAAGGGAGGAGTTAATCTCTCTCAGCTTTGTCCACCAGAGTTCTCTGTCCAGCAGCACTCAAGGCCTGGAGTGCAGGGAGGTGGAGTGGCAGTGCTCTATCCGACAGTCTGCTGGGTTCAAGTGTGTAACTGAAGGTGGGTGCTGCGACATCACCAAACTTTTCACTAAACCCTTCTCAGGCCAAGCACCACCACCTGAAAACCTGAGTGAGGGTTAAATAAAACCTTTCCCCTAGCTATGAGGTAAACAGATTTAATATAGGATCTCTCAAAATATACTGTAGGAATACTCTGGTGTGGGTGTTTAATAACTGTAAGGCAGATAAATAATGCCAAGCTGACACATGCTATTTGGTAGCTAACAAAATAAAAATAAGTTTATTTTTGTTTAAAAGCTTTAAATCAAAATATAATACTTTCAATCCTGCCTAATCTCAACTCTCCACACACCAACCACCTCATTCTCTTCACACCAATCCTAAATCCCTAGAATCCAAACTAGTCTTGCTCTACAACTAAACATATCTCCTCAAACTCACATACCTTACCAACTCTCAACACTCTCCTTATATACTCCTTTCCCCCCACCTATTACATCGTAAACCACACCCACTCAGGTCTAACATTCCATACTTACCAGACATACTAACTTAGACATATACAATATACTCAATTGTAGGGTAATGCCACAGGTGCCCTGGATAGAATAGGGATTCTGTTGGTGTACTGTCCACCCTGCTGCTCAGTAGTCTCCCTTCCTGAGCTAGCCAGGGTAGTCTCAGGGGCAGGATCTACACTACTGCTTTAAAGTGCTTTATAACAGTTTTGACAATTGTTGGGGCCCGGGACACACTCCATATATAGTGGTCAAAACTGTTATAAAGCGCTTTAAAGCAGTAGTGTAGATCTGGCCTGGGTTGGTGGTGTTATGCTGGGGGATTCCAACATCCATGCTAAGGCTGCCCTGTCTGGAGCTTGTCTTGAGAGGTTTGCCCCGGGGTGGATCCACAGTGGTGGCAGGTCATTCATGTGACACAGCCACCATTGCAAAGCCATCGAGGGGCAAACTCCTGAAGCTTTAGTTTTAAGAAGTCAGGGACTTATCACAGCTTTTTTCTCTTGGAGCGAGGTGACAATGGCATCTGCTGTCTGTTGCCTTGCTTTGGAGCTGTGGCAGAGGCATGTCTGGGCAAATGGTGAACTCTGATTGGGCACTATCTGCCCAGACAGGGGGGAGGGGTTGGGCCAGCTAGCCAAATGGCTGCTGACCCACCTCCGTGCTTCTCTAGCATGGAGAGAAGCCCCCAAAAGGTTTTAAAAAAACATGGGGGTGCGAGGAGGCCAGGCGCCCCATGGCACCTCCTCCAAAGTAAAGGAAAACACACACACACACACACACACCAAAAAACCCACAAAAAAACAAAAAACAAATAGGGATTCGAGGAGGCACAGGTGCCCCGTGCATGGACGCAGCACCTCCTCCAAAGTAAACAAACCCAAAAAAACAAATGGGGATGTGAGGAGGCGCTCCTTCTCACATGCAAACCCCCACGGTCACTCCTTTGTGTGTAGATAACATGGAGTACAAAAGCGCTGTCATCAAGATGGAGCCTAGGACTTCATGTCCACCATGACAACCATGGGTCTGTCTCAAATTGTATCTGGCCCCACCCATGCTGCTGGGCACACTCTGGACCTTGTTTTCTGTGCTGGATGGGGTGACAGAGTGGAGGAACTTTCTATAGTGCTGTTGTCATGGGCAGATGATTTCCTGGTGGGGTTTACACATGTCTGCACTCAGAACCTCTGCAGGGGTTGAGGAGCAATTAAGATGGTCCGCCTCAGGAGGCTGATAGATCTGAACGGCCTCCTGACAGCCATTGGAGATTTTTCTGTTGCCTTGAGAGGCAATTCTGTTGAAGCCCTGGTCAATCTCTGGCACACGATTGCTCCTGAGCATCCTCTCTCACAACATGGAGCCACACCAGCCCCCTGCTTTTCTAGGGAGCTGGCAACTAGAACAACATTGGTGGAAAACTCAGAGTGAATCGGATCGAACACAGTCTAAAGCCTATCTGAAGGCCTACTCTGTAGCAATCCAGGTAGCAAAAAACCTATTCTTTTCTGCCACTATTACGTCTGAAAATAGCTGCCCAGCTTAGCTGTTTCAGGTGGTTAGGGGCGTTTTACACACTAAGCCCCAAGAGAATTCAGACCTTTCTGCTGTGAACAAATTGCTCAACATTTTGCAGACAAAATCATTTGGATTTGCTCTGACTTGGATGCTACAGTTGATAGACCTGTTGCATAAATTATGCCAGCTGAGTGCGTTCAAATCCAATATTGAGACACTCATGACAGATCACAGGCAAGGCGTTGGGCTCCAAACGTTTATTCTCGAGAATAAGGTGACCGCTTGGCGCTCACGCTGCTAAATCAGAGTCACACTGTGCTGAGGCAGGACCATAGTTTATATACTTCCATGCAGTGGTCAGAAGGGGAATTGCAGCTGAAGTTGCCATGTGCTTTGCTTCTGTAGCTCCTCCCCTAGTGGTGATGTGGCTAGGGGGCAGTCCTAAGGACAAGGCTGGCTTTGACTGGTCAGTTTCATTTGAAACTGACCTGTGGTGTTGTCCTGGCAGTTAATCAGTGGAGGAGATTCAGCAGGATTAACTCAATATCATCTGGCAAGAAAGGAGCTTGGAAGTCACCTACGTGCCACTTGCACAGGGGTAAATGGAGTTTTTACTGAGGGGCTTCTGGCTACTCCCCTTCCTTGCCTTGTTGTGCCCATTCACCTTTTCCAGGTGTCCCCGGGTGGGCTCCTGGTGGCGCGGCCTAGAGGGGGTGTGTGTGCATGTGTGTGTGCGGACACACGTGTGTGAATGCATGTCTGGACATGTGTCTGTATGTCAGGGGAAATGGACATTCTAGATTTTACATCAGACCCAATTCTGGTGCCTGCTTGTCCAGTGTTATTGGATACTTTTGTCGGGTATGTGCGAAAAGAATTTCCTCTCCGGGTGGAGAGATAGCAGAGTATGCAGCGTAGAGGCAGGTTCAGAGAAAGCAAAATAAGCCACAGAGATAATAGACAGCAACAGTATTTTCTTCAGCAATGGTTTACTGAGTTAGAAGGCATAGAAGATCATATCTACAGTATATTACAGAATACTCACACAAACGTCATGTTCACACAGGAGAGATAATACATGTACTTTTCACAAGACTTATATACAGTTTTGTATCTCTCTCTATCAATTTACAACTAATCATCAATCAATCACACTTGTCAGGTCGTTAACCGATTAACCAATTAACTCTGACCTTTAAGTGGCTGATGTAACTTTCTGCAACAGTTACACTAGGTTGGGTGACATTGAAACTATGGATACTAAAAATCCAATCCCTGACACCCCTTCATTTTTATTAGACCAATAGTTTCAATATTTATACATACACAGCAAAAATCAATTTGCACCACCCAGCTATTTTTCTTTGAAACCTAAAGTTTCACATAGATCTGCATGTCTCATCATCCCCAGAGATTCCCAAGCTTGCCACATTACTTTTCACAATACACAAAGTTAATAGCCAATGGAACTCTCTGCCACTTTTTTCAAGACATTACATGAGCATATGGGTTTAACTCACTTTCATCACAAAAATAAGCACTCCACCATTGTTCCTCTTTCTTTTTACAGATGAAACCTTTTCTTTCTTTCACTGGGGTTTATTTTATTTACAAGAAAAGTTTGATCAGAGAAACGCTCTGGAGGAATTCCTTTTGTGGAACGACTGGACCTTCTAATTAACTGAGTTTCTTCTTGCCCTGCCCCCGCAGCCTCCTGCTCCTGGCTGCTATCTGCTGGCTTAGCCTCAGCACAATCTTTTACCCCTTCAGGCTTTGTTAACCCCTTGGGTTCTGGAATTTCCTGCTGCTTGCTATCTGGCAACTCTGCTGGCTTAGCAGACTCAGTTAACTCCTTAACTGCTAGAACTTTTGCACTGCTATTTAAATCCATTAACACACTAGGATTAGAATGGATTTCCCCCCAATCCTGTTCAAAGAATTGTGCAGATTTTGAAATCAGGATTTTGCCATTTTCTTGCAAAAACCTCCAACTGGTCCCCTGATAATCAACAAACCTGAGTTTAAGTGCATTGGCCCCTTCTTTGCATCTTAAACTTAAAGGAACATTTACAGCAGCATAGCTTCCCCAAATTCTGACATGATCCAACCTTGGTTTTCTATCATGCATTAAATAATAGGGTGTATTGTTAATCACGCTGCTCCAAGTCAGATTACACAATACATTGGCAGCCCTAAAAGCTTCTGCCCACAGCCCTTTTTGTGCACCACTGTCTTCCATCAGACAATCTTTTTTGCTTTTTAAATAACCAATTCTTCTTTCTACTAGGCCATTCTGCCAAGGAGTTTTTACATTAATAAGTTTATGTTTAATTCCAAGTTTATCACAAAACTTTTGAAAATCATTTGACACAAATTCCCCTCCTTGGTCACTTTGAAGAACACGTATTTGGGTCTTAAAGAATCTTTCCACATATCTTACCCAAGACTTCAAAGACTTCAGACAATGACTTTTCTTCTTGAGAAAATAAACCCAAGAATACCTAGAAAAATCATCCACCAATACAAATGCATATTTGGCCCCACCAAGACTTGTTGGAAAAGGTCCACACAAATCAATGTGCACTAAATCTAATTTTTCTTTTGCTCTCCAATCCCTGGACTTTGGAATATTAGCAATTTTTGATTTAGTCATTTTGCATATTTTACAATCAAGAAATTTTTCACAGCTTTTCAATTTAAGTCCTTCAGTACACTCAATAGTTTTATTAAGTGCCTTAAAACCAATATGTCCCATTCTCCTGTGCATCAAATGCACACAGCCATCATGAGGTGGTTTGTTGCTGGCCAAACGATCTGTCTGCGCCACGCACGGCATTTCCCCTTCATCTCCTGGCTCCATGTGGAAAAGACCGTTCTTCTTCACTGCCGTTCCTTGCACCACTCCGTCACGCTCCACGTAACATCTGTCTCCCACGAACTTCACCGTGAAACCGAGCTCCATCAGCGTTGACACCCCGAGCAGGCAATGAAAAGAACATCCGCCAGCCTCATCTTTAAAGAATTCACAGCACAGGTTCCCTCGGCAATAACTTTGGCAACACGCCCATCTGCCAAACTGACTTCCTTTAAAGACGTTTCTTTCACTTCATCAAATAAATCTTTCTGATTGCTTATCGTTTGGCTGCAAGCTGAATCTATTAACCATATTCCATCACGTTTATTGGATTCTCCTCCTGAAAGAAAACAAACTTTCCCTTCTTGGGTTTCAACACAAGAAGTATCAGGCTTTAGATTCACACGGCATTCATATTTCATATGCCCCAGCTTTCCACAACGATAGCACTTTGGCTTAGATTTTCTCTCTCTCCTTTTGCCACCAACAGAAACATTTTCAGCTGCTTCTCCTCTCGGCAATGTGTTAACTTTATCCTCTCCAGCCAATTTACGATCCTGGACATCAGCAGCGCTCCTTTCAAGCCTTTTCTGCTCTTCTCCAATCAATCTCCCATAGACAGAATTCAACGTCAGACTTTGCACTGGAATATTCTCAAGAGTTGTCACTAACACATCATAGGATTTTGGCAAACTTGACAAGATAATATAACACATGTTTTCATCAGACAATCCACTGGCACTTAGCTGGTTAAAGCATTCTCTCATCGTTTGCAAATGCTTTGTCATGCTTCCGCTCTCAGCCAACCTGGCACGATAAATCTGCCTCGTCAAGGTAATTCGATTCCCAGCAGTTTCCCTCACGTATACTGCTTTTAGCTTGGTCCAAATCATATTGGGAGGATCAGAGCGATCTATGTAAGACAATTGGTGTGCTTGCTGCTTGCAGTGGGGAGAGAAGACCTTGGGGCTGCAGGAGCCTGGGCTCTGCAGTCTCTTTCCCCCAGCTGCTGAACATCTGCTGACTAGTGCCCCGCCTTGCTTCCAGGTAAAGCTCCAGCCGGCCAGGGGAAGGTGGGGTGTGCTTGCTGCTTGCAGTGGGGAGAGAAGACCTTGGGGCTGCAGGAGCCTGGGCTCTGCAGTCTCTTTCCCCCAGCTGCTGAACATCTGCTGACTAGTGCCCCGCCTTGCTTCCAGGTAAAGCTCCAGCTGGCCAGAGGCAGCGCCTTGGCGCGCGCCTCGGCGACGCGCAGAGTGCGGCACCGAGTGCGCACTTGGCGCCGCACTCTGCGACGCACAGAGGAGCCACCCTGTTTTGAAGAACCCTGTTTTGAAGAACACCAGCCGACCAGCAACCAACAGCAATTTTTTAAAAACTTTTAATCAATTTTTAAATAATTTTTAATATGTGCCTGGGGAGCTCTGGGGAATATGGGGGTGCCTGCATAACTGTGGTCATGGGTAGGGGGAGGTATGGTGCTGGGGGAGGAACAGGCCAGATGAGGAGAAGAGGGGACAGATTCCTTACAGATGTCCCCTCTTCTAGTCCTTCCCCCAACCAGATGGTTCCTGGCGGCCTTATCAGCTTGCTCTCGGGTCTGGTGGTGCTGCTGCTGAATGCCAGGTCAGTCCAAAACAAAATCTCTCTCATCCATGATCTGATTGTGGATGAGGGGGCTGACCTGGTATGCATCACTGAGACCTGGGTGGGGGAACTGGGAGGGGTTGCTCTCACCCAGCTCTGCCCTCCTGGGTACTCGGTGCAGCACCAGCACAGACTCGAGGGCCGGGGAGGGGGGGTTGCCATGGTCTATAGGAATACAATCTCCCTCTCTAGGCTTCCTGTTCAGTCGAGTGCTGATCTTGAGTGTCTGTACTGTGTGTTGGGTACTCGAGACAGATTAGGGATTCTGCTGGTGTACCGTCCACCCCGCTGCCCCACAGTCTCCCTGCCTGAGCTGACGGAGGTTGTCTCGGACCTGGTGTTGAGAACCCCCAGGATGGTGGTTCTGGGGGATCTCAACTTCCATGCCGAGGCTGCTGTCTCTGGAGCGGCTCAGGACTTCATGGCTGCCATGACAACCATGGGGCTGTCTCAACATGTCATCGGCCCAACACACGCAAAGGGACACACGCTTGATCTGGTTTTCTCGACTGGGCAGGAGGATGGTGATCTGGAAGTGGGGGAACTAACATCTACCCCCTTGTCATGGTCAGATCACTTCCTACTGAGGTTTAGACTCTCGGCGGCCTTTCCCCTCTGCAAGGGTGGGGGGCCTATTAAAATGGTCCGCCCCCGGAGGCTAATGGACTCCGATGGATTCCAGAGGGCTCTGGGGGATTTTCCTGCTGATATGGCCGGTGCTCCTGTCGAAGCCCAGGTCGCTCTGTGGAATGCAGAGATGACTCGGGCGGTTGACACGATCGCGCCCAAGCGTCCTCTCCCTCTGAGCAGAGCCCGGTCAGCTCCTTGGTATACACCTGAGCTGAGGGCAATGAAGCAAGAGGGGAGACGGCTAGAACGCAGGTGGAGGAAGACTCGTGCTGGGTCTGATCGAACACGGGTTAGAGCTCACTATCGAGCCTACTCTGTGGCGGTGAGGGTGGCAAAGAGGCAGTTCTTTTCCACCAGCATTGCGTCTTCTCAGTGTCGTCCGGCGGAGCTTTTCCGGGTGGTTCGCGGCCTGTTACACTCTGGGCCAGGGCGAGAGATGGTGGAACCCTCGGTAGCACGCTGTGACAAATTTGCACGGCACTTTGAAGATAAAGTCGCTCAGATTCGTCATGAATTGGACACCACACTTAATGCAGCTCCACTAGTAGAGGTGTTCAGAGCGCCGTCCGGTTCAGTTTTATTGGATGAGTTTCAGTTAGTGAGGCCCGAGGATGTGGACAAGGTGCTTGGCCAAGTCCGGTCGACCACCTGTGTGCTTGACCCTTGCCCCTCGTGGCTCATTACATCAAATAAGGAGGGGATCGCCGGCTGGGTCCAGGAGGTTGTAAATGCCTCCTTGAGAGAGGGAGTGGTGCCGGCCTCTTTAAAAGAGGCGGTAATTAGACCACTCCTGAAGAAGCCTAATCTGGACCCGGAAGATGTTAACAACTACAGGCCGGTGGCTAATATCCCTTTCCTGGGCAAGGTGCTTGAGCGGGTGGTTGCAGGACAACTCCAGGCACTCTTGAATGAAACGGATTATCTAGATCCATTTCAATCGGGCTTCAGGCCTGGTTTTGGAACAGAAACTGCCTTGGTCGCCCTGTGGGATGACCTCTGTCGGGAGAGAGACAGGGGGAGTGCGACCCTGTTGGTTCTCCTGGACCTCTCAGCGGCCTTTGATACCATCGACCATGGTATCCTTCTGGATAGGTTGTCTGAGCTGGGAGTTGGAGGTACTGCGTTGCAGTGGTTCCGCTCCTACTTGGATGGCCGATTCCAGAAGGTGGTGCTGGGGGATTATTGCTCTGTGCCGTGGCACCTAAGCCATGGGGTTCCACAGGGCTCTATCTTATCCCCTATGCTGTTTAACATATACATGAAGCTGCTGGGGGAGGTTATCCGGAGATGTGGACTGAGGTGTCATCAATATGCGGATGATACCCAGCTCTACCTTTCCTTTTCATCAAACCCAGGTGAGGCAGTGGCTGTTCTGAACCAGTGCCTGGGCACGGTAATGGACTGGATGAGGGCTAATAAACTGAAACTCAATCCAGACAAGACGGAGGTACTGTTAGCGGGTGGTTCTTCTGTCCGGCGAGGTGATGTTTGCCCTGTCCTGGACGGGGTTACACTCCCCCTAAAGGATCGGGTCCGTAGTTTGGGGGTGCTCTTCGATCCAGAACTGTCACTTGAGGCACAGGTGAACTCAGTAGCAAAGAGCACCTTTTATCAGCTCAGGCTGATATACCAGCTGCGCCCTTATCTGGACAGAGATAGCTTAGCTACAGTTATCCATGCTCTGATAACCTCTCGTTTGGATTACTGCAATGCGTTATACGTGGGGCTGCCTTTGAAAACGGTCCGGAAACTTCAACTGGTGCAAAACAGGGCAGCAAGGTTATTAACAGGGACTGGCCGGCGAGATCACATTACGCCAGTCCTTTTACAACTTCATTGGCTGCCAGTCCAGGTCCGGGCCCAATTCAAAGTGCTGGTATTGACATTTAAAGCCCTAAACGGTTTGGGGCCAGGTTATCTGAAGGAACGCCTCCTCCCATATGTACCTACCCGGACCTTAAGATCATCTACAGGGGCCCTTCTCCGTGAGCCCCTGCCAAAGGAAGTGAGGCAGGTGGCTACTAGGAGGAGGGCTTTCTCCGCTGTGGCACCCCGGTTGTGGAACGAGCTCCCCAGAGAGGTCCGCTTGGCGCCTACACTGTACTGCTTTCGTCGCCAGCTGAAGACCTTTTTATTCAGTCAGTATTTTAACACTTAATTTTAACTTAAATTTAAATTTTACTGTTTTAACTCTGTATTTTAATCCTATATCAACTTTGCTGTGTGGTTTTATCCTGGTTGCGCTTTTTATACTGTATTTCGTAATTGTGTTTTAAACTGTTGGGTGTTTTACTGTGG
The DNA here is from genome assembly GCF_023053635.1 of Elgaria multicarinata webbii. Classification (NCBI taxonomy): domain Eukaryota; kingdom Metazoa; phylum Chordata; class Lepidosauria; order Squamata; family Anguidae; genus Elgaria; species Elgaria multicarinata. The sequence goes on along the minus strand of NC_086171.1, from coordinate 96,558,696 downwards.
TTTTAATTTTTGTGAACCGCCCAGAGAGCTTCGGCTATTGGGCGGTATAAAAATGTAATAAATAAATAAATAAAATAAATAAATAAATTGGTCATTACACAAACATAATACAATCATTGCTTTGGCACATTCCGCTTGTCTGTCCCATTCGCTCTGGTTGTCTCTCTCCAACGCTCCCGGACGTGGATTAGTAACCGCATACCACAGACCGTCTTTTTTCAAAGCCATTTCCATTTTAAAAGACCATGCTAAATAATTGACGTCTGTTAACAGCTCCATAGGAACATTTGTACCCACGTTTTGAGCCATCTCTCCAGTCTCCTCTCCGCTTGACTGTCCTTCTTCCGACCGGCTCTGAGTTCCAGAAACCTCGGTTTTAAAGTCAGCGTCCTTCTCCTCACCGTTCAGCATCCAGACCACCGCACCAACTCCTTAAGGCAAACAGCCTTACCAGCAAGTTGGCTTCCACGGCACGTCCTAGCTGATTCCTGCTGAGAAACAATCACTGTTTTCCTGCTGTTTAATCTCTTTCCGGGCAACCGCTCTCTGACTTCCACAGCCTCAGCTTTCACTGCTCACAAAAGCTAGGTTTTCTTCCACAAACTGGGACTCCACGGCCTGGGCCCATAACCTGTCGGGTATGTGCGAAAAGAATTTCCTCTCCGGGTGGAGAGATAGCAGAGTATGCAGCGTAGAGGTGGGTTCAGAGAAAGCAAAATAAGCCACAGAGATAATAGACAGCAACAGTATTTTCTTCAGCAATGGTTTACTGAGTTAGAAGGCATAGAAGATCATATTTACAGTATATTACAGAATACTCACACAAACGTCATGTTCACACAGGAGAGATAATAAATGTACTTTTCACAAGACTTATATACAGTTTTGTATCTCTCTCTATCAATTTACAACTAATCTTCAATCAATCACACTTGTCAGGTCGTTAACCAATTAACTCTGACCTTTAAGTGGCTGATGTAACTTTCTGCAACAGTTACACTAGGTTGGGTGACATTGAAACTATGGATACTAAAAATCCAATCCCAGACAACTTTCCCATTTGTACAGCCTGATGTAGGTTGTCACAGAGGAGGGCCAGGATCTCTTCTCGATCATCCCAGAGTGCAGGACAAGGAATATCGGGCTCAAGTTACAGGAAGTCAGATTCCAGCTGGACATCAGGAAAAACTTCCTGTTAGAACAGTACGACAATGGAACCAATTGTCTAGGGAGGTTGTGGGCTCTCCCACACTAGAGGCATTCAAGAGGCAGCTGGACAACAATCTGTCAGGAATGCTTTAAAGTGGATTCCTGCACTGAGCAGGGGGTTGGACTCGATGGCCTTTTACGCCCCTTCCAACTCCACTATTCTATCATTCTATGACATGGACAGGATCCTTGGAGAGGTGAAAGCCACCATGTGTGTGCTAGATCCTTGCCCTTCTTGGATCATAAAAGCAGCCAGAAGGGGGCTGGCTGAGTGGGTAACCAGAGTGGTCAGTGCCTCCCTTCACCAAGGCAGGGTGTCAGCCTGCTTAAAGGAGGCAGTGGTAAGACCCATGTTGAAACCCACCCACCCCGCCTTTAACCCAACCTTATTGGACAACTTCTGGTCAATCTCTAATATTCCATTTGTGGGCAAGGTATTGGAGCACATGGTGTCCTCCCAACTCCAGAGATTCCTGGATGAGATGGAATATCTAGATCCATTTCAATCTGCCTTCAGACCTAGTTATGGGACAGAAACAGCTTTGGTCACCTTGGTGGATGACCTATGCCAGAAACTGGACAGGAGGAGTGTGTCCCTGTTGGTTCTGCTGGACCTCCCAGTGGTGTTTTATACCAACGGTCTGTTAGTTTTATACTGTTTTATACTGTTAGTTTTACCCTACCCAGTGCCTGTTTACCCTACCCTGTGCCTGTTTGCTTTCTCTTCCCCTCCTTATTGTTTTATTATGGTTTTATTAGAATGTAAGCCTATGCAGCAGGGTCTCGCTATTTACTGTTTTACTCTGTACAGCACCATGTACATTGATGGTGCTATATAAATAAATAAATAAATAATAATAATAATAACGGTCATTGTTTCCTTCTTGGTCACCTTGCTGGGATGGGACTCGGGGCACTGTTTTACAGTGGCTCCATTCCTTCTTGGAGGGGCGGACCCAGAAGGTGGTGCTGGGGGACTTCTGTTCAACTCTATGGCTATTGGCCTGTGGAGTTCCTCAGGGTTCAGTTTTGTCTCCCATGCTATTTAACATATACATGAAACCGTTAGAAGAGGTTGTCCGAAGTTCTGGGGTTCGGTGCCACCAGTATGCTGATGACACCTAATGCTACTTCTCCTTTCCACCTGATTCCAAGGAATCTGTTTCGGTGCTAAACCATTGTCTGTCGGCAGTAATGGACTGGATGAGAGCAAACAAATTGAAGCTTAATCCAGACAAAGCAGAGGTGCTCCTGGTCAGTCAAAAGACAGATCAGGGAACAGGGATTCAACTTGTGCTGGATGGGGTTACATTCTCCCTGAAGACACAGGTTTGCAGCTTGGGTATACTCCTGGATTCAGCACTAAGTCTGAATGCCCAGGTTTCAGCAGTGGCCAGGAGTGCATTTGCACATTTAAAGCTAGTGTGCCAGCTGTCCACATTCCTAGAGATGTCTAACCAGGCCATGAAGACACATGCCTTAGTTACATCCCATTTGGTTTACTGTAACGTGCTCTACGTGCAGCTGCCTTCAAAGAGTTTTCAGAAACTTCAGCTGGTTCAAAGAGCTGCAGCCAGATTGTTGACTGAGGCTGGTTACGGGGAACATACAACTCCCCTATAACAACAGTTCCACTCTCGTCTGTTTCCAGGCACAATTTAAAGTGCTGACTTATAAAGCCCTATATGGCTCAGGTCCAAGTTATCTGAAAGACCATATTTTCCAATATGAAAATATGCACAATATGCACGGTGGCCTGAGTTCTTCAGGAGAGGCCTTTCTCTTGGTCCCACCATGATCACAGGCATGCCTGGTGGAAACGCGGGAGAGGGCCTTCTCAGTGGTTGCTCCAAGGCTCTGGAATTATCTTCCCAGGGAGGCTAGACTGGCTCCCTCCTTGCTATTTTTCCAGAGGCAGGCAAAACTGTTTTTGTTCCAGTAGGCCTTTGGACCTGTGTTAATGTGTTGGATTTTTTAAAATTGTTATTTGCCTTTTAAATTTTTGCAAATGTTTTAATATTAGTTGGTTTAATTCTATTTTAACTTTTGTATAGTTCTATTTATCTGTTTTAATTGTATGTGTTTTAATTTCGTAAGGCCGTCTTGAATCTCAGTATTGGGGAAAAGGGCAGGATATAAGTATAATACTACTACTAATAATAATAAAAATAAAAATAAAGCAGGCATCTTCTGAAGCAGACCAAATTGAAGTATGAACATTTCTGAATATTCAGGATTCAAAGGAACACAGAGACACAGACTGTATGTTTTCAAAAACTGATACACAGAGAGAAAGGGAAGGGACAGAAGGGGGTGTCATTTTGTGACTGGCAGCTCTATCTTCTAATCCAGTTAATAGTTTTACCAGTGCTCTCCAATTTCAGTGCTTTGAAGGAGAGATGAAGTAATTATATCGCAAGACTGATCCAGTGTTCAGTGGTCTTTGCTAGTTCTCTCCCATGAAGCAAGAACATTAAAAGAGGTTTGGTAGAGCCTATGGGACCTGGGAGGTTGTAGCATTGGGCGCTTGCTTAGAAATGCTAGAGGATGAAGTACTTCTGCTCTGTCACTGTATGCTCCACATCCATCATTCACCCCTGTTCTGTTGCATTTTCGGTGATTTCGGTGCCAGCTGAATATAAAACAAACAAACTATTTTACATTCATCACAACTTCCTAGCTACTGCATCACCTATCCTTCTGAAATGTTGTAGGTTTCTTACCTAAGGGACATATGAGAAGTGAAACATTTACCCCTACAGAATTTGAACACTCCCCTTCCACAAAAAAATGTGCATCTATCTTGAAATTTTTGGCCAAAAATCAGGCTGTAATTCTAAACAACCTTACTGGGGAGGAAATTCAATGAACTCACTGGAATTACATCTGAGTAAACATACTTAAGAGTCTTCCGTCAAAGCATGAACGTGAATTCCCTTTTACATTTTGTTTGGGTAGCTGCATGCCTCCACCAAAGCTATGCTAAAGTCTCAGATTTCACTATCTTAACTTGAATTATCAAGTTAATAATCAAGTCAATTATCTTAACAGAGAATTGAATTCTCTGAGGGCCAGTCCTTCTGTAGCCAAAATGGCACCACCCATGCACATAAGGGAGGTACCAGCCAACTTGGAGGTAGGATGGCGCGGGGCTCAAGGTTTGCAGAAATTCCAAAACAAAAACCCTAAAGTGGGGAAGCCGCTCTCCCAACTGCAGTTAGGACTGAGCATGTTCAGTGACTATAAAATGCTGACTGATTGTTGAGAGGGAGGAAAAGGCTGAGTTCGGATGATACACTAATCAACTGGGAAGGGGGGTCGGTAATAGGAACAGAATGGGAAACAACCCGTTGATTAGTGTGTTGTCTGAACTCAGCCAAAGAGCAAAGGAATGGTTGGAAGATGGAGTGTTCTGGAAGAGGACATGGCTGGCTGGCTGAATAAGAGCACTCCACATCGCAGCATTATATTGCAGGTCCCATTTTGTTTATTTATTTATTTAAGCATTTTTATGCCGCCATTCAGCCAAAAAGGGCCCTCACGGCGGCTTATAAAAGTATTTCTTGACAGTCCCTGCCCACAGGCGTACAATTTTCCATGTACAGCTGTCACTTTTGCTCCAGTGAAGAAGAAAAAAGGCCTTGTGGGGGTGGAAGCAAGTCCCCGAAACAGACAATGGTATAGGCAGTCTGGCGTTTTAAGTCTATGGGCCCTTCACAAAACTACAACCCCCAAAACTCCTCACAGGAAGGAAGGAAGGAGCCGTCAAAGCCCAGCGGGGCCCGGGATGCTTTGCAGCTGCGGAATCAAACGGAGGAAGGGAGACGAGCACCGCAGCGCGCCGCTGATCGAACGGCGGGGAGCGATGTCAGGCCCAGGTTTGGACGCGGCGGGGCTGGTGAAGGGGGCCGGGGCCGGGGCCGGGGCCGGGGCCGGAGGGTCGCGCGCTCGGCGGAAACTCCTGACGGCGGAAGAAGCGGAGCTGTTTGAGCTCGCGCAGGCGGCGGGCAGCGGCCTCGACCCGGAAGTGTTCAAGTGAGTGACAGCTGGGGGAAGGGGCCGAGAGGCGTGGCCTGTTGCCATCGTGATGCACCGCCTTTTTCCTGGGGAGCGAGCCGAGGGCGGCGACGCCCCGTTTCTTGTTCCGTCTGGACGCTCCGTGGTATCGCCGGCGCGGGGGGAGGAAGCGATGCGCCCGGGGTCGTGAATGGGGCACGAAGCGCTGGGAGGGCCGGCAGGGTGGCCAGGACGACTCTGGCTGCAGCTTGAGATGTCGGCGGGGGCGGGGGGTTGCTGATAACCCAGACCAGCCACGGACAGAAAGTCACTGCGAGTGTGATTTCAAGGGCAGCATTTTAAAGCGCTGCTTAATAACCTGAAGCGCTGTAGGGGAAGATGTTTCTGGTGTATTATTATTATTATTATTTGCATTTTTATACCACCCAATAGCCGAAGCTCCCTGGGCAGTTCACAAAAACTAAAACATTTCAAAGTATAAAACAGTATAAAAACATGATATAAAATACACATTAAAATGGATTAAAACATCCTGAAAACATTCTAAAATTTCACTGGATAGGCCTGCCGGAATAGATCAGTGTCTATTGCTTTTCTAAATTCTAAAAGACTGTCAAATTGACGAGTCTCCTCCAGCAGGCCGTTCCACAGTCTGGGAGCAGTGGAAGAAAAGGTCCTCTGGGTAACAGTTGTTAATCTAGTTTTTGCTAGCTGGATTCTTCCCAGAGGACCTGAGGGTGTGGGGCGGATTGTACCGGAGAAGGCGATCCTGCAGGTAACCTGGACCCAAACCATGTAGGGCTTTAAAGGCCCGGAAACTAAACGGCAGCCAGTGAAGAGATTTTAAAACTGGTGTAATGTGGTCACCCCTAGGTGTATCAGATGTCCCTAAATACTATTTGTATGGTAGTTCGTTAGCCTGCTTTTTACTATAGTCCTCAAAGTAGGATATAAGCATACAATGTGTAGGTCAAGAACTACTCACCTAAAACGAAAACAAAACGAAGACCAGAAGCTTGCTTCTGAGGTGCTTTCTCCACAGGCAGCTGGTGGAAGACAGGGTGGGACCAGTCCAGCCATCTCTGGCGCCCGATGTTTATATACACCTGCCTCCCTCTAGATAAGTATATAATAAGCTAAAATGATGTAGTGGCAAGAGTGCTGGCTTGGCCATGAAGCTCACCGGGTGACTTTAAGCCAGTCACCGACTCACCTAACCCACCTCATAGGGTGGTTGTGAGGATAAAATGGAGAAGAGGAGGGCTGTGAGAGCTGCCTTCGGTTCCTTGTAAAAGGAAAAATGGTGAAATATAAATGTAATAATAAATACAATAAATAACACTGGGCTGCATTGGGTGGTTGTGTAAACCATTCATTCTGTGTAGCTCATCTCACCCGCTTCCCACCTCCTACCTGCAATATTGAATGTGGACTATGTGCATTACAGGATTGTCAGAGGCCACTATTTCTCAGGCTACAGACAGACAGACAGATGCACTCTGTGGGATAATAGGGCTATTGTAATCTGCTTTTCCTCTCAGCAGAAAAGTGTCTGCAATGGCTGCACACTACATTTGCAACATAACTTAAAAAAAAATGTTTAAAGACTAAAAGCATTCGCATTTCCACATGAAATGAGGCCTAGGTTAAAAAGCATGAACAGAAGTCTACTTTTCTACTTTTTTTAGGGTGAGTGGGCACATTGCTTATCAACCTCATCCAAAATAAAATCTTGGATTTCTTCATTGCCACTTATAGGCAGCTGTAAATTTTGCCTGCTGGGCAAAAAATGAGGAGCAGGAAGTAGCCAGAAAGTCCCATTTCTAGACAGTGCAATTGTCAATATTGTTCTCTCAAAGTCTGTGTTCCCTCTTAGGATCCTGCTGGACCTTCTGCGCATGAATGTTGCCCCTTTGGCAGTCTTCCAGATGTTGCGTTCCATGTGTGCTGGGCAAAGACTTGCTGGTGCTGACGTTGCTCCAGAGCCAGCACGAGGTCAGTGGTGCCCCATCCACCAGAGAAAGAGCAGCTTATTAATGCCTGCTGCTGGCCAGAGCTTAATTTGAGCCAGGGGGACCAGTAGCAATGACAGGAATACCTCTGAGCATCTGCAGAGTGTCTCGCCTATGTTTTTCCAGTTAGTTCTTGTATCTTGGATGAGGGGGATGTACAGCATGCAGGGTAGAGCCATAGTACCATTTTCTCTCCAGATGTTAATGGCTGCCTTCAATTTCTGGACTCAAGGGTTATAAAAATTACAACTGTAGGCTTTCTGGCAGCACTAGGAGTTGGTCTTTGATGTTCTGTTTCAAGTGGACGTGTCCGTGAAAGCTTATGGCAGAATCAACTAGCTAGTCTTTAAGGTTCTAAAAGACGCTTTGTTGGTTTTGAAAACATATGCTCCTTTTTAATTATTTTCCCTGTTTATATGTTTGAAATCAGAATTTATAGATTGGACTTTCAGATTAATTCTTCAACCTCTGATGATATTTGCAATAGAACACAAGCCTTATTTTCTCTTGCAGATCATCCATCAAAATCAGTACTTTTTTTAAAAAAAAGTTCCACAGCCTGTCTGTTTACCACATTTTAACGTCCCATTTCCCTGCTGTAAATGATACCCTGCCTAATAGGTATTGTATCACTAGGAACATAGGAAACTGCCTTATACTGAATTAAACCATTGTTCCATCTAGCTCAGTATTGTCTGAGGTAGGCAACCTTTTTGGACCCGTGGGCACATTCAGCAATTTGTGTAACAGTCCTGGACACCACCACAAAATGGCTGCCATAGGAGGCATGGCTTAGGCACAAAGGACAAGCAACCTGGCCAGAAGACTGAGTAGAAGGCAGAGGTGTTTCAGCCCCAACACACTAAACTCCTTTAAACTCATGGTTTTCAGCTCCAACAGAAGCCTATTTCACAGAAGGCTGACTCTTTTTTCCTCTTCCTGCCAGCCAACTCATTCACCCTATTTCCTTTTCACCACCTTCTCTCTCTCTGCTTCATCACCGATATACAGGCTCTCTCTCTCTCTCACACACACACATATCCATCCCCTCTTCATTCACCCACATATTCATCTAGTGTATGCATCATGCATACATTCATGCATGGACACATGTCCCTCCCTTCTCACAACAAGTACATGAGACACTATCTTTTCAAGATCCCCTCAAAATCTCCCCCTGTTCCTTTCTCACACACATGCAGCTGCCATCCATTCAGACATACAAGCACACAACCCTCCCCAACCACCCAAGTTGCTCCCAGCTACCTTTCTCTGACCTCCAGCCAGCTTACCAATTTCTTTCCTAGCCTCCCCCTCCCCCTGCTGCTCTATTTAATCCCCGCCATAGCAACCCAGACAGAAGTACCTTTTTGTTTTTGGTGGCTGTGAGTGCTGCAAAGGAAAGCATAAGCCTGCAGCTACCCACCATCTTCATTTCCTAATAATGTGTCTGAGCCCCATGTGTGGCTCAGAAGTGTTCATGAGAAATGAAGATAGTACCAGCTGAAGACCCTCACTTTGATTTCTAGCGATCCCAGCTGCCAGTAAGAACTTCTATGAGCTTTATTTATTTTGAAAGTAGCAGGGGTAGGGCACCTTGGTGGGCACCAAGAAAGGTGCCCTGGGGCACACTGAAGCCCATGGGCATCACATTGCCTCCCCCAGATGACTGGCAGTGGCTCTCCAGGTTTTCAGGCAGGGGCATTTCCTACCTGGAGATTGAACCTGGAATGTTCTGCATACAAACCATGTGCTTTACCACTGAGCTATCACTAAGTTAGCAAGTTTTCAATAAAATGAAGTTGTAGGGATAATGCAATTGTACAGCCTTGTGTTGCTTTCAGTTTCCCGGGCTTCCTGGGAATTAAGTTCTTCTGATAATGCATTCCAGATTGCACTTTGTGTGTGCCTCAAAGCAGCATGTGAAAAATCTGTAAAGAAATTATTGGAGCAGGCAGAAGTGTGATTCCCTGATTTTCTGTTCTTCTGCAGTTTTATCTATCTCCCCATTCAAGACCCAATATTTTGGTTTTCTCAATTCAGAATTATGCTTCTAATCAACATGGGTGTGAGTAGAAAGGAACTCATTTGATGGGCAACTTATGTAATAGCACCAGTTGTTCTTAGCTAAGGCTTCTTCACAGCAATTATGACAATGTTTGTGCTTGGCATTGCATTTAACCAAAGAATGCATTTAACCTAAGATTTACCATTTAGGTTCATTTAGGGGAAAGGTAGTAAAAAGGCTTGATAAAGTGGGAGACAGAAGGCTATGGATATCAGGCTTAAGTAGCAGAGAGTGCAGAAAACAAGGGTCAGTGGTAGAAACTTTGGAGTCTATGAAGGAGCTGTTCATTCATGAGGAAAGCACCACAAAGGGTGGGCAAAGTTCTAGTAAAACAGGTTGCAGTTTGTGGCCATGGCCACACATCATGCTAAGCCAGAATTTGCTGAGAATTCTGGCTTACTGTGAATGAGCAAGTGTGCAGGTGAACCCTACTCAGTCACTCCCTCCTGGCTCCTTCTGTCTGCAGAACTGCGTAAACAATCCAGAGAAACTCTGTCCTTAAGTTTGTTTACCATTACGTCTGGACTGGGATCTCTAGTTCTTCAAACAAGCCAAAATGATAAGCCAAGAAAAAGGCCTAGTTTATGATTCCAGTTTGTTAGGAGAGCATCAACCCAAAGATCTTGGTTTGGACATAACAGTACACAAACCATGAATGGAGGTTCCCTGATCAGTTTAGTTGCTTTTGCTGGCAGGAGGAACCATGCAGGAACAATCAATAAGTGTATGCCAGCACACTTCTTATTCACAATAAGCCAGAACTCACAGCAATTCTGAACCAGGCCTGAGTTTCTTTGTGCCTCTCCTCAATTGCAACTTTGTGAGCTCTGGCCTTTTTGCATGTTGTTTCTTTTGGCACTTACTCATATAAGCTGCAATATGAGATCACTCAGCTGGATAGCATCCATCTGAGCATCCGCTGAATATATTCTAGTTTGGGCTTGCTTGCTTCCATATCCTCCTGCCAAAAAACGCTCTTTAGTTACTACACCTGTGTTTACCCTAAAAATGTGTCTGGAGCTTAATAAAGTGGGGGGAGTGCAGCTGCAAAATAAAAGTGGCTGGTGTGAAGGAAGGCTAGGATCCACCCAAACTCCCTGCAAGGTAGGCTCCGGACCAACCATCTGTTTACCCAGACTCCTACCACCCTAGCCCCATACCAAGACGGTAACAGCCAGCCTTTCAGAGAATAACCACACAACAGACTTAGGACTGAAGCAGTTTATTTAAAACTCTAAAACTAACATGTAATGCCTCAGTCAAGAGATATACTTAACACAGAGACACAGGAAGGTGGAGTGGGGAAGGGAACAAGCGTAAGGTATTTTAGCAGCACTAAAACCATTAACCCACCATAAATCACACCTTAAAGGCGACATCATACCCTGGAGCAACCAGGCACTTTAACACTAAAACAAGAAACTTCTCTAAACCCAAGTTGTAACCTTACTTGTCAGGGGATCTTCCATGTTTACTCACGTTTGGTTCCAGGGAAGATGGCCAGCCCCCGGTTGCTAACTCATTTATCCCTTTTGGGCCAGCCAGTACCATGACTCATTTTAGCCAATTGCAAGCCCCTCTTGGGCCTCCCTTTCGGAAGGGAGCCATTCCTACCAGGCCGCTTTTCCCACAGCTGAAGTCAATCAAGACCAATTACTCCTGGCCTTGAGCTTTACTGATAACTACCCTGGTGCTGTTTTTTGGGGAAAGCGCCTAGCAAGCTGTTTTTCTAAGATGGGGCCTTGAGAGCTGTTCTTGCTAGCTCTCTCTGCCAAAAGGCAGTAGCAAGACCGCAGCCATATTGGTTGGTCTTCATACCTCCCCCTTTGAAGAGATGAGACTTGGGGTTTTACCATAAGTCCTTCACCTTCTCACTACCCAGCACATCAGAAAGAAACATAGTCCACATGGTTACACAGGAAATCACTCAGTTTACCCAACAGGTCACAGCCTCCTTTGGGCAGGGCCCTGGGGCTATCAGCCTTACCCTTTTAGGGGTTTTCCACCAGGGCATGAGCCTAAGACAGTTCATCAGCCAACACATTGTCCCTGCCCCAAATGTGGGTCACCACAAAATCATAGTCCTGTAGGGCCAGGCTCCAGAGCAACAGTTTCCCATTGGTGCCCTTCACTCAGGCCAGCCAGCACAAGGGTGAATGGTCCATTTGGAGTCTAAATCGTCGGCCCCACAAGTAGGGCTGCAGTTTCCCCAGGGCCCATACAGTGGCAAGACACTCCTTTTTGATAGTGGCTAGGGCCTTCTCTCGGGGCAACAGTCTTACTCAGGTATACGCTGGGGTGAAGTCATTGGTCAACACAGCCCCCAGTCCAGTCTCTGATGCATCAGTCTGTAGTACAAATGGGAGCTCAAAGTCAGGAGCCCGTAGGAGCTCCTGACTTTGCTTTCAAAAGAGCAAAGGCCTGTTGGCAGGTTTCAGTCCACTGCACTTGGACTGGCTGTCTTTTTTTATTATTATTAATTTTAATATATACATTTTGGCATTCATAAATTATGCATCAGAAGTTTCATATCGTCTTTTCTGGCATAGGTCAGTCAAGGGGGCAGCAGCGGCACTGAAGTGGGGGACAAATCTGCGGTAGTACCTAGCTAGCCCCAGGAATGATTGAAACTGCTTCTTGGTCTTAGGCATGGGCCAGTCTCTAATGGATGCAACCTTGGCCTCCAAGGGCTTGATATTACCCCTGCCCACCCAGTGGCCCAAGTACACGACTTCCCCTAAACCAAACTGGCACTTCTGAGCTTTGCCCATGAGTCCTGCAGCCTGGACATGGGCAAACACCTGTCGGACATGATCCAAATGGGGTTCCCAAGTTTGTGAGTAGATGGCCAGATCGTCCAGGTAAGCACAAGCAAAGTCCCCCAGCCCGTCTAGGAGCCCATCCATAAGCCTCATAAAGGTGCCAGGGCCATTTTTAACACCAAACGGCAAGACCATGAACTCAAACAATACTTTATGGGTCACAAAAGTTGACTTCTGGGCAGTGTCCTCAGATCCACTGTAGAGGCCTCAAAGAAATCCAGGAAGCTACCAATTCAAAGAGGCCGTGTGCTTGCCATGTGCTCCTGAGTGCTGAGTGAAGAAGTGAAGGAGTGTGTGGTGAGATTTGCTGAAGGGTCTGAAAGGGAAGTGGCCTGATTGCTGATTGTTCTCGGCCACCCAGTGACCTCATTCTGCTTCCTGACTTGGAGCTGAGCAGAAGCAGAGAAGAACAGCTGGCCCAGCTCAACTAGAAGCTAAAAAAGGAAGCCAGCTCCCAGAGAGAGAGCGAACAGGGGGAGCAAACAGGAGTTTGACAGGGGGAGTGTAGAGAAAGAGGAGACCAAGGCAAGGGGGAGAAGAGAGGCCTCAAAGAAATCCAGGAGGCTGCCAATTCAAAGAGGCAGCGTGCTTACCATGTGCTCCTGAGTGCTGAGTGAAGAAGTGAAGGGGTGTGTGGTGAGAGTTACTGCAGGGCCTGAAGGGGAAGTGGCCTGATTGCTGATTGTTCTCATCAATCAGTGGCCTGATTGTTGATTGTTGTTGGCCACCCAGTGACCTCATTCTGCTTCCTTAATTGGAGCTGAGCAGAAGCAGAGAAGAGCAGCTGGCCCAGCTCAACTAGAAGCTAGAAAAGGAATCCAGCTCCCAGAGAGAGAGCGAACAGGGGGAGCAAACAGGAGTCAGCAGGGGAGGTCAAAGGGAAAAAAACTAAAAACAAAACAAAAACACCAACAAAAAAACAAAAAAACTTTTTCTTCTCTTAAGGCATACTAATATAGTTGTGCACCTTCAGAGAGGACAGAACAAAGCACAGGCAATTCCACTATAATCAGAAAGGGGGGGAACAGAAATAGACAATATGTACAGAAAGGAGTCCCTAGCAGTGGTGACCTGCAAAGTGTGTGGAATGTTCGTGTTCCTGCCTGAGATCGACATGGCATACACCTGCAACAAGTGCAAGCTGGTGGCACTTTTGGAAGAAAAAGTGAGAGGACTTGAGCGGCAAGTGTCCATCCTCCAAGGAATAAGAGAAGACGAGGAGTTCTTAGACAGAACGGTGGAACAGCAACCACAAGAGATTGAAGAGCAACAGCCAGCTGAAGTAGAAGTGGAGTATGCTGAGGTAAGGAAAGCCAATGACGAGGAAACTCCCTGGAAAAGAGTGACAGGAGCAGAAGAACTAGAAGGCATTCTGCACCGGTGGAACCATTAGAGTTAAGCAACCGCTTTCAGCTACTGATGAGACTGGAGGAGAGTTTGCAGAGGAAGAATTACAGAAGACACCATGCAACATTGAACAAGAGGCAGACGATCGGTCAACCAAGAAGAAGAGAAGAGTAGTAGTTGTGGGAGACTCCCTGCTGCATGGGATTGAAACCCAAGTATGTTGTGAAGACCCATGGACTCGCCAGGCACGCTGTCTCCTTGGAGCATAGATTAGAGAAGTGACTGAAGGGTTACCGAAGCTCATAAAGCCCACAGCCACATACCCTTTTCTTCTCATCTGTGGGAACAAATGATGTCGCCAAGCGGAGCTACGAAGAAATCATGTCAGACTTTGAAGCTCTGGGAAGGAAACTGAAGAACTTTGGGGCCCAGGTAGTTTTCTCATCCATCCTCCCAGTTCTTGGAAGAGGATTAGAAAGGGAAAGAAAAATACTCCAGGTGAACAACTAGCTACGAAGGTGGTGCCGACATGAGAGTTTTGGATTCTGGGACCACGGGCTATGCTACTTGGAAGATGGACTGCTGGCAAGGGATGGGTTGCACCTCACAAGGGCTGGAAATAATGTGTTTGGCCACAGCATGAAAAACTTGATCAGGAGGGCTTTAAACTGAACCTTACGGGGCGGGAGACGTAAACTTTGAGGCAACGATGGATGAAGACCCATGCACAACAGTACAGAGAACAGCTCCAATAGTGCCCAAAAATAGTGTTTGCAACAATGTAGGAACAAAGCCAGACTAAAACACATGGTCTTCGATGTCCATATACTAATGCCCAGAGTATGGGAAAAAAACAGAATGAACTTGAACTTTTATAACATAAAGGCAAAGTACAGCACCATGTACATTGATGGTGCTATATAAATAAATAATAATAATAATAACTTGAACTTGGTGGGATGACTCGCATGACTGGAATATAGCAATTGAAGGATATAACTTGTTCAAAAAGAACAGAAGAAATAGAAAGGGAGTCGGAGTTGCACTATACGTTAAAAAATACCTATCCCTGCACAGAAATACAAGTGGATGAGGCTGGGAGCTCCATCGAGAGCATCTGGATAAAAATAAATGGGGCAAAGAATAAAAAGAACATAATAATCAGAGTCTACTACCGACCGCCCAATCAAGGAGAAGACGAAGATGAAACTTTTGAGAAACAAATTGCCAGTGTTTCAAGGAAGTCTGATGTAGTAGTGATGGGGGACTTCAATTACCCTGATATCTGTTGGGAGACAAATACTGCCAAAAGCGGCCCTTCTAAGAAATTCCTAATGTGTGTGCGTGATAACTTTCTCCTACAGAAAGTGGAGGAAGGAATCAGCAATCCTAGACTTGATATTGACTAATAGGGATGACTTAGTGGATAAAGGGGCAGTTACGGGAACTCTGGGGGAAAGTGACAATGTCATACTTGAATTCTTGATTATAAAGGAGGCAAAAGCTGAGTATAGCCATACACGTACTCTGGATATTAGGAAAGCTAATATTAATAAACTCAGAACTATGATAAGTAAGGTCCCATGGCAAGTGAACCTAATGAGAAAAGGAGTGCAAGATGGGTGGGAGTATTTAAAAAAGGGATTTTTAAAGGCACAATTACAAACAATTCCAATAAGGAGAAAAAATAGAAGACAACAGAAGAAACCAATGTGGCTACAAAAAAGCTTAGAGATGACCTGAAAACAAAGAAGGATACTTATAGGAAGTGGAAGGAAGGCCAGGCTACAAAAGAAGAGTACAGACAGGTAGCACTGAAGTGCGGAAATGGCGTCAGGAAGGCTAAAGTTGAGAATGATCTGAGATTAGCGAGGGATGCTAAAAACAATAAAAAGGCTTTCCTCAGATACGTGAGTAGTGAAAGACAGAGAAAATAAATGGTAGTTCAACTGCTTAATGAGGATGGCAAATTGATAACAGATGTCAAAGAAAAGGCTGAAGTGCTCAATTCATACTTTGGCTCAGTCTTCTCCCAAAGTGGATCTATGACCCCCCTGGAAAAAGTGAAGCACAAGTTGAGGGTGCAGGATTACAGTTTGAGATTGATAAACAAATGGTCAAGGAACACCTAATTTCTTTGAAAGAGTTCAAATCTCCAGGTCCCGATAAACTGCATCCTAGAGTAACGAAGGAGCTAGCAGAAGAACTCTCAGAACCGCTGTCTATTTATTATCTTTGCAAAACCATGGAAGACGGCTGAGGTGCTGGATGACTGGAGGAGGGCTAACATCTAGATCTTCAAAAAGGGCAAAATGGAGGAACCTGGGAACTACACACCAGTCAGTCTGACATCCATCCCTGGAAAATTTTTGGAGCAGATTATAAAGAAGTCAATCTGTAAGCACCTTGAAAACAATGCAGTGATTACTAGAAGCCAACTTGGATTTGTAAGGAACAAATCCTGTCAGATTAATTTGATCTCATTTTTTGATCGGATAACCTCCCTTGTGGACTGTGGGAATGCTGTGAACGTAATATATCTTGACTTCAGCAAAGCTTTTGACAAAGTGCCCCATGATATTCTGATTAACAAACTAGGTAAAAGTGGGCTAGATGGAACAACTATTAGGTGGATTCACAGTTGGCTACAGAATCGGACTCAAAGAGTGCTTATCAACAGAACCTTCTCAACCTGGGGGGAGGTAATGAGTGGGGTACCACAGGGCTCAGTCCTGGGCCCAGTGCTCTTCAACATTTTTATTAATGATTTGGATAAGGAGGTGCAAGGAACATTTCTCAGATTTGCAGATGACACAAACTTGTGTGGGATAGCTAATACCCTGGAAGACAGAAACAAACTTCAAAGTGATCTTGATAGGCTGGAGTACTGGGCTGAAAACAACAGAATGAAATTTAATAGGGATAAATGCCAAGTTCTACATCTAAGAAATAGAAACCAAATGCACAGTTACAAATTGGCTCAGCAATACTACAAATGAGAAGGGTCTTGGAATTGTTGTAGATTGCAAGCTGAATATGAGCCAACAGTGCGATATGGCTGCAAGAAAGGCAAATGCTATTTTGGGCTGCATTAATAGAAGTATAGCTTCCAAATCGTGTGAGGTACTGGTTGCTCTCTATTCAGCCCTGATTAGGCCTCATCTTGAGTATTGCATCCAGTTCTGGGAGCCACACTTGAAGAAGGACACAAACAAGCTGGAGCTTTTTCAGAGGAGGGCAACCAGGATGATGAGGGATCTGGAAACAAAGCCCTATGAAGAGAGACTGAAAGAACTGGGCATGTTTAGCCTGGAGAAGAGAAGATTGAGGGGAGACATGATAGCACTCTGCAAATACTTAAAAGGTTGTCACACAGAGGAGGGCCAGGATCTCTTCTCGATCCTCCCAGAGTGCAGGACACGGAATAATGGGCTCAAGTTACAGGAAGCCAGATTTCGACTGGACATCAGAAAAAACTTCCTGACTGTTAGAGCAGTACGTCAATGAAACCAGTTACCTAGGGAGGTTGTGGGCTCTCCCACACTAGAGGCATTCAAGAGGCAGCTGGTATGCTTTAAGGTGATTCCTGCATTGAGCAGGGCGTTGGACTCGATAGCCTTATAGGCCCCTTCCAACTCTACTATTCTATGATTTCCCCTTCCTACCTGACTTGTTTGGCCTTCTGGCTTCGGGTGATGGCCCCCACCTGGGCTGCCAGAAACGCTAAGTCATTCCCAATAAGAAGGGGCCAAAAGGAGTTCTGGGGGACAAGAAAAGTCATTTCCCCCTTCCACCCTTGGTAGTCCACTAGCACTCAGGCTAGAGGCATAGCAATGGGTGGAGAATTATAAAAGGTGACAGTGAAAGCCTGACTCAGTATCATCTGACCCGCCTGGACATACTTCCAGTCAAGAGCAGATAGGGAAGACCCCATGTCTCTCCACCCCGGCACACTTTCCCATTAACAGTAATGGACTCACAGAACTGGAGCTGGCTCCAATTGACTTGACCCAGCTGGATAAGTCCCAGGGGGATGGTCCCCTCATTCTTCCAGCTTGATCAATGAGAGCGTTGTGCCAAATGGCCATCTGGGGTCCGGGTCTGTCGTCCGTGAGGGGGGTCGGCCAACTCGCCATTTGACAGATCTCCGCCATCCTAACTCCAGTCTGACAGCTCTGCCTCATCAGCTTGACGCCCATATGACTCCACTGTTACCAACCTTCGGCATGCCTTCCCTCTGCTTCCTCTCCAGTAGCTTCAGCCACTGCCATTTAAAGTGTCCTTCCTCCTTGCAATAGATACACCTGGAGGGCAACAGAATGGAGGAGGCCCGGGGTGCAGGCTCGGCACCCTTCTGCTCCTTGCTAGCTGGCCAAATCCCTTGCCCTCCAACCCAACTGGACACGGCTGCAGCCCCGCTTCTATTCACTGTTTCAACAGAACATTTGGGTATGGCAGGCTTTGCAGCTTCTCAGTAGCGTTCCCCGCCCCCGACTAATCTGGTCTGCCAGCAACGCAGCTTCTCTCAGGGAAGTCGACCAGTGATCATTAACAAGAGCTGCCAAGTCCTCTGGCTAAGCCGAGAAAAACTGCTCCATGGCCATAATTTCCCTGATTTTCGCAGGGGAAGTGGCAGCGACCACCTGAACCCATAAATCAAATGACCTCTCCACCCAGGCAGCCAAGGCAACAAAACTTTCTGAAGGATCAAGTTTCACTGCCCTAAACTTTTGTCGGCAGCTCTCCACAGACAGGGCGAATTGCTGGTGCACCATCTCCTTAAATTTGTTATAGTCCTGGGCATCTTGATGGGGAATCATCCCCAACAAATCCGCAAGTTCCCCACTGACTTGGGCTCTGAGGATTGTCATCCTTTGAGTCGGGGACATTCTGATCCTCGCACGCCATTTCAAACAGGGCAAAATATTCTAGAATGTCCTGCCCTTCCTTGTATGAGGGGAACAATTTTCAATCAATCCTCACTGGGTCTCCCCAGCCCCCTTGCGCTTGAATTTGCAACGTAAGTGAGTCCATTTGTAATTCCAGGGTCTGCATCTGTTGCTTGTGGGCACGGTACTGTTGCCAAAGCTATTCTTGAGCCACTTGCCTCCATCTAGAAACACTAGTCTGGTCGCTGCCACCATCAGTGTCCCTGGCAGCTGATACGGGAGCTGGCTCAGCTGTCTGTGCTAGAGAAGCTTCCTCTCTGGATGAGTCATCCTCCCCCTCATCAGATCTCCCCTCTATAGGCTAGTCTTCCAGCTGTGTGCTTTCCACCCTGGCCGCAGCCCCCCAGCTGACTGTAAGCTCCACAGCCTCTGACCAGGCTGTGGGGAGGTGACCTCAAGAACTTCGTCTGGAGCGGGATTTCCTAATGCAGCCTGCATCTTCCTTATCTAAAAAAAACAAAAACCATCTGGGTGCTCCAGGCAAGAACTTTCCCGTCCCTCATGGTCTTTTGTTATTGTCTGAGAGCTTGGCTTAAAATCCCACCACTCTGCCACCATGTGAAGGAAGGCTAGGGTCCACCCAACCTCCCTACAAGGTAGGCTCTGGACCAACCATCTGTTTACCCAGACTCCTACCACCCTAGCCCCATACCAAGACGGTAACAGCCAGCCTTTCAGAGAATAACCATACAACAGACTTAGGACTGAAGCAGTTTATTTAAAACTCTAAAACTAACATGTAACGCCTCAGTCAAGGGATACACTTAACACAGAGACACAGGAAGGTGGAGGGGGGAAGGGAACAAGCATGAGGTATTTTAGCAGCACTAAAACCATCAACCTACCATAAATCACACCTTAAAGGCGACATCATACCCTGGAGCAACCAGGCACTTTAACACTAAAACAAGAAACTTCTCTAAACCCAAGTTGTAACCCTACTTGTCAGGGGATCTTCCATGTTTACTCACGTTCGGTTCCAGGGAAGATGGCCAGCCCCCGGTTGCTAACTCATTTATCTGGTTCCTGACTTGGAGCTAAGCAGAAGCAGGGAAGAGCAGCTGGCCCAGCTCAAGTAGGAGCTAGAAAAGTAAGCCAGATTCCCAGGGAGCGAGCGAACAGGGAACGAGCGAACAGGAAGAGGAAACAGGAGTTTGACAGGGGGAGTTCGGCAGGGGAGGCCTCTAAAAAAATAATAATAATAAAAAAAAATAGAATAAAATAAAAAAAAATAAAAAAGGTGGGAAAAACAAAGAAAACCATAAAGAGAAAAAAACCCACAAAACCACCACCAAAAACAAACAAACAAAAAACCCCAAAAGATCTTACTTTCCCTTAAGACATACTCATATAGTTGTGTACCTTCAGAGAGGACACAACAAAGCAAAGGCAATTCTACTATAATCAAAAAGGAAAAAAACCAAAGCAGAAATCGACAATATGAATGGAAAGGAGTCCCTAGAGGTGGTAACCTGCAAAGGGTGTGCAATGTTCGTGTTTCTGCCTGAGCTCAACATGGCGTATACCTGCAAGAAGTGCAAGCTGGTGGCACTTTTGGACGAAAAAGTGAAGGACTTGAGCAGCGAGTGTCCACCCTCCAAGAATAAGAGAAGTCGAGGAGTTCTTAGACCGAACGGTGGAACTGCAACAGCAACAAGAAGCACATGAGATTGAAGAACAACAGCCAGCTGAAGCAGAAGTGGAGTATGCTGAGGGGAGGAAAGCCAATGAAGAGGAAACTCCCTGGAAAAGAGTGACAGTTAGGAGAGGAGGAATTAGAGGGCGTTCTGCACCGGTGGAGCCATTGGAGTTAAGCAACCGCTTTCAGCTTCTGGAGAATAAGACTGAAGGACAGTTTGCAGAAGAGGAAGTACAGGAGACACCATGCAACAGTGACCAAGAGACAGAAGGTAGGTCAACCAAGAAGAGAAGAGTAGTCATTGTGGGAGACTCCCTGCTGCGTGGGATTGAAACCCAAGTATGTCGTGAAGACCCATGGACTCGCCAGGTGTGCTATCTCCCTGGAGCACAGATTAGAGATGTGACTGAAGGGTTACCGAAACTCATAAAGCCCACGGACACATACCCCTTTCTTCTCATCCATGTGGGAACAAATGATGTCGCCAAGCAGAGCTACGAAGAAATCATTTCAGACTTTGAAGTTCTGGGAAGGAAAATGAAGAACTTTGGGGCCCAGGTAGTTTTCTCATCCATCCTCCCGGTTCTTGGAAGAGGATTAGAAAGGGAAAGAAAAATACTCCGGATGAACGACTGGCGTCGAAGGTGGTGCCATCGTGAGAGTTTTGGATTCTGGGACCACGGGCTACGCTACTTGGAACATGGACTGCTGGCAAGGGATGGGTTGCACCTCACAAAGGCTGGAAAGAATGAGTTCGGCCACAGCATGAAGAACTTCATCAGGAGGGCTTTAAACTGAATCTTACGGGAGTGGGAGACGTAAATTTTGAGGCAACAATGGATGAAGGCCAATGCACCACAGTACAGAGAACAGCTCCAATAGTGCCCAAAAATAGTGTTTGCAACAATGTAGGAACAAAGCCAGACTATAAAACACATGGTCTTCGATGTCCATATACTAATGCCCAGAGTATGGGAAACAAACAGAAGGAACTTGAACTCTTATTACATGAAGGCAAATACGACTTGATAGGGATAACTGAAACTTGGTGGGATGACTCCCATGACTGGAATATAGCAATTGAAGGATATAACTTGTTCAAAAAGAACAGAAGAAATAGAAAGGGAGGTGGAGTTGCACTATATGTTAAAAATACCTATCCCTGCACAGAAATACAGGCGGATCAGACTGGGAGCCCCGTCGAGAGTGTCTGGATTAAAATAAATGGGGCTTGGAATAAAAAGAATATGATAATCGGAGTCTACTACCGACCACCCAATCAAGGAGAAGACGAGGATGAAACTTTTGAGAAACAAATTGCCAGTGTTTCAAGGAAGTGTGATGTAGTAGTGATGGGGGACTTCAATGACCCTGATATCTGTTGGGAGACCATTACTGCCAAAAGCGGCCCTTCCAAGAAATTCCTGACATGTATGGGTGATAACTTTCTCCTACAGAAAGTGGTGGAGGGAACTAGAGGATCGGCAATCCTTGACTTGTTATTGACCAATAGGGATGACTTAGTGGATAAAGTGGCAGTTACGGGAACTCTGGGGGAAAGTGACCACGTCATACTTGAATTCTTGATTATGAAGGAGACAAAAGTCGAGCATAGCCATACACGTACTCTGGATTTTAGGAAAGCTGATTTTAATAAACTCAGAACTATAACTATAAGTAGCACTGAAGTGCGGAAACGGCGTCAGGAAGGCTAAAGCTGTGAATGAGCAGAGATTACCGAGGGATGCTAAAAGCAATAAAAAGACTTTCTTCAGATACGTGAGTAGTAAAAGACAGAGGAAAGAAATAGTGGTTCAACTGCTTAATGAGGATGGCAAATTGATAACAGACGACAAAGAAAAGGCTGAAATGCTCAATTCCTACTTTGCCTCAGTCTTCTCCCAAAAGCGGGTCTATGACCCCCCTGGAAAAAGTGAAGCAGAAGTTGAGGGGGCAGGATTGCAGTTTGAGATTGATAAACAAATGGTCAAAGAACACCTAATTTCCTTGAATGAGTTTAAATCTCCAGGGCCTGATGAACTGCATCCAAGAGTAATGAAGGAGCTAGCAGAAGAACTCTCAGAATCTTTGTCTATTATCTTTGCAAAATCATGGAAGACGGGTGAAGTGCTGGACGACTGGAGGAGGGCTAACGTTGTCCCTATCTTCAAAAAGGGCAAAAAGGAGGAACCTGGGAACTACAGACCAGTCAGTCTGACATCCATCCCTGGGAAAATTCTGGAGCAGATTATAAAGAAGTCAATCTGTAAACACCTTGAAATCAATGCAGTGATTACTAGAAGCCAACATGGATTTGTCAGGAACAAATCCTGTCAGACTAATTTGATCTCATTTTTTCATAGGATAACCTCCTTTGTGGACTGTGGGAATGCTGTGGATGTCATATATCTTGACTTCAGCAAAGCTTTTGACAAAGTACAACATGACATTCTGATTAACAAACTAGCTAAAAGTGGGCTAGATGGAACAACTATTAGGTGGATCCACAGCTGGCTACAGAATTGGACTCAAAGAGTACTTATCAATGGAACCTTCTCAAACTGGGGAGAGGCAACAAGTGGGGTGCCGCAGGGCTCAGTCCTGGGCCCAGTGCTCTTCAACATTTTTATTAATGATTTGGATGAGGAGGTGCAGGGAACGCTGATCAAATTTGCAGATGACACCAAATTGGGGGGATAGCTAATACCCTGGAAGACAGAAACAAACTTCAAAGTGATCTTGATAGGCTGGAGTGCTGGGCTGAAAACAACAGGATGAAATTTAATAGGGATAAATACCAAGTTCTACATTTAGGAAATAGAAACCAAATGCACAGTTACAAGATGGGGGACACTTGGCTCAGCAATACTACAAACGAGATAGATCTTGGAATTGTTGTAGATCACAAGCTGAATATGAGCCAACAGTGCGATATGGCTGCAAGAAAGGCAAATGCTATTTTGGGCTGCATTAATAGAAGTATAGCTTCCAAATCACCTGAGGTACTGGTTCCTCTCTATTCGGCCCTGGTTAGGCCTCATCTAGAGTATTGTGTCCAGTTCTGGGCTCCACAATTCAAGAAGGATGCAGACAAGCTGGAGCGTGTTCAGAAGAGGCAACCAGGATGATCAGGGGTCTAGAAACAAAGCCCTATGAAGAGAGACTGAAAGAACTGGGCATGTTTAGCCTGGAGAAGAGAAGATTGAGGTGAGACATGATAGCACTCTTCAAATACTTAAAAGTATTTGTCACACAGAGGAGGGCCAGGATCTCTTCTTGATCCTCCCAGAGTGCAGGACACGGAATAACGGGCTCAAGTTAAAGGAAGCCAGATTCCAGCTGGACATCAGGAAAAACTTCCTAACTGTTAGAGCAGTGCGACGGTGGAATAAGTTACCTAGGGAGGTTGTGGGCTCTCCCACACTAGAGGCCTTCAGGAGGCAGCTGGACAACCATCTGTCAGGGATGCTTTAGGGTGGATTCCTGCATTGAGCCTTGTAGGCCCCTTCCAACTCTGCTATTCTATGATTCTATCCCTTTTGGGCCAGCCGGTACCATGACTCATTTTAGCCAATCCCAAGCCCCTCTTCGGCCTCGGGCCTCCCTCCCTTTCGGAAGGGAGCCCTTCCCACCAGGCCACTTTTCCCACAGCTGAAGTTAGTCAACACCAATTACTCCTGGCCTTGAGCCTTACTGATAACTACCCTGGTGCTGTTTTCTGGGGAAAGCGCCTAGCAAGCTGCTTTTCTAAGATGGTCCTTGAGAGCTGTTCTTGCTAGCTCTCTCTGCCAAAAGGCAGTAGCAAGACCACAGCCATCTTGGTTGGTCTTCACAGCAGGCAGGGATTCTCAGCTGATTTTCTGCTGTAAATTGTGCCCCAGAAGTATGCACCAGGAATTGGTATTCTGTGGCATACTGCCACAAACCTAGATATTTGCCCTAGCTGTCATCACAGGTAGTTGGAATCTTACTGTAAGTGAACACTAGTTACTGATGGTCCTATCCTCCATGAATTTGTCTAATTACCTTTGAAAGACATTGAAGTGAGCGGTCATCGCCACATCTTACGGCAATGAATTCCATAAACGAATTACACATTGTATGAAGAAGTACTTCAGTTTTGCATGTCCATACCCTGTTGCCAAACAGTGTAATTGGATGGCCCTGAGTTCTAATATTATGAGAGAGAGTAGTTATTTTTGCTTATTTATTTCATTTCTGTACCACCGATTAGCTGAACAATTCTCCTCTCCAATCTCCACAGCAGTCATGTTTTTTATAAACTTCTATCATGTGTCCCTTCCCATCTAATCACCTTCATATTCTAAACTAAAATACTTAATTTTTTCCTTCATCTTCCAACTTGGTCATCTTGGTTCTCCTCTTCTACTTCTTTTGCAGTTCTATAATATCCTTTTTAGAATACGGTAACCAGGACAATTCACAGTATTTCCATTGGCTACACAATAGATTATGTAATGCATTATGATACTGGCAGTTTTGTTTTCAGTCCCTTTCTTCGTAATCCCTAGCATGAAATTTGCCTTCTCCACAGCTGCCACACTAGGTCAACATCTCCATTGAGATATCCATCACAGCCCCAATACTTTCTGATGTAGCTGAAGGGTGGGAAAGCATCCTTGTTCAGATCCTCCCACTCCCAGGGTCCCAACTCTCTCTGTGGCAGGGAGAGGGAGGATACTCACTACCCTTTGGCTCCTCAGATGCTCTCTAAGTTGCCACAATACCCTGTTTTTGCTGCCCCAGACTAACGCAGCTATCCCCTGGAAATTTATGAATACATTATATTCCAATCCTTAGGGACTTTAATACTGTCAAGTTTATTCCTATCCTCTCTTTCCTGTTCTTTAGCCAGGTATTGACTCCTATGAGAACTTTTCCATTTTAATAGGAGACTTTAATTCCAAGCTTTTTCAGACTCCCAAGAATATCATGTCTTCTACTATCTACTCTCAATCTTTGAGGTTGACACTTTGAAAGAATTCTAAAAGACTGGTAAGATAGGACTTCCCTTTGCAGAAGCCATGATAATTCTTTCTCAGCAAGCCATATGCTTCTTTCTTTAAAAATGCTTTCCACCCATTTACATGGTCAAACATTATGTTAAATGGTCTGCAATTTTCTGCACCATAAAAATTGTTATTTGAAACATTTTGACTTGACTTTTTAGCTAAAAAGGCTGCCAGAGTGACTTGTATTGTATTTTATATTATGGTTTTATAATGTTGTTTTATACTTTGAATGGTTTTAATTTTTGGGAACTGCTCAGAGAGCTCCGGCTATTAGGCGGTATAGAAATGTAATAAATAAAATAATAAATAAATAAATAAATAGTAGCAGTAAGACACTTCCTGCCCCCATGTTTACAATCTAAAACAGTGGTTCCCAAAGTGGGCAGTACCAACCCCTTGGGGTCAATGGGATTGCATAGGGGGTGTTCAGAGGCAAGGGGGCAGCAGGGGGCGCTAAGAGGTAAAGGGGCGCAGGGGGGCACTCGAGGTGGTCTTTTCCAAGAAGCACCTCTCCAGAAGATCTTAAAACCCAGGGACATTTTTATGGGAGAAGGTAGTTTGGTACCAAGCCATATAGGGGAAGAATCCACACATGTATTAATACCGTTTAAGAAGAGTCCTTTTAACGGTGAATTGAAATGTTTCAAAAGCACCGAAACGCTGATGGAGAGACATACCCTGCTTGGTGTGTCCCACCACGCCGACTGCAAAACAGACATTCGCTCTCTTTTCCCTCGTCCCTCAGCAAGCCTGCAGCAGGTGCTTCCCATTTAAAGGGGCCGTGCACAGTACGGCCCCTTTTTCATTTTCAGCTCCTCAGCTCAGCTCCTCCACCTGGCTTCCGCCACTGCTGCTCAGCCCAAACCAGCAGGATCCAGAGGAGCGTGGCCCCTTTAAATGGAAAGAACCCACCCCAGGCTTGCCAATAGAGGGAGGGAAAAGAGAGTTTGTAGCCGGCGTGGTGGGGCACACCAAGCAGGGTATGTCTCTTTATTAGCGTTTTGGTGCTTTTGACTAAATTTGACATCTAATATTCTTGCTAAATGACTATCAGACTTTGAAAAGATGATATCACTGGATCAAGTTCATTAATTATGTTTAATTGAATAAACAAAAAATGTAATTGGATATTGAGTAAATATTCAATTAATTGTTACTGTTTTGAAATTTATTGTTATTATCTTCCTTAGCGGGTTGAAAACTGCTATTCTGAATAATGATTTTTATAGTGTAGGGTAGGGAGCACTGGGCATGAGTTTGTGGAACCAAGGGCGGTTACCTGAA
Organism: Elgaria multicarinata webbii; assembly: GCF_023053635.1. Lineage (NCBI taxonomy): Eukaryota > Metazoa > Chordata > Lepidosauria > Squamata > Anguidae > Elgaria > Elgaria multicarinata. The sequence continues at coordinate 96,532,316 of NC_086171.1, read as the reverse complement.
AAAGTTTGGGAACAACTGCTCTAAAAGATGTAACATACAAAGCAAAAAGGACAGGGAAGGAGAAGGAAATCTTACAACATTGTTATATTGTTTATTTTCCAATGCTCTTTAATTGATCATAGAATCATAGAATAGCAGAGTTGGAAGGGGCCTACAAGGCCATCGAGTCCAACCCCCTGCTCAATGCAGGAATCAACCCTAAAGCATCCCTCTTGAAGGCCTCTAGTGTGGGAGAGCCCACAACCTCCCTAGGTAACTGATTCCGTTGTCGTACTTCCATTGTCAGGAAGTTTTTCCTGATGTCCAGCTGGAATCTGGCTTCCTTTAACTTTATTATTATTATTTATTTATTTATATAGCACCATCAATGTACATGGTGCTGCCCGTTATTCCGTGTCCTGCACTCTGGGAGGATCGAGAAGAGATCCTGGCCCTCCTCTGTGTGACAACCTTTTAAGTATTTGAAGAGTGCTCTCATGTCTCCCCTCAATCTTCTCTTCTCCAGGCTAAACATGCCCAGTTCTTTCAGTCTCTCTTCATAGGGCTTTGTTTTCAGACCCCTGATCATCCTAGTTGCCCTCCTCTGAACTTGCTCCAGCTTGTCTGCGTCCTTCTTGAATTGTGGAGCCCAGAACTGGACGCAATACTCTAGATGAGGCCTAACCAGGGCTGAATAGAGAGGAACCAGTACCTCACATGATTTGGAAGCTATACTTCTATTAATGTAGCCCAAAATAGCATTTGCTTTTTTTGCAGCCACGTCACACTGTTGGCTCATATTCAGCTTGTGATCTACAACAATTCCAAGATCCTTCTCGTTTGTAGTATTGCTGCGCCAAGTATCCCCATCTTGTAACTGTGCCTTTGGTTTCTATTCCCTAAATGTAGAACTTGGCATTTATCCCTATTAAATTTCATCCTGTTGTTTTCAGCCCAGCACTCCAGCCTATCAAGGTTACATATCTTAGACATGAGGTCACTAGTTTTACATTTGGTCTAGCCCATGTAGGTCGGCACTTTCTCACTGATGTTAAATAGGAAAGCATGACCCGTTCTTTTAGATGGTCACACAATTTTGTCATTTTTTCCCTGACAATAGGTGCTGCTGAATTGCTAGCCTTGGCTTAGCTGAGGCATGAACTTTGCATTATTAAGGGGTGGCTCCTGAGTAGCACTGAAAAATACTGAAGTTGAATAATACAGAAAGGGAGCAATCCTATGGCCTCTATACATTGTCTTAGGGGCCATAGGACAATGGGGATTTCCCCCGGTGAGGTTGGAGACAGCGGTTCAGGCTGAGAATCAGAGCTCCAAATCCCCTCCTCCTAGAAAATCCACCTTAAGGCGAAGAGAGAAGACTGGAGAGGCCAGGATGCAAGTTACCCTGAGCCTCTTCCAGCTTCCTTCCCTCCCCCTCCGAATCACCACTGATTGCCGGGCACATTCCATAGGACTGTACTCTAAACTGTTCTTGGGTATAGCATAGGCTGTCAATGATTCTATGCCTCAGATGTACATCGGTTGATCTTGATGGCTTATACAAGGAATAGCACAAAAAGTTTCAAGCATATTCTTCACTGAACCATAAAGCTATCCTTATCTTCATACTATAATGTTTTAAAGGCCTGTTGTGTTAGTCTTTACTCATAGCACTTAGTCAAAGAAAAGGTGGTATAGTTATCCTTCCAGGGATGCTCAGAATTTGAGCGCACTGCAGGGTGTTGTCTGGTGCAACATTTGCGATTTTTTTTCTTTTCTGTTTAGTAACTAAATACCCTGGGGCTTTAGTTATTGGGAACTGGGGACAATCTGGCCAAGACATTTCCCTCAGTAAGGGGATGATGGCTGTAGTGTCTGCACCCACACTATTGCGTGAAGTAATCCAAAAAGCTGTGCCAGGCACCCTGCCTGTCCTACATGGGTGGTGTGTTAGCGTGGACAGAGCTACAGCTAAGGTTGCCTCAACAACAGAGCCAAATTTTTCCTTTGCTCTGCACAGTGAACTAATTTTTTCTTTTCTCTCCCACCCATGTGCCTCTTTTCCGGAAGAATAGAGCAAATACTATTCAATGAACTAATTATACTACTGCTGTTTAAGATCTTATTGGAGGTATTTCATAGAAACCGAGATATAACATGTATATGTTTACAAAAATTAAAATAATATGGTGCACTACATGTGGAATTGCAAGAAGATAGTTGAAAAGCTCAGGAGATCAAAATACATTTGGTAAAGTCTTTTATATGGCTTCATTTTCTCCTCAACTCTTCAGCCTGATTAGAATTTAGTATCCTAATTCAAGTATTTTGAGTCTAGACATTTCCTACTAAGTATGAATTGTATAGGGAGAGAGAAAGTAACTGTGATAGTACCTTATATAACAGCATTCAAGTTATCTAACTGTAATCATTTGTTGAGGTATTTGAGCGTTCACAAGTTTATTTCTGTGTCTGTCACCATGTGGTGTTCTAATTTGTTTCTATGTCTCTCTTTGAATTAGAGCCCCCAATTGTCTCTGCCAAGACCAGTAAAATCCCTGCACCACTCTCTTTTTCCTCTGTCCTTCGACCGCCACGAATAAGAGTCACTAAGGCTGTGGTCTACAGTCCTGCTGCAGCTTACTCGCCTCTCTCTCAAGGTCCCCCTGGCTCTTTCCAGTTTTCTTGCTGCCTGTTCTCTCCTTTTGCAGGTTGTGTGTGTTAGTTATCTACTGGGTTTTAGTGCAGTCTTCTGTGATAAGAAAGAATCCCCTTTAAAACGTGGTTCACTTTCCTCCAAGATCCTAAACATCTTTACTTGGCAGTAAGTACTATGAATTTCAGCAGAATTTGTTTCCAAGTAAACATGCTTAGTATTTTAACTTTAAACATGCAAAAAACAAACACTATGCAAATATTGTTCACTCCAGTTTTAACAACATGCTGTGTGTTTGTGTGAGTGTGTATTTAAGAAAGGAAGCATTTAATGCTACTGATTTGGGATACTACAGCTGAATTTTAGAGATTCTGGGACCCAGTATATTTTCTTTAATGCATATCTAAATATCTTGGCAGGACTTTAACCTGTGGGACTAGAAGCTCCCTATGATTTTTGAAGGAATTGTATGCTAAGAGTGTAGCAACAAAAAGGCACTAATGACATCCACGCAGCAGTGTCTCCCCATGACTGTTGTACCCCCCAAAAAGAAAAGAAATGGCATGGAGGGATTTAGCACTCCTGTTTCTAATTTGGATTGTGCCCCTGGGGCAGATGCTATTGTTTCGTTTGGGGTCAAGCATAGTATGGTTCCATGCCCTTAACATTACAAGCCCCTCCATCTGGAAGTATCCTAAGGCATATTAAGGTTCTTGTTATAAAGCCCACTTTACCCAGTACATTAGTCTGTAAAGTGCTGTTGTGTACTCTGTGCTTTCTGGAAATGTCTGGCTGAGTTATTCTTCTGAGAAGTTTGTGCTCAATTTGGATAAATTTGTACTATTATAGTTTCCTTTTTGGCCATCAAAATGTTGAGCCTAGATTATCTGTTTGTATCAAGAAACTATGTGGTAAGAATCTCAGAATTCTCACTTTTGTGCTAAAATATTCTATCCTTTGTGATACCTGAACTGAACGTTCTTGACAAGTTTAGGGAAATCCTACAGGAGATATTTTGTGGGCTTATTTCAGCTTAAAGCTGACTGCATAGTACTTTTTCAAACATAAATTACCAAGATACTAGATGGTCACCTTCAGGATGTCATTATATGTGCACAAGAGAGACTCCTTCCTCTGTCTCTTCTTGTTCTCTTGTTGTTCCCTCAGCAGGTTGCAGGAGCTGCCATTTGTCCCTGCAATACTCCCTCTGTGCAAGGAAACACGGCAGCTGGGCTTGAACACCAGAAGGAAATATAGCAGCCTCTGCAAGTGACAGCTACACGAGACAGAAGGTGCCCTCTGGGGAGGCTGATCAGATGTAGACTAGCCCACTCCACAGTTTAGTTAAAGATTACAATTTAAATAGTCAGCCCCATAATGACTATGTTTGAGGAAAACCCTGTATTTGCCTCTTGAATTTCCTGCAGCTCCCAGTTTGGTCAGGTATCTGGCAGTTTCATGCATGTGCAGGAGAGAACAGTGATAGGGAGGCTAGAGATTCAGTGAGTATTTGATTGGTTTCTGTCCTGGTGGGTCAGGTAGAGATGCCAATGTTTGAAAGGAGTGACAGGAGAGGGACTTGGAGAAGGAGTGGAAGGACTTCTTTATAAATAGTGAAGTCTGAAAAGGATAGGTTCCTACTGTGACATTCAGATTGTTATTCCCAGGTAATACACAATGCTAGGAATGACACACTGTGAATTGTTTTGCAAACAATACACAGTGTACGGTTTGTGCACCCGACAAATGATCAGGGTGGTTGAGTGTTGTTTTCCCGCTCCTTCCCCTTTGGTCCTCCAGCTGGCTCCACCTTCGGGATTTGACAGCAGAACCCAACTTTTCTGTCTCTGTTCCGATCATGGTTGGAGATCTTTTCCTGCCTGCCACCACCACTTTTTTTGTGCAAAAGCAGGGCTGGGAAAATTTGGGGGCACCCTTAGAAACAGTTGCTGGAGTCTTGGATAAGTGGGGGTTCTTAGCAGGTGACCCCAAAGTTCAGGGCAACTCTTTGAATCCTGGGATCCCCTTGCTAAGGGAATGGTCTACATGCCATTTCCCCACCTGTCAACTGTGAAAGGCTGTCAAACCAGCCTCTATACAGTCTCTTGCCTTGCCTTTTACCTCAAACATACAAGGGTCTAGGTAAGGCAACCCTATATATATATGTAAATGAAAAACATTTTTTAAAAAGAAAAGGGGATTTTGTGCACATTCCATGGGGGCCAGGAAAACATGAAAAAAATCCCAGCACCATTTTTGTGCAAAAACAGAAAAACATATTTTTTAAAAAGGAGTCTGATTGCAATCAGAGGGGACGGAGGGACCAGCGGAATGAAGGAGGCCAATGACAACTCCTCCAAAGTGCTATTTGGGCACAGTTGGAGGGGTGTCACTGGCAAGGGGAAAAGGGGTACTGCAGTGGGCTTGGCTGCAGTTGCTCGGCAAGAGCAGCAGGGTTTCTGTCACTATTGCTGAACAGCTTGCTGCCCGATGCCCTTTACCCACAATGAGTTGGCATGTAAGGGTTCGGATGTCACGACAAACCATTGTGAGTAAAACAGCTCCAGCAACAGTCCATGAAAAACAACCCACCCTATGGAACGCATCTAAGTTTGGATGACATGGTAATCCCCTGTGGGGCGTTCTGGGCAACAACCCCCCCCCCCCCGATAGGTTGGCGTGTATGCCTAGACTGTAGTCATTTTCAGGGTTGCACTTTAATCAATTAATGGAACAATTTAAATATATTTGCACACTCTCAACCTCTTGGGTGCCATTTGAGAATATAATGTTGCTTAGGTTGTTTTGAATGCATCTTCATTAACTATGATAGCGAAAATAAATAAGAATTGCACAAAGTCATTGCTACAAAAAAAGACCATCTGTAATCTTTTCTTCTTTAATTCCAATTCTTAATTTGGGAATCTGGAATACAGATTATGCCATATTATGGAAGATCCTAATTATTACTAGAAGAACTATGTTTTCATTCTAAAATGCAAAGTATTTGCTACTTTTGATGCAAACGATATTTGTTCATGAAATTGGATCCAATGAGGAGGAATTGGCACACCTGTTAAAAAGGATGTTCTTGCATATCTGCTCTACTGATCAGTTGGAACTTGAATTTTAATATCTGATTAAAGCTTTAGTAGGTTAATCAACCGGTTAAAATGGATAAAGTATGGGGGGGGTTAAGTGTGGAACAATGTATTTCAGAATACGGACAGCAAAACTACTTTGGAAAGTTAAGCCCTGTCCACCTTTAAGAGAAATTCATCTTCTATTGTGTGTTTGCATTACATGTTGCTGCAAATGGCAGCAATACAGTTAATGCTGCTCTGGAGTACCAAAATATAAACTTTTTCTGATTCCTGCTCAGTACAGAGACTGACAATCACTAAATCCTCTTATTCCAAGAATGGAACACAGATGTTGTGAGAAAGGAGGACTTCGGTTGAAGGAAAGAACAGCTCAGCCTTCTTCCGAAAGAGAGTCTATGACTCCCCTGGAAAAAGTGAAGTACAAGCTGAAGGGGCAGGATTTCAGCTTGAGATTGATAAACTAATGGTCAAGGAACACCTAATTTCTTTGAATGAGTTCAAATCTCCAGGGCCCAATGAACTGCATCCTAGAGTAATAAAGGAACTGGCAGAAGAACTCTCAGAAACATTGTCTATTATCTTTGTGAAATCATGGAGGACAGGTGAAGTGCCAGACAACTGGAGGAAAGCTAATGTTATCCCTATCTTCAAAAGAGGCAAAAAGGAGGAACCTGGGAACTATAGACCAGTTAGTCTGACATCCATCCCTGGGAAAACTTTGGAGCAGATTATAAAGAAGTCAGTCTGTAAGCACCTTGGAAATAGTGCAGTGATTACCAGAAGCTAGCATGGATAATTTGTCAAGAATAAATCCTCCCTGACTATCTGATCTCATTCTTTGATTGGGTAACTTCCCTTGTGGACTGTGGGAATGCTGTGGATATAATATATCTTGACTTCAGCAAAGCTTTTGATGAAGTGCCCCATGACATTCTGACATTTTGTGAACCGCCCAGAGAGCTTTGGCTATTGGGCGGTATTGAAATGCAATAAATAAATGAGCAAACTAGCAAACAGCTACAGAATCAGACTCCAAGAATGCTTATCAACGTTACCTTCTCAAACTGTGAAGTGGTAACGAGTGGGGTACCGCAAGGCTCAGTCCTGGGCCCAGTGTTCTTCAACATTTTTATTAATGATTTGGATGAGGAGGTGCAGGGAATGCTTATCAGATTTGCAGATGACACAAAATTGGGTGGTATAGCTAATACACTGGAAAGCAGAAACAATACTGGAGGTTTATTAAATCTACATCTCCTAGATACAATGTTGACCTGTTTTAAACATTTGAGTAACTCTAGCAATTGATATCTTGGTCATAATAAGGCTCTGAACTTAGCATCTGTTTTACTCCAGGGAGAACCAGAACCATTCCTGCAGCAACTGTGAACCAAGCTTTTCCGGATCATAGCAACCGTGAAGGATCTGTTCAACGTATACCTCGGCAGCCAAGTGCCAGTAGGCTGCAGAAGGCTGGATGTCCTGGGAAAAGTACATAGATGCTTGGAAAGAGAATGGCAGAAATATTTGTAGTTCCAGTAGTGCAGTGAAACTGCAACATAGCAAATATAGCTAGTCAGGACTGATTAGGAATGTTTCAAAACATCACGCATAAGTTGTATCAAGAAAGCATGTGCAAAGAATGGGATGAAGAATGATTGCTACATAATACACTAATTAATAAAGATTCTAATGAACCATCCTTGTTAATTTTCATTTTCTAATTCAAAGTGTTTGGTTTAGGTTCTGGTGTAGGATATACTTTGCAGCTGCATTTCTATTATATATTAGTGCCATCTCTATCTGTAAAGCCGAAAGTATATGTGTGGGTTTGTATGTTGGGAAATGTTTACCAACTTCCAGATGAATTTGAAATTTGGCACACTGATTGGTCTGGCTGTACAATGTGCCAGAAAAACATGAAAACACCAAATTTTGGGCTTTAAAGTATTTTAAAGAATTAAATAAAAAAATGGGCTTATGCCTGCAACTCCCAGCATGCCTTGGTTGGGAGGCCAGACTTTGGTGGCCATTGGGAGTGCGTGGGCAGGTGGCAGCTGCGTGCCTTTCACAACCCAGACTCCTAAGGTTGGTCTCGAGCAGTCAACCTAATTCCACATAGAAGGAAACAACCCACATAAAAGGGCTGCATCCATTTGTGGTTCCTCCTGTCCGTGCACTCACAATGGCTATGGTTTTAAAATCAACTAGTGCATGGTTTTAAAATCAAAACTAGATAAAGCAACGTGACTTTGAGAGGCTGAACTCTGCACATGCTAAAAGTCACCCCATCCTGATATCACTGTTTTCTCAGAATCTGGGAGTGTGCATGTGGCCTTTGCCCTTAAGAGAGAGGGAGGAGAGGCACTCTGCATGTCCAGAAACAAGCCCAACGAAGGGGAGCAAGTGCTCAGGCTTTCCCTGGCCCTTCAGTACAGGCTCCTGATGGAGCACTTGGTGGGTGAGAAGAGCAGGCTGAGGCAGTCCTTACAGGACTTGGCCGAAGCTAGTCACATCCACTGACAGCCGCATACCTCCCCTGCTCAGCAATGCTACTCGACGTTCTTTCGAGAAGTAGCATTGGCAACAAGAGGAGGGAAGCACCTCTTAGAGGAAACAGACCTGTGGCCCACCAAAGGCATGCTGGGAGGTATGGTACCAGCATGTAGAGTGGCTGATTTTAAATAAAGTACGGGTTGGCAAACTAGGTCACTCTCTCTCAATCCTAACTCTGCTCTCACTTTCCTGACCTCGCCTTCTCCCTGACTTTCTCCAACTGCCACCCACCATTGCATTCTAGCCTTAGCTATCAGTCATTCCTCCATCACTCTTCTATTTCAATGGTATAATTAGGCTTTTACATAAAAATCATAAACTGAATTCAGTAATTCCTGCATCTGTCTTGGAATGTTGTGGTTTAGTTATAACAGAAAAAACATGCAGCATAAAAAATCTCATCAAGTTAAAAGGCCTTGGAAAATAATAATAAAAAATTCACTTGGCACTGGAAAGCCATTAATGCAGTCACTAGTCAAGCCTGCCTGGCAGGGTGCCACAATTAAGATGGCCTGCTCTCAAGTTGTCTCCTACTGCACCTCAGATGGAGTTCAAAGATTAAAATGTTATTCAGGGACCTAGGCTTACACCTACAACTCCCAGCATGCCTTGGGTGGGGGGAAAGACTTAACTGGGTTTTGGCAGCCATCAACTGGAAGTGGCTCACCATCTTGGGCCTGGAGAGTGCCTAGGGCTGGCTACTTTGGACGCTAGTAGGCACCATCGGAAGGGAAGGAGGGCGCAGCTCCAGGCTCATCACTGACGGCAATGACTGAGCTGCCAGCCAGCTCCCTCATGGCCTACCTCCAGCCACTGCTTGCACAGTGCAGTGTGGACTCCCATTGGGCAAGTCAGGCAAAGCGGTGAAAGGCAGGGATAGGAAAATCATGGCAGCTTCTTCCTCAGGCTTGAGTAGGCCCAATGAAGGGGGTAAGTGCCCAGGCCAGCTCCGGCACTTCAGTATAGCCTCCTGCCGGAGCATTTGGTGGGCAAGAAGTGCAGGCTGAGGCAGGTGGAGGCCTTTGACACAGCTGCCATCAGAGGCTTCCCAGCACCTGCCAAGAGCCCTGAGCAGAAGATAGTCGAGCAGGCCATGGAGAACTGCAGCTTCAAGGTGACTGGTTTGTGTCTGGAGTGAGAGGGGGCGGGGGAGAAACGAATTTAAATGGTTTAAAAGTTACCTCACAGGCCTAGCACCAGCCTACTACTTCAAGATAATTACCTTGCAGACAAATATCCTAAGGGGCCCGAGCAACACATACTCAATCCCACCTAAGTTCACTCAGTCTTACTCCCAGCCTTTGACTGCAATCATATGCACACTTACTTTGGGATAAATGCCATTGAATTCAGTGAGGCTTACTTCAGGCTTTCAATCATTTATTGAAACAAGCCTATTGAAAAACATGGAGCAAATGAATAGGTACCAGCTTCGGACCAGATAGCCTCTTAAGAGTTGTCGTGGATTTCCTTATTCTACTGGCCAACACGGACATGACACAGGTACATTCACAAGCCAAAAAGGGCTTTTAATTGCAAGTCAGATACACACACTGCAGCGGAGCCTCTTCTCAAAAGACGAAAAGAGAAACAGTCTCTGCCTCAAGGGTCACTGTATTTATAGTATTATGCAAATAGCTTCTATCCCCCAATCCCCCTTTATTTCTGTCTTCGAAGGTATATTCTAGTGGTTTAAGTTTCTAGAGAGAGTAACCCTTACCTCTCTCATCAGCCATAAACTCATTGTGTCCTTCATTGCCATGGTTACACACATTCTTCCAGCTTGCAGGAAGGGGGCCCCAACATTCCAGAGATTCTGTCTACAAATCCCATCTTAGGAATTCTACTACAATTGTTGATAACAGACACTTTGACATATAACAGTAGATTAAAATCCATTGAACATATTAAAATCCATTACAATTCTCCCTTTGGATCTGTACCTAAAGATCCACTATTAACACATTTTAATCTGCACCAATCACTCAAACTCGTTCTGCTCGTTTCGCTTGGCTTTCTCAAATGCCACCATCATCTGTACTTCAGCGGCAGTTAAGGTTTTGGTAATTTGTGTTGTTGTTAAGCAAAAACTTATGCATGCCAACACTACCTTGATATCACACATGTTAATCTATTTTGGAGAGACAATGTTCTGGTCTGCTCCAATTCACCTTTTAGCAACTTTAAAGCACGAGAAGTCACATTTCCTTAAGACTCAACTACTTTTGATACTTTTACGATGTCTCGTGGTTAGCCGCTGCTCCATAAAAGGGTACTGCCCACCCTGAGCCAGGTTTCTCCAGTGACTGTTACATCTTCGAATTTAAACAAATAAGAAGTGCTCTTGTCAACTGTTCGTTCTTCTTTGTGGTCTCTGTGCCTCACACTGATGGGCTCTGCGCCTGCGCGGAGCTTCATTCGGGAAACTTCCATAGCCTAGAGTTTTGGTGGGAACCCCGTCCCTTCTGCGCATATTCCTAGGGGTTCCCGCCCACCTCTTCAGTTCTTCGTTGACCGCCATTGTGGCAGCTTCAACTTGGGATCTCTCCGTTCGTCGGACCTGCTTAGAGTAAAAATAATAATAAAATAAATTGTTATTCCACTTTATTCATCTCCTCTTTCTCTATTCTAATTCTTCCTCTTTCGATTTTGCATTTAGTTTCCTCGTGTTTTTTGTTTCTGGTGATCTTTTGATCGCTGTGTCTTAGCACATGGCCGTTAAGGCCCCATTTCGAAGATGTGTCCGATGTGGAAGTAAACTTCCCCCCCATGGACGGGCACTCCCTATGTGTTTTATGCTTAGGCGAAGGCCATAAAGTAGAAACGTGCCATCACTGTATGGCCTTCACCAGACAAACCAGGAAACACAGAGCTGACCGTTTGAGATCCCTACTCTGGGATAAAGCTTTGAGAGCAGTGGACACGCCCTCTAAGGCCACCAAACAAAGACCCATGGCAACCCCTAACCGAGGGGATACACTGGACTTAAACATAATACAGGTCTCCCCGACGAGACCATCTGTATTTACTGCTCCAGATCCTCCACCTAATTCTACAAAGCACGCCAAGAAAAAAAAAAAAAAACTAAACACCTGGACTTGCAGAAGAAAAATAAACACAAAGAGCTAAAACCTCGATCTCGAGGAGACTCACCATTAAGGCTACCATCGCCGCCTATAGCCACCTTGGTACCAAGAGGAGCACCAACACCACCTCGATCATCGCCCTCGGTACCGGCACCCGCTTTGGTACAGAATGCTTCTGTATCCGAAGGAGAATTGGTGGAACCATCACCACTGGTTATGGCAGAGCAGGCTATAATACCAGCCTCGCCAGGCCAATTGGAACCTCTGAGCTCCGCCCCAGTGGAAACAGAAATCGACGAAATTCACCATCAAGGGAATAGATCTAGATCCCCTCGCATAGAGTGGGACAGATCCTCTCAGTACTCCCATACCAGGAGACGGGAATGCTCAGACTGGGAATATTATCACCCACCTTGCTATGAATATGAATCGCGTCGGTACCATGACTATCCTTCTGCTTCGTACCGACACGTCTCCCCTTCACCACCGAGACACGGACATCGAGCAGACACCGCTCCGTATCGGCGTTTTTCTCCCTCTCCATCGAGACATGGGCACCGTACCGAAAAAGCTCCATACCGACGGACGCCACCATCGACACCGAGCCATGTACATAGAATGGACTATGCACCGCCGCCATCGGTACCGAGGCAACATAGGGTAGCGCACTTGATACTGAGTCGCCCAATATCACCACGCACTAATACCAACCTCATTCTACAGCACACTGAGGATCAGTCCCACGACTCCCCTACTGACGATTATCAGTCCGATTCCTTATCAGTCTCATCCGTTGCCCCCTCGACCCCGTCACCGGATGCCACAATGGGATCACAAGAGCCTCCGTCTCCACCTGAAGACATAGGAAGTTTCTCAGAACACATCCTCCGCCTGGCTAGAACACTGGGTTTGGAAACCCAACAACATATTGAAAAACCTAAGGACCCAGTTTTTGACGCGGTAACAACTGAGAGCCCCACACTTGTCTCCATACCGTATTTACCAACTTTGCTGCAAACAGCGCAGCAGGCATGGAATAACCCATCCTCCATGGTTCCAGCCTCTAAACGTCTGGAAAACATGTACAAAGTGCAAGAAGGGGAGGTTTCCTTCCTTATGAAACACCCAGCACCAAACTCCGTAATAGTGGAGTCATCCCAGGAAAGATCACAAAAGATACATGCCTCCCCTGTGGACAAGGAAGGATGAAGACTTGATCTCATGGGACGTAGAGTCTGTACCTCTGCATCACTCGCCATGAGAGTAGCCAACTACCAAGCCGCAATGGCCCGCTATCAGTTGTTTTTATGGGAGAAGGTAGGGGCTCTGTGTGACAAACTCCCTGATGATCGCAGAGACCTAGCCAGAATCTTTCAGGCTGAGGCATCCAACATTGCAAAACAACAGATACATTCCACCAGGCACCAAACAGACTGTGGCACCAGGATCATAGAATCATAGAATAGCAGAGTTGGAAGGGTCCTACAAGGCCATCGAGTCCAACCCCCTGCTCAATGCAGGAATCCACCCTAAAGCATCCCTGACAGATGGTTGTCCAGCTGCCTCTTGAATGCCTCTAGTGTGGGAGAGCCCACAACCTCCCTAGGTAGCTGATTCCACTGTCGCACTGCTCTAACAGTCAGGAAGTTTTTCCTGATGTCCAGCCGGAATCTGGCTTCCTTTAACTTGAGCCCGTTATTCCGTGTCCTGCACTCTGGGAGAATCGAGAAGAGATCCTGGCCCTCCTCTGTGTGACAACCTTTTAAGTATTTGAAGAGTGCTATCATGTCTCCCCTCAATCTTCTCTTCTCCAGGCTAAACATGCCCAGTTCTTTCAGTCTCTCTTCATAGGGCTTTGTTTCTAGACCTCTGATCATCCTGGTTGCCCTCTTCTGAACACGCTCCAGCTTGTCTGCGTCCTTCTTGAATTGTGGAGCCCAGAACTGGACGCAATACTCTAGATGAGGCCTAACCAGGGCCGAATAGAGAGGAACCAGTACCTCACGTGATTTGGAAGCTATACTTCTATTAATGCAGCCCAAAATAGCATTTGCCTTTCTTGCAGCCATATCGCACTGTTGGCTCATATTCAGCTTGTGATCTACAACAATTCCAAGATCTTTCTCGTTTGTAGTATTGCTGAGCCAAGTGTCCCCCATCTTGTAACTGTGCATTTGGTTTCTATTCCCTAAATGTAGAACTTGGCATTTATCCCTATTAAATTTCATTCTGTTGTTTTCAGCCCAGCACTCCAGCCTATCAAGATCACTTTGAAGTTTGTTTCTGTCTTCCAGGGTATTAGCTATCCCACCCAATTTTGTGTCATCTGCAAATTTGATCAGCGTTCCCTGAACCTCCTCGTCCAAATCATTAATAAAAATGTTGAAGAGCACTGGGCCCAGGACTGAGCCCTGCGGCACCCCACTTGTTGCCTCTCCCCAGTTTGAGAAGGTTCCATTGATAAGTACTCTTTGAGTCCGATTCTGTAGCCAACTGTGGATCCACCTAATAGTTGTTCCATCTAGCCCACTTTTAGCTAGTTTGTTAATCAGAATGTCATGTGGTACTTTGTCAAAAGCTTTGCTGAAGTCAAGATATATGACATCCACAGCATTCCCACAGTCCACAAGGGAGGTTATCCTATCAAAAAATGAGATCAAATTAGTCTGACAGGATTTGTTCCTGACAAATCCATGTTGGCTTCTAGTAATCACTGCATTGATTTCAAGGTGTTTACAGATTGACTTCTTTATAATCTGCTCCAGAATTTTCCCAGGGATGGATGTCAGGCTGACTGGTCTGTAGTTCCCAGGTTCCTCCTTTTTGCCCTTTTTGAAGATAGGGACAACGTTAGCCCTCCTCCAGTCGTCCGGCACCTCACCCGTCTTCCATGATTTTGCAAAGATAATAGACAAAGGTTCTGAGAGTTCTTCCGCTAGCTCCTTCATTACTCTTGGATGCAGTTCATCGGGCCCTGGGGATTTGAACTCATTCAAGGAAATTAGGTGTTCTTTGACCATTTGTTTATCAATCTCAAACTGCAATCCTGCCCCCTCAACTTCTGCTTCACTTTTTCCAGGGGGGTCATAGATCCGCTTTTGGGAGAAGACCGAGGCAAAGTAGGAATTGAGCACTTCAGCCTTTTGTTTGTCGTCTGTTATCAATTTGCCATCCTCGTTAAGCAGTTGAACCACCATTTCTTTCCTCTGTCTTTTACTACTCACGTATCTGAAGAAAGCCTTTTTATTGCTTTTAGCATCCCTCGCTAATCTCAGCTCATTCACAGCTTTAGCCTTCCTGACGCCATTTCGGCACTTCTGCGCCACTTGTCTGTACTCTTCTTTTGTAGCCTGGCCTTCCTTCCACTTCCTATATGTATCCCTTTTTGTTTTCAGGTCATCAATAAGCTTTTTGTGGAGCCACATTGGTTTCCTCTGTTGTCTTCTATCTTTTCTCCTTGTTGGAATTGTTTGTAACTGTGCCTTTAAAATTTCATTTTTTAGATACTCCCACCCATCCTGCACTCCTTTTCTTTTTAGGCTCCCTTGCCACGGGACCTTACTTATTATAGTTCTGAGTTTATTAAAATCAGCTTTCCTAAAATCCAGAGTACGTGTATGGCTACGCTCGACTTTTGTCTCCTTCATAATCAAGAATTCAAGTATGACGTGGTCACTTTCCCCCAGAGTTCCCGTAACTGCCACTTTATCCACTAAGTCATCCCTGTTGGTCAATAACAAGTCAAGGATTGCTGACCCTCTAGTTCCTTCCACCACTTTCTGTAGGAGAAAGTTATCACCCATACATGTCAGGAATTTCTTGGAAGGGCCGCTTTTGGCAGTAATGGTCTCCCAACAGATATCAGGGTAATTGAAGTCCCCCATCACTACTACATCACACTTCCTTGAAACACTGGCAATTTGTTTCTCAAAAGTTTCGTCCTCGTCTTCTCCTTGATTGGGTGGTCGGTAGTAGACTCCGATTATCATATTCTTTTTATTCCTAGCCCCATTTATTTTAATCCAGACGCTCTCGACGGGGCTCCCAATCTCATCCGCCTGTATTTCTGTGCAGGGATAGGTATTTTTAACATATAGTGCAACTCCACCTCCCTTTCTATTTCTTCTGTTCTTTTTGAACAAGTTATATCCTTCAATTGCTATATTCCAGTCATGGGAGTCATCCCACCAAGTTTCAGTTATACCTATCAAGTCGTATTTGCCTTCATGTAATAAGAGTTCAAGTTCATTCTGTTTGTTTCCCATGCTCTGGGCATTAGTATATAGACATCGAAGACCATGTGTTTTATAGTCTGGCTTTGTTCCTACCTTGTTGCAGACACTATTTTGGGACTCTGTTGGAGCTGTTCTCTGTACTGTGGAGGACAATGATGGCCGCTATCGCCTTACGCAGGCATGCGTGGTTGAGGTCCACAGCCTTATCACAGAGGCACGGACGAGGATAGAGGATCTCCCATTTGATGGGATCGGCTTGTTCCATTCCAAGACGGACAAAACCATGGATTCCGTCCAAAAAGCCAGGACTACGGCAAAGAAGATGGGCTTGACGCCTTTCCAACAACTCCCCAGACAACATCGCTGGTACCGTCAGCAATACCAGCCGCAAAGCTGCTTTCAACCGGACCGTCCTTTTCGACAACAACAACAACAATCACAACAACCAAAACGAACCCAATATTCTGCAGGAAAATTTCCTAACTATCGTAAATGGCAGGATTTCCAAAAACCTAAGCGTCTTTGACTCCCAGCATCAGACACACGACACAACAACGGTCTTTTTCTACGGTCACCTTTCCAATTATTTACACGCTTGGGAAGGGATCATGACGGACAAATGGGTACTCAGCATAATCGAGACAGGTTATGCAATCGAATTCAACACCCCCCCTTTTCCGTTAACAACCCCATCTACGATACTCAACAACGAGGTCAACACCTTGCTAGAAAAGGGAGCCATCAGACCGTTATTCCAACACGAGATACTCGGAGGTTTCTACTCCCAATATTTCACGGTCCCCAAAAAGGATGGGGGTCTCAGGCCCATCTTGGACCTCAGAGATGTCAATCTTTTCATAACAACCCAAAAGTTCAGGATGGTCACTCTCTCATCCATCATTCCCCTGTTAACACAAGGAGATTGGTTTGTCACAATAGACCTAAAGGACGCATATTTCCATATCTCAGTACGGGAGGACAGCCAACAGTATCTCCGTTTTGCTATAGGGAAAAGGTTCTACCAATTTCTAGTCCTTCCCTTCGGATTAGCCACCGCACCAAGAGTGTTTACAAAATGTATGGCAGTGGTATGCGCTCATCTCAGAACTTTAGCATACAGGTTTACCCATACATAGACAATTGGCTCTTGGTAGCAAAAACTTATCACCAACTCCAGATAAGACAGACACAAGGAGACATCCAAGGAGACATTCTCACATACATGACATTTTTCCTGCTGTATAATGGCTACTTCACAGCTTCCTTTAGAAAATGGAGGCACCTATGCTAACAAATACATGTTGTAAAATAAGATTTCCTCTTAGTACTGAGTTGGCCACAATGTCGGTCACTTAGGAACTGAAGAGATGGGCGAGAACCCCTAGGGATATGCGCAGAAGGGACGGGGTTCCCACCAAAACTCTAGGCTATGGAAGTTTCCCGAATGAAGCTCCACGCAGGCACAGAGTCCATCAGTGTGATGCACAGATGACCACTCGAAGAACTACAGTTACAGGTAAGCAACCTGACTATCTTCCCTGGCAGGTGGGTTTCATTAAACATTTTACCTGATGAAGTCAGGTGAACATGAGAGCAAATACCCATTCAGTTGTATGGGAGCGTTTTCTGTATGCTGCTACCACATTGCCAAAAGATTCTTGGAACCATGAGATGAACTACTATGCTGTAATTACAATTAGCAGTTCGATTTGTAGAGTTTTTGATTTGCGGGTCAGCATGGAAAGGGTCTCAGGTGTCTAAGTTCCTTCTTTGGACACTCTTATTTATCTGCACATATAACCTAGAAAGGGGAGATTGTCTCTTGCTTTTGCAATTAACACTCTCATTATCATCAGAGTAGAAATACTTGTTTCCCCTATGTGTACAATTGGTGTGGAATTAAAGGACCAGACTCTATCCATTTCCTGGACTTGAGTAGTTCCCTGAAAATGGTCATAATACTTTGTGAGTGTCAATCCAACAACATGTAGATTTGTTATAATATTCTGAGGAAAAATGCACCCCACTGATACCAGGTCTTGTTTGGTGTGTATGGATATTAAGTGGAGTCTATCAGAATATTAAACAGTGAATTGGTCCACCACATCCGTCATGACAGGGAGGTAGGAGCTGTGCTGGGTATAACTATCATCACAAAGCAGATACGGTGCCACTGACTGTGTCAGCATCCTCCAGGGGGTGTTTTCTGGTGGGAGCCTCGTACTTGCATTCAATGACTTAAAGAAAGTGTTTGTGTTGTTGTTCCACTGTTCTAAAGGAGCTGGGAGGCAAGCTTCCTTCAGTGTTGGTGGGACCATATGTATAAGTCCAACATCTTGATTTATTCAAAGCCTGGGCTACCCCTTTCAGGTGCACCAAATATGCGTTCCCTGGGTATGGCAGACAACCTGGAAGGAAACAACATATTACAAGGAGACCAATACTGCCAAAAGTGGCCCTTCCAAGAAATTCCTGACATGTGTGGGTGATAACTTTCTCCTACAGAAAGTGGAGGAAGGAACTAGAGGATCGGCAATCCTTGACTTGATATTGACCAATAGGGATGCCTTAGTGGATAAAGTGGCAGTTACGGGAACTCTGGGGGAAAGTAACCACGTCATACTTGAATTCTTGATCATAAAGGAGGCAAAAGCTGAGTGTCGCCATACACGTACTCTGGATTTTAGGAAAGCTAATTTTAATAAACTCAGAACCATGATAAGTAAAGTCCCATGGCAAGTGAGCCTAATGAGAAAAGGAGTGTAAGATGGGTGGGAGTATTTAAAAAAGAAAATTTTAAAGGCACAGTTACAAACAATTCCAACAAGGAGAAAAGATAGAAGACAACAGAGGAAACCAATGTGGCTCCAAAAAAAGCTTAGAGATGACCTGAAAACAACAAGGGATACATATAGGAAGTGGAAGGAAGGACAGCCTACAAAAGAAGAGTACAGACAAGTGGCGCAGAAGTGCCGAAATGGCGTCAGGAAGGCTAAAGCTCAGAATGAGCTGAGATTAGCGAGGGATGCTAAAAGCAATAAAAAAGCTTTCTTCAGATATGTGAGTAGTAAAAGACAGAGGAAAGAAATGGTGGTTCAACTGCTTAATGAGGATGGCAAATTGATGACAAAGAAAAGGCTGAAATGCTCAATTCCTACTTTGCCTCAGTCTTCTCCCAAAAGCAGGTCCATGACCCCCCTGGAAAAAGTGAAGCAGAAGTTGAGGGTGCAGGATTACAGTTTGAGATTGATAAACAAATGGTCAAAGAACACCTAATTTCCTTGAATGAGTTCAAATCTCCAGGGCCCGATGAACTGCAGCCTAGAGTAATGAAGGAGCTAGCGGAAGAACTCTCAGAACCTTTGTCTATTGTCTTTGCAAAATCATGGAAGACGGGTGAAGTGCTGGACGACTGGAGGAGGGCTAACGTCGTTCCTATCTTCAAAAAGGGCAAAAAGAAAGAACCTGGGAACTACAGATCAGTCAGTCTGACATCCATCCCTGGGAAAATTCTGGAGCAGATTATAAAGAAGTCAATCTGTAAACACCTTGAAATCAATGCGGTGATCACTAGAAGCCAACATGGATTTGTCAAGAACAAGTCCTGTCAGACAAATTTGATCTCATTTTTTGATAAGGTAACCTCCCTTGTGGACCGTGGGAACGCTGTGGACGTCATATATCTTGACTTCAGCAAAGCTTTTGACAAAGTACCACATGACATTCTGATTAACAAACTAGCTAAAAGTGGGCTAGATGGAACAACTATTAGGTGGATTCACAGTTGGCTACAGAATCGGACTCAAAGAGTACTTATCAATGAAACCTTCTCAAACTGGGGAGAGGCAAAGAGTGGGGTACCACAGGGCTCAGTCCTGGGCCCAGTGCTCTTCAACATCTTTATTAATGATTTGGATGAGGAGGTACAGGGAACGCTGATCAAATTTGCAGATGACACAAAATTGGGTGGGATAGCTAATACCCTGGAAGACAGAAACAAACTTCAAAGTGATCTTGATAGGCTGGAGTGCTGGGCTGAAAACAACAGGATGAAATTGAATAGGGATAAATGCCAAGTTCTACATTTAGGAAATAGAAACCAAATGCACAGTTACAAGATGGGGGGGGATACTTGGCTCAGCAATACTACAAACGAGAAGGATCTTGGAATTGTTGTAGACTGCAAGCTGAATATGAGCCAACAGTGCGATATGGCTGCAAGAAAGGCAAATGCTATTTTGGGCTGCATTAATAGAAGTATAGCTTCCAAATCACGTGAGGTACTGGTTCCTCTCTATTTGGCCCTGGTTAGGCCTCATCTAGAGTATTGCGTCCAGTTCTGGGCTCCACAATTCAAGAAGGACGCAGACAAGCTGGAGCATGTTCAGAGGAGGGCAACCAGGATGATCAGGGGTCTGGAAACAAAGCCCTATGAAGAGAGACTGAAAGAACTGGGCATGTTTAGCCTGGAGAAGAGAAGATTGAGGGGAGACATGATAGCACTCTTCAAATACTTAAAAGGTTGTCACACAGAGGAGGGCCAGGATCTCTTCTCGATCCTCCCAGAGTGCAGGACATGGAATAACGGGCTCAAGTTAAAGGAAGCCAGATTCCAACTGAACATCAGGAAAAAGTTCCTGACTGTTAGAGTAGTGCGACAATGGAATCAGTTACCTAGGGAGGTTGTGGGCTCTCCCACACTAGAGGCATTCAAGAGGCAGCTGGACAAGCATCTGTCGGGGATGCTTTAGGGTGAATTCCTGCATTGAGCAGGGGGTTGGACTCGATGGCCTTGTAGGCCCCTTCCAACTCTGCTATTCTTTGATTCTATGATTCTAGATAGTGTGGACACATTTGTCTCAGAACTACTGCAATCACTTGAGCCAAGTGAACACAAAAGTGAATACGCCCATGCAAAACAGATACAATGTGATCAGACTGAAAGGAGTTAAATCATTGGCCAGGGGGCTAGTATCTAGTTTTTGCGGGGGAGTCTTTTGGGGGTAGTGGATGACTAAAGGATGACAACTTGGTTTCTTCTGGGGCAGTTTGCCAGTCACTGCCCTGCGTTGAAGAAAAGCTTGGATGGTCTTTGTTAGCTGAACACAATAGTCTTTTACCTGTTAGTCAATGGCAATTAAATGACTGGAAGGTGGCAGTGAACTAGGAACTTTCATAGGTCTCCCCATCAACATCTCATGGGGGCTGAGTCCAGATGGGCCTGGGGTGGCACTCTGAGTCCAGTTTCTGTAGTCTAGTTTACTCTGACCCTCGAGCAGCAGTGACTCCTGACAGGATAACCAACAGAATTTTTTACAGTACAATATTTATCCATTCTCCCTTTGGCAGTGTGCCTTCCAGCATGGGGGCACACTCCAAGAGGTAATGCATGGCTTGCTTTGCCACCAGTGGGCCTTCTCAATGTTGCCACACTTCTTCTGGATCTGGCAATCACTCTGTCTTCAACTGGAGACTATGACAGGACTCATCTGTAGGGCCCAACTAGGTGTCTTTAACCTATGAATGAGAACTTTGAACCATTTCATTAATGTAGACCATAATCTTAATACTTGATCATTTGTTAGCTGGAAATTGGTAGTCAGAACTCTAGCAGGGGCTGCTTTGCCCATGTGGGCTTCATAAAAATCAAATTGAAGTTTCTTTTTGAGAGTCCAACCTCACAGTCACAAGTGCCAGACACTGGCCATTTAAGTCCAGCCATTTCACTTTTCAAAGTTTTATCTTCTTTTCTCTTCTTCTGTACTCTGTGGGCAGCACAGATTCTTCTAAATATTCCTGAGGACCATACAAGTAGGCCCTACTTATCTAGTAAATGTTCACATTACAACCAGCACATATTAACATCACCTCTCTATCTGATTAAATCTATTTCAACCCCCACAAAGGTCACCAAGATGGGGGTGCTGTCTTCCCCTGTTCACAGGTCTGGCGAATCTACTGAGAATTCCGGAGCAAACCAACCATGTCTACATCATGCATCACATTCAATTCACTTTACATTTCATTCATTTTCACTGCGCTGCTTGCATGCAAGCTAAGTTAACACATCTGAGGAGCTCTACAAGTGGTCTGGCTGCAAAATGTACTTTGCCATCTACGGGACCACCCCTCCTCTCTTTGCGGCTTGATACAAAAAAAAAACAGTATGAGAAGAAGGCGAGAGAGCTGCACTAAAGAACAATGAGAGACAATCTTCTGGGTGACAGGCCAATTTGGTCGGGACTTCATAAAACAAAGGCTCACTGAGTTAGACAATTGTCAGAAATACACCCACATGCCCTTACTCAGAACAAGAAAAGGGAGGGGGGGTCTTTCTTTTGGCCGCAAGTTAAATCTCGTATTACAGCAGAGACGTTCCCTATTGGCTGGACGTCACACAGTACCTAACATAGGCACAGATGATCATTGCATGGACTGTGAGCTCTGAGAACTAACTTCATACGTCACAAAGATTGCCAACTGTTCTGGCTAACTAGTGTAACAGCTGTTAAATTGTGACACTTTACTCTGCATATAGCTCAGAACTCAGACAAAGACATTTTGGTCTGAAACTATATCAATAAAACATATACACTACAATTTGCAATGAGGCTAAAACACAGAAACCTACATATACAACAACTTAAATTCCTTCTTTCTCTGGAAGGAGAAATCTCTCTATATACTTGTCAACATATCTCACACTTCTAGCCTTTTCCAAGTTTTTTCAACACTTTCAACACAAGACACATCTGCACGTCCAAGGATTACACATCTGGAACCTAAATCTAGGCACAATAACAACTAGAGCAATTAACCTGCACTTTTATCTTATGAGGCATATATATACACATATATTTTACAAACGGAATCTGAACATTCATACACACTCTCAAAGGATTTCTCAATCATTCTTCTCACTGCAACATTGCTTCAATACATTACATTCATTCACATACACTCTATTAACTTTATTAAGGGTTATAAAATGCAAGGTCCTTTTAAATGAGTCCAGGCTCGCAAGTCAGTGTGATTTTTCCACTGGGCCCAGCAAAAAACACCATTGACTTTAAACTGGCTGAGCCTAATCCCACTGCAAAGTTTTCTCCTACCCTGACATTTGACCTGCGCGGTTAGCCTATTCATATTTAACCTGGCAGTGTCTGCTCAATTTAATCAATAACATTAGACCACAATAAGTTATTTCTCTGAACCTTTTTTTGAATCTTTTCTTACATTTGAATAACAAACAAACAAACACAACTGCAACACAGAATACATAACACAATTAACATGGTTTGCTTGACTTCTTGTCGGAGTCAATGAGACTCCTTCCCAAGATTTTTTTTCTCTCTTTTCTTTTTTTCTTTGGGGAAGGCTTTTTTGTTGAGTTTGACATGTATATAGTTCTCCACAGAGGGGTGGGGGTGGACATTAGTTAAAAAAAAAGTGGGGCCTATGAATTTAAATCAGGCATAGGGGAGTTGCCAATAGCAGGCGAAGGGTGTCCTTCTCCTTTACGATTGTAATGTGGCCTTCCCTCACCTCCACCCCTGCTTTCTGCTGCTACACAGCTATAAGCAAACTTGCAGTTCCTTATTGGAATTCTGGAGTGACTTCATTTTGCTGTCTGAAAGTGTCTTGGAAGCCTCATCATACCAATTAAACAAAGCATCCCATTGGTCATGATCTATTTGGCTCCTATGTGTGTATAATGCTCCTCTCAGATATACGGTCTTATTCAAGCTGAAGGTACCCTCCAATGGAAATTGTAAAGATTTATCATCCTTAGCATACAAATTCCCTTTTCCCACACATTTACAAGTCCTTTTTCCCCAAGTTGTTTATACATATATCAAGCAGGCATCCCTGCAGGCGGAGCAACTATCTTCTTACTCTGAGAAGACTTCATTCTGTCTGCCTTACCTTAATTTACCAGGTCACCTTGGCCTTACAACAGTGCCACTACAAGCTTTGTCACACGCACCATCCCCACATCGCCAATGCCCTGCCGCTGCTGCTGCCCTGCCACCGGGCGACAGCGACCCTCCGCACACCAGGAAGCAAGTCTAAGGGGGGAAATGCAAAAAAATCATATTATAAGGTGGAAAACTTCTGCATGCTCTACATCCTGTGTTGATCTGGTTACCGTGGTCTCTAACCCCTGCCTTTGGGGACTCTAACACCTGGTCTGGTTTCTGTGGTCTGAGTTGCAGAATGTTACCTGTTTGCAGGTTCTGGATCGGGCTGTGCAGGAGGGTTAGTGAAAGCAGAAAGCTGAGAGAGCGTCACTGGGGGTTTTCTAACTGGGATCCCCTTACCCCTGTCATGCGCGCTGCTGGCAGTGTCTCTTGTCAAGCTTTCGCTCTTCACAAACTCACCAACTGCTTGTCGCCGATCCGAGTCATGGCACCAAGAACTGTCGTGGATTTCCTTATTCTGCTGGCCGACACGGACACGACACAAGTACATTCACAAGCCGAAAAGGGTTTTTAATTGCAAGTCACATACACACACTGCAGCGGAGCCTCTTCTCAAAAGACGAAAAGAGAAACTGAGTCTCTGCCTCAAGGGTCACTGTATTTATAGTATTATGCAAATAGCTTCTATCCCCAATGCCCCCCTTTATTTCTGTCTTCGAAGGTATATTCTAGTGGTTTAAGTTTCTAGAGGGAGTAACCCTTATCTCTCTCATCAGCCATAAATTCATTGTGTCCTTCGTTGCCATGGTTACACACATTCTTCCAGCTTGTAGGAAGGGGGCCCCAACATTCCAGAGATTCTGTCTACAAATCCCATCTTAGGAATTCTACTACAATTGTTGATAACAGACACTTCGACATATAACAGTAGATTAAAATCCATTGAACATATTAAAATGTTCAATGTGAACCACCCAGAGAGCTTCGGCTATTGGGCGGTATAAAAATGTAATAAATAAATAAATAAATAAAATCCATTATAGAGTGCTTGAAGATAATTTTGAGGTTTGTATTCTTGATTTTAGGCGGCTAGACCAGAGAGGTGGTGACCCTGGACTTAATCCTAAATTGATCCCAAACCCCAGGTGGTGATGAACAAATTAGAAACTGTGTTCTTAGTGGTATCCAGTTGAGCATATATGCAAGTGGACAATTGCCAAAAAGTCAATTGTCCATCTGACATCTGACTTCTAAAGAAAAAAATCACGAAAATGAGGGGGCTGGGGAAAAGGAAGTTGAAAGGAAAAGTTTATTATTTATTTATTTATTTATTTATTTATTTATTACATTTCTATACCGCCCAATAGCCAGAGCTCTCTGGGCGGTTCACAAAAATTAAAACCATTCAAAGTATAAAACAACAGTATAAAACCATAATATAAAATACAATATAAAAGCTCAACCAGATAAAAACAGCAGCAATGCAAAATTACAATTTAAAACCATGTTATTTAAAATTTATAGATTGTTAAAATGTTGGGAGAATAAAAAGGTCTTCACCTGGCGTCTAAAAGCATATAATGTAGGTGCCAAGCGAACCTCCTTAGGGAGCTCGTGTCACAGCAGAGAAGGCCCTCCTCCTGGTAGCCACCTGCCTCACTTCCTTTGGCAGGGGCTCACGGAGAAGGACCCCTGAAGATGACCTTAGGGTACATATGGGAGGAGGCGTTCCTTCAGATAACCTGGCCCCAAGCCATTTAGGGCTTTAAATGTTAATACCAGCACTTTGAATTGGGCCCGGACCTGGACTGGCAGCCAATGAAGCTGGAAAAGGACTGGCGTAATGTGGTCTCGTCGGCCAGTCCCTGTTAGTAAGCGTGCTGCCCTGTTTTGTACCAGTTGAAGTTTCCGGACCGTTTTCAAAGGCAGCCCCACATATAACGCATTGCAGTAATCCAAACAAGAGGTTATCAGAGCATGGATAACTGTAGCTAAGCTATCTCTGTCCAGATAAGGGCGCAGCTGGTATATCAACCTGAGCTGATAAAAGGTGCTCTTTGCCACTGAGTTCACCTGTGCCTCAAGTGACAGTTCTGGATCCAAGAGCACCCCCAAACTACGGACCCGATCCTTTAGGGGGAGTGCAACCCCGTCCAGGACAGGGCAAACATCACCTCGCCGGACAGAAGAACCACCCGCTAACAGTACCTCCGTCTTGTCTGGATTTAGTTTCAGTTTATTAGCCCTCATCCAGTCCATTACCGTGCCCAGGCACTGGTTCAGAACAGCCACTGCCTCACCTGGGTTTGATGAAAAGGAAATGTAGAGCTGGGTATCATCCACATATTGAGTCAGCTGTCTCTAGAATGCTTGGGGCTTACTTAAACTCACAATAATAGAAGCTCTGCTAAAATGGATGCTACAGATCAGAAAAGGTAGTACACCAAATCCAAGAAAGTGCCAGTGTGTTTAATGAACCGAGTCAAGGAAGGTATTGGAGGCAAAAAGGCTTCCATAAAATAGAAGTCTTGCCCATAACAGAACACAGATTTTGACAAAAGAAATGCATGTAGACAATAAGGGATGTAAAAAGGGGGGAAATATGTTATTTTATTACTGTTTTCAAACTGCTTTCAATGTGTTATATCCTGCTTGGTGTAGATCTGCCCCTGGTCTCATGGCTGGAGGTGGAGGCAGATGTGGCTCCTGTTTATAAATGTCCTCCCTCCACTGCCAATATTGAACGAGGACAACCTATGACACTTTGGTGTCTAAAGTAAAAAAAAAAAAATCCAAATGGTGTCTCCCCACATTCATTGTTGTTAAACATAATAATTAAATAATTGTCTGCTCCATGCCTTTTAATGGCATGCCCCTTTTTGACAGTTGAGATAAGCCACTTCACTAGCTCTAGCTCTGTAACACGAATGAAACAGCTGCAGGTATGCAAAGGTTTCTGCAGGAACAGCCCTATTCTACCAACATCGAGGAACTTTTTTAAAAAAAGAATAAGAGGAAGAGGAAGAGGAGGAGGAATTAAACACTTTAAATGCATCAGAAGCCTGGAGGGGTGAGGCTAAAAGAATTGAGGGGAAGGAGCACTAGCACTGCAGCAGGGCTCTGGGTGCTGCATTGGGGAAGCTCAGAATAAGAGGGTGGGTCTTCTTATGGATCAGTAACTTTTGAGGAACAACAAATAAAGAGCAGGAAAAATAAATAAATGGACAGTCTCAGAATGGAGGGATGTAAGCAGTGGAGTCCCCCAAGGAACTGTATTGGGGCCTGCACTTCTCCCCACCCTTTTTATTGTAAATATCAACAAAACAGAACTGAAAATACATTGTGTAAAGATAAAAAATCATTACATATATAGGAATATCATCATTTTTTTATGATGTGTACCATTTATTCAAAAAAAATGTACTGAAGTGATCTGAAGTTAGGAGTGATCAGTGAGGTTTGTGGGTGACACCAAATTATTCAACATGGTAGAAACAATAAGGGATTACAAAACACTCCAAAATTATCTCAGTAAACTGGTAGCAAATGCAGTGTACATGAAGTAATGCATATTGGGGCAAAAAATCCTGGCCTCCTATCCCGTTGATGAGGTCCTAAACTGGCAGTGATTGACCAGGAAAGTGATCTTAAGATCGTGTTGGACAAGTCCAACTGTTGACCCAGTGTGCTGTCAAAGAAGCAAATTTGATGCTAGGGATCATTAAGAAGGAGTGAAGATAAAATTGCCAATAATTCAATGCCTTTGTACAACTCTATCATGTGGCTGCACTGTGCAAACAGTTCTAGGTACCACATCTCAAAAAGAATATTTTGAAGCTGGAACAGTTTAGAAAAAGGTGACCAAAATTATCATGAGGAAAAGGTTGGGACTTCTAAATTTAGGAATAAGAGGAATAAGGAGGCATAACAGTGATTTAAACATTATGCATGGTGTGGAGAAAAGTTGGGATTTTTCCCTCCCTCTTCTATAATATCTAGAGTTATCCAATAAAGCTAAGTGGTGGGAGATTCAAGACCAACAAGTGGAAGTATTTCATGCAGCTGCAAGATCTGGTGACAGCCACTAATTTAGATGGTGTGGTATTGTGGTAGGTGAATTGCATGTTGGGAGTTGTAGTAGAGGCATGGAGGGGAGCTGGGAGGAAGAGGAAGTGAAGGGTGGAGTCAGGGAGATTGGAGATAGTGTTCGTTGGAGTTTCAGTTTTAACGTAGGCCAAGAATCAAGTAGCATTTAAGCAGCTGTCTCAAGATTCTTGCAATACAACAAATTGGCAATGAGATGAGATGGCTCTTCTACCTTTGACTCCCCCACAACTTTTCCTCTAAACTCCGGGTGAGCCAGTGATTCCCTTTACTTCTTGGATTAGAATGTTTGATACCTATGTGCTGGCTATTTATGATAAGGAACTTCCAGAGGCAAGGAAGCATGCATTACTCATCCACTGCTTGGGAGGAGAATCTTGGAGAATCTTCTATAACTTACCTGTTGTGGATAATAAATATGAAACAGCTTTGGATGCTTTACGAAACTTTTTTGTGGGGGGTTGTACTCCCGGTGGATGGAATAAACAGTAAGAGTCCAAGCCTCCCAGTCCGGAAAGCATTGGAAAGATAATATCTCACGTTTAAAAGCAAATAAGAGTGAGTAATACCCGGGAGTGGGAATCCGAATGTCTCTGGCATAAAAAGGACTAAGAGAAATTGACTTTAAAGAAGGGGAGAAGTGGTAATAAATCATTTTGTTACTGGCCAGTCCGGCAGACGAACGGCACAGCAAACGTCTAATGTCTGGAGATAAATTTCCTAAATCTTCCAAAGCCTCTAAATCATACTGTCAACAACAATTACCACTTTTGGGGAGAGATAAGCCTTCAGATCAGATTTTTTCCAGGCTTGAAAGAATTGTGGACAAAGAAGTAGATAAACAGCGAAGGAAGGAACGGAAGTGGAAGCAAAGCAAGCTCCCAGTACTGAGCCAATGAAAGCAGGGAATCAATGGGCTGAGAAGGTGGGAGCTGTTGCTAAGCAGAAACGAGATATGAGTTCTGAAGAGCTACTTGCAAGCGTGTGGGAATTGATGCGTGAGGAGTTGGGAGAGTTTAAAAGAGATAATGAGGCAGCCAGAGCCAAGATGGTTAAAGAAATTGTTTGGGAGGTGAACAAATCAATCCCTGAAATAAAGGAAGATTTACAAGTATTGAAAAATAAAGTAGGAGAAGTGGAAATAAAAGTTTTGATTCAAGATAAGATTGAAGAACATGAAGTGAAGTTTGAGCAATGGGAGCTGAGGATGATTGATCTACAAGACTAGGATCGTTATTTGAACCTTCATCTTCTTGGGTTCATAGAGCTACCAGGGGAAAACCCCAAGACTTTGAGAGATAAGATCCTGGAATGGATGGGAAATATGGTGAAAGAAATTAAATGGGAGGATTCAGATGTGGAGCACATTCACAGAGTTGGTCTTAGAAGAGGGATGACTCCCAGAGATATCATCAAGAGGTTTCAATTCATGAAAGCAATTAGGCAAATCTCTGGAATGTTGATGTATCAGGCAACTCAGGTGCAAATATTCAACGACTTCTGCCAGGAGACAATAAATTGGAGATGCAGTGTTAAAGCATGCATCGTGGTTTTGAAGAGATCTGGAATTGCCTATAGCTGGGGATATCCTGTCTTCTTGAAGTTTTTGTATGAAAGACGACAGCATAGAATAACATCATTGAAGCAAGGGTGTGCACTACTCCAAGAGTTGGGATTGCTGCGGGAAGACAAAGAAGTGGAGCCTGAAGAAGAGAGAGGTGCTGCTGGAGGAAATGCAGAGTAGTGAGATGGAATAACAGATCGGGAGAGGAGAATTTGTCGCTGTCCAGAGACCGGAAAGACTTCTTCCCCCACCCCCACCCCCCGAGGGTTATATAACCATGGGAGAGGTTAAATACCTCTGGGGGGGGAAGGGGGGAGAAGATTATGAATGTGGGATTAATAGGGGGTGGAAAGGAGGGGAGTAAGGAGGGGGAGAGGGGAATATATATGTGTTTCACACTAAGGGACCAACAGAAGAGAAATATAGTAATCTTATGGATAACAGGTTGGGAATTACAACATTAAAAGTTAATGGGCTAGGGTCAGTGGTAAAGAGACGAAAGGTGGAAGCAGTATTGAACAGAGATAAAGCTGATGTAATTTTTTTGCAGGAAACGCATCAAGCAAAAGAAGGGGTCAATGAACTTAAGTTGAGGTGGTCAGCCACCTATGAAAAGGCGTACGGATCTTCAAAAGCGAGAGGGGTTGCGATAATAATTTCAAAGAAATGTGGTTTTAATGTAATGAAAGTGAAAAAAAGATGAAAGGGGAAGGTTCATAATAATACAAGGTGTTTTGGGACAAGAAAGTTACACATTGGTGAATATATACGCCCCAAATGAGAACCAAGCGGCATTTTACAACCAGGTGTTTAAAGAAATGGTGGGAATACAAAAGGGGTCAACGGTTATCGCTGGAGACTTCAACATGGTGTTAGATAAACAGAAAGATAAATCCAATCCCACTGCACAAGAAAGGCATAATAACATTACAAGTTTAAATAAAATTACAAAAAGAAAAGAGATGCAAGATGTCTGGAGATTAGTTAAGGGAAAAGAACGAAAATACACATATTTCTCACTTGTGCATAAGAATTATTCTAGAATAGATTACATCTTTATATCAAAGAATCTAGTGCCAAAAATATTAAATATGGAAATAGGGATTATTAAAATAACGGATCACACTTTAGTTAATGTAGATATTAAAATACAGAAGGACTATAGGGATGCTAGAAGGTGGAGGTTAGATACTAGAGTGTTCAATAGTAAAAAGGTAATTGAAAAAATTGAAAAAGAAATGGAGGGTATATGGGAAATTAATGATACAGGACAATGCACCCAGGCTATATACTATGGGACACGATAAAAACAGTGATGAGAGGGATTTGTATTGGAGAGACATGTAAAATGAGGAAACAATAGGAAGAAAACTTGAAGAATTTAGAGAAAGAGATTAAAGAATTGGAGGGGAAGTATATAAAAAATAGAGATAAGCAAAGTTATGAGCAATTGCAAGCAAAGAGGAAGGAATGGGGAAAGGGAATATTGAGGAGGCACAGAGGAATTTGATTTATTTAAAAAGAGAATACTTTGAATATAGTAATAAGAATTCCAAAATACTGGCTAGATCCGTGCAATCAAAAAAAAAAAAAAAAAAGGAATTTAATTGGGGTGATTAAGGACAAAACAGGGGAAAACTGCAATTTGATGAAGGAGAAATTGGTAGTATTTCAAGAATTTTACCAGAAGCTGTACACTTCGGAGAGCAGCTCCACAGAAAGACTTAAAAAGTATATTGAGAAGCACTGGGATATAAGGTTGCAAGATGGGGATAGGGAGGAGATGGAACGAGCAGTTACAGGAAGAGAAATTGAGGAGGTTATTGAGGAGCTAAAAGGAGGAGTAGATCGGTTGGGACCGGAATATTACAAGATATTTAAGAAAATGCTGATACCTAAACTGGAAATATTATATAATGGAATACAAAGAGGGGAAGGGATCCCACCATTGTGGGAACAATCTTTAATTGTATTAATCCCAAAACCAGATAAAGACCTGATGGACCCAGGGTCATACAGACCTATCTCTTTGTTAAACCAAGATGTGAAAATACTGACAGCAATAACGGCAAAAAGGATGAATAAATTTATATCTAGATATATTAAAAGGGATCAGTGCAGTTTTGTAGCAGTGAGACAGATGTCAAACCTAATTGGAAGGGTGTTAAATATAATAGATATAATAAGGAAGAATAATTTAAAAGGGGGGCTGATGGCCCTAGATATTTTCAAAGCCTTTGATTGCGTGGAATGGCCAGCATTAAAAATGATAATAGAAAGATTGGGATTTGGTGAAAGATTTAAAGGACTGATAAATAAGTTATATCAAAAAAAACAGTGCATGGGTAGTGGTTAATGATGGATTGACAGAATGGATTTCACTAGCCTGAGGTACAAGACAAGGATATCCTCTTTCCCCAATTTTATTTGTGTTAGTAATAGAAACTCTAGCAAATGCTATCAGAAAGGATGAAAATATTAAAGGGATTGGGCATAGGGGAAAGACTAAAATACTTTTATTCGCGGATGATACTTTATTATCAATAGAGAAACTTTTAGAGAAAATGGATGGAATAAAATATTTGAAGGAGTTTGGGGGAATGACAGGGTTGCAGATTAATTGGCCTAAATCAGAGCTGATGCTGTTTAACTATAGCAAGGAGCAGGTACAGGGTGGGATAAGCAGGAATGTAAATATTAAAGTGAAAGAATCAATTAAATATTTAGGGGTATATATAACAAAAAATCTAAAGGGTTTGGAGGAGAAGAACTTCGACAACTTGAAGCAAGAGATTAAGAAAAAGTTAGAGGAGTTTAGGAAGATAAGATTATCATGGTTTGGTAGAATAGCGATTATTAAAATGAAAATTATACCAAAGATTTATTTTTAATTTAGGATGTTACCAATTAAAGTGTCGGAAGTAGAACTGAAGTATTGGCAAACTATAATTAATAATTATTGTAATGAGGATAAGAAAGCGAGGATTAATAAGAAGATATGGTATGAATCTAAAAAAAATAGGATTGGGACTTCCTAACAAAGTGGTACTACTTGGCTAACCAATTAAGATATATAATAGAGGGGATAATAGGATCAGAAGAGCTAGATTGGCTAGAGTGGAAAACACAAGAATTGAAGTTTAAATTGGAAAATATATTTTTTAATAAGTTTAAGAAAAAAGATTTGGGGAAAATTGAGAACCCACTGATGAAGAACATCCTAGAGATTTGGGCAAAATATAAAGAAAAACTGATGCCGACAACATCCCCCTTAACTCCAGTGGTAATGATGGGACTTTCCAGAGAATTTAAAGAAAGACTTGGAAAAGGAATTAAGGAAAAGGGAAATAAATAAATTGGTAGACTGGATGGCGAAGATGAATAGTAAAGGACAAATAAAGGAGTTACTAGGAGGGAGGAAAATTTCCTGGATTGAGGCGATACAACTAGAACAATGGACAAGGAAATGGATAAATGAGAATAAAGAGTGTAACGAATATACAGGGTTTGAAAAGATGATTACACAAAGGGAAGATAAGGGTGGAAAGACAGGTAGTAAGGGCATAACGAGTGGAATATATAAAATATTGCTGGAAATGGGAGAACAACAAGAGCATTTTAAAATGATATGGGATCAGGATATAACAAGACAGATAAGCAAGCAGAATTGGGAGAAGATATGGAATCAATGTATTTTGAAGACTATGTCACTAAGAAAGAAAATTATTATAAATTGGTATGGAGGTGGTACTTAACACCAGCAAGGTTAAATCAGATTGATAAGAAATATCCTGCGATATGCTGGAGAGGATGCCAGGAAACTGGCACTTATTTTCATATGTGGTGGAATTGTGAACATATACAGAAGTTTTGGCAAATGGTGTTTAAAGAGATAAATGAAATAATTGGATGGAACTTAGAGGTATGTCCAAGTATAGCATTGTTGTCAATGTATGAGAAGGTTAATTGTACGCAAACTAGTAAAGAATTAATAACTAATTTATTGACAGCAGCTAGATTGTTGATAGCCAGGAAATGGAAGGAACAAGAGGAATACCAAATAGAAGAATGGTACAAGGAAGTCTGGGATATTG
This sequence comes from Elgaria multicarinata webbii, assembly GCF_023053635.1. Taxonomy (NCBI): domain Eukaryota; kingdom Metazoa; phylum Chordata; class Lepidosauria; order Squamata; family Anguidae; genus Elgaria; species Elgaria multicarinata. The sequence continues at coordinate 96,499,016 of NC_086171.1, read as the reverse complement.
CCATTAATGATAGGCTCACATGTAGTATTAAAGTAAAGAAAGGAGTACTGAAGCGAAATGACTTTGAAGAGATATGGAGACCATTTGTGGAGTTGGTTCTAAAAAAGGGGAAAGGGTGCAAAGCATCGCAAGAATAGTCACAATTTTGGAAAGGAGAATAATGGTCCCGGCGGTGGGGTGCACTTATTATTTTTATTATTTTGTTATTTTGTAGTATTATAAGTTGATGTATTGTGATTAATGTATGTGTTTATGTGATAGTAATGGATGTTGATTTATAAAAATCAAATAATTTAAAAAAACCAACGAAACTTTTTTGTGCCTAAAGTTAATATTGTGGCAGAACACTATAAATTTCACCAGCGGGGACAGAAACAAGGAGAAACTACAGTTCAATATATTGCTGCTTTGAGGGAAATGGTTGTCACTTGTAATTTTGGAGATATGGCAGAGGAAATGATCTGGGATCAGTTGGTGGAGAAGACGGTGATGCCTCGCATCAGGGAATACCACTTGCTAGAAACTGATCATATCTTGCAGAAAGCCATGGCAATTGCCAGCCAAATAGAACCTGCAATGGCAGAGGCAAAGCTAATGGATCAAGACAAGATAGAACCAGAGTAGGCTGTGCAGCCTTTCCAAACAGTCCCAAGCCTTTAGACAACTGCAAAGATGGTACAAAATAACAATAATAATAATTAATAATATTACATTTATTTCTTACCCCCCCCCTCCATTCTGATTGACGCGGGGAACAACAGTAAATATAAATACGTTAAAAAGTGCTCACAGCCTTCAAAATCTGCACTGACAGTATGCTATCGTTGTGCAAATTATGCTAACTGCCCTGCAAGTTCAGTGCAGACAGTACAAAAGGAAAGGACATTTTACCAGAGTATGCCGGAGAGCCCAGTCTCAACAGTCTATAAGTGAAGTTGCTGTACCAGAAGTTACCGTTTTAAGAATTGCATGCATTGTTAGAGTGTTTGTCCCTGCAGTAAGGAATTCCCAGGACATTGAGTTGATGTTAGATACAGGCTCTGCAGTCTCCATACTGCCCAAGTCTATTTATATGCAATACTTCAGAAGCTCACCATGTACAGCACCTAAATTGCATCTTATAAGTTACTCAAGGAATCCAGTTTCAGTTCTGGGTTGTGTATCAGCAAAAGTGGAATACGAGACAAATTGTGTGGCAGCTGAGTTCTATGTTGTGCCAGAGGGAACACCCATCCTGGGCAGAGATCTTTTTGTTGCACTCTGCATGCAAGTACTGAATGGGACTATCACCTCAATATCACCTGACACTACTACAGATCATACTTCACTTGCAACCATAATAGCTCACAACACTGAAGAAGACTTTGGCTGTGCAAAGGGCTTCATTCACAAAGTTAAAATTAAACACAATACCAGGCCAGTACAACAGAAACTATGCCAGTTATCATTTGCTGTGATAGACGCTGTATCACAGGAACTTTAAAAATTAGTACAGAATGATGTCATTGAGGCTATTAATTCTTCTGACTAGGGGGGATCTACACTACTGCTTTTAAAGCGCTTTAAAGCGCTTGGAAAACATTTTGAAACCTGTATATGCAGTGTGTCCTGGGCCCCAACAGTTGTCAAAACTGTTATAAAGCACTTTAAAGCAGTAGTGTAGATCCCCCCTGGGTCTCCCCAATTGCTGTGATTACAAAGAAAACAGGAAATATTCATCTGTGTGTGGATTTGAGGGACCCAAACAAGGCAGTGGTAGTTGATAGCCACCCACTCCATCACATAGAAGAAGACTTTACTGAACTGCGGGGTGCCACATTATTTTCCACCCTTGACATACAAAGTGCTTATCATCAAGTCATATTACATGAGGACAGTAGAGATCTCAATGCATTCATCACCCATGATGGCTTGTTTCATTTTAAACGTGTCCCATATGGTTTAGCATCAGCCCCCAGTGCCTTTCAAAAAATGATGTCTCTGATCTTTGAGAATCAGCCAGGGGTCCAGTGCTATCTAGATGTCATAATTGTATTTGGACAGACCCCAGCACAACATGACAAACATCTACAAACTGTTTTGTAGTGTATAACAGATGCAGGACTAAAGTTGAACCTTTCCAAATGTGTGTTCAGGCAGAAGGAGTTACCTTTCCTTGGTCATATTTTATCACAAAATGGATTGACACCTGATCCTGACTATCTCAAGGCAGATACAGAAGCTCCACCACCTAAAGATATCCAAACACTGCGCTCCTTCTTAGGCCTTACATCTTGGTATGCAAAATTTGTGCCAGATTATGCATCTGTAGTAGAACCACTACGTCTGTTGCTTCAGGAATCTAGACACTGGATGTGGACATCGGCTGCACAAACCAGCTTTGAGACAGTGAAATCATTGATTGTACATAGTCCAGCATTGTCCTTATTTGACCCAGCATTACCAACCATTGTGACTACAGATGCCTTTGACTATGGTCTCAGGGCTGTACTTGCCCAAATCCATGGAGACAACAGTGAAAAGAAAGTTGTTTTTGCATCCAGAACATTACAAGAGGCAGAAAGATCATACTCTACAGTTGAAAAGGAAGCACTGGCATGTGTATGGGCTACAGAGATATGGCGGACATACCTATGGGGTCGCTCATTCACGTTGTGTACTGATCATAATCCTTTGACAACCTTGCTAACAACTAAAGGTTTAGGGAGCGCAGGAGTGAGGATTACCAGATGGTCTGCTAAATTGTTAGCTTTTACATACAAAATGGAGTACAGACCTGGCACTGAGAATATTACTGCAGACTGTTTAACCTGGTTACCTTTGCCATCTTTAGAAAGTGAACAAGATGAGGACACAGAGGTGACACCATTGCATCTGCTCTGGCAGCGATTTCCAAGGAGTAATTTAAAGCTACTTGCTTGTCCTGTCCAGGACAATGCAAGCTACGGGATTATCTCATGGGGAAATGGCCACACAATGTGTGCAATGTAGATCAAACCCTGTTGTCTTTCTATAAGATTTGTGGGGAATTGTCTTTATATGAAGGTTTAGTGATCCGGGGTACTCATCGTCTCCTTGTTCCACCAAAACTGATACAATTAGCCCATGATACACATCAAGGCATTGTACAAACCAAACAATGGCTTATATTGGTGGCCTCGAATGGATATGCAGGTTGAGGCTGCTATCAAATCTTGTGTGACTTGCCAGCTTCATGACAAGACAACAACCACACATGTGCCTCCATTACAGCCTGTTCCATTGCCTGATTCAGCCTGGGAGAAGCTGGCCATTGACATTTGAAAAGGGCCCTGCTGATTGCCATTATGCCATTACCCTTATAGACTACTTCAGTAAATGCCCTGAAGTGGCTTTTACTCCAAATGCTACTTCTGCTACTGTTATCAAGTTCCTCTCTTCAGTTTTCAGTAGAGAAGGAGATCCAAAGGAACTGATCTCTGATAATGGCACCCAATTTACTTCTGTAGAGTTTGAAACTTTCCTGTCAGAAAGGAATATTAAATACAAACGCTCATCACTTTATTATCCACAGGCGAATGGAGAGATAGAGCATTTTAATAGAAGTTTGAAGGAAAGTCTACAAACAGCTAATTTGGAAAGTAAGGCTTGGAAACCTTTCCTTACAGAATTTTTACAAGTATATAGAGCCACGAGGCATGCCACAACACAGAAGTCACCAACTCAATAATTACAGGGGAGGGAGATGCACATAAAGCTTAGTGTTGCTGGACTACAAATGCTTAAGCCAGATACTTCTCTGCAGTTGGATGTGAGGCAAACAGTACAAAAGAAACAACAAAAGAATAAGACGTATACAGATCACCGTTATGGTGCCAAGGAACCAGGAATACAATGTGGTTCATTTGTACGGGTGAAAAAACAGGAATCATTCGGAAAGGAGAACCAAGATTCACTTTACTCCTGAAGTACTCGACAGCGCAGGACAATACACCTATAAACTGTCTGAGGGCTGAATATGGAATGCTCGCTATCTTGCTCTTGCTTGTTCTGACTCAGCTACAAATGGACAGAGATGGAAGACCAGAAATCTGGCTCCTACCCAGTATGATCCAGTTATTGACACTACCTAGTTGGCATTGATGACTCCAGGGTCATCAATGCCAACTTGCACAAAATAGCCATGCAGGATCCCTGCCTGATCGACATCCTCAGCGCACCAAACAACAGCCTGCGTGTGCTAAAGACTATGTTAAGTAATTCTCTTACATCAGCTACAATTAACAATGTTAATGACTCGGGGACAAGTTGTATTATGTTTGCAGAGATGTATTGGATCAGTGAGGGGAAATAAATGTTTTTAAATAAAGGGGATATTATTATTATTATTATTATTATTATTATTATTTATTTATTTATTTATATAGCACCATCAATTAGGGGAGTGCATGGACCCCCCGCTCCGCTTCACTTGCAGATCCGCGATTTTTGGATCGGGCTGCTTCGCCCCGCCCCCGCTCCGCCC